>NW_016804439.1:200285-242341 GCF_001698545.2 Rhinopithecus bieti | reverse complement strand
TTGTTCTACACTGTAATTTTCCCTAATTCACAAGTTAAATCAATCTATAACATCAAGCTTCCTCATTTTTAAAACTGCTGTATTTATCTCCAATTGTATACCAAAAATTAATCAATCCTTTTTGGAAAGACAGTTATACTCTCCAATATTTTGTATTTACTCTCCAATATTTTGTATTTATAAGCCATGCTAAAATTAATGTTCTTTTAGATGTAGCTTTGTTAAAAATGCCAGTATATTTTGTGAAAAGAATCACAGGACAGGAATTGCTAATGTAAAGAGGAATGTATGAATTTGTCATTCTGACAAATAATGTCCAATTCCTATCGATCGAGACATTTAGCTCTGCACAATTTGAAGATTATTTTGTTACAATTTACAAAATACTTTCCTTTATGATTTTGAGCATTGTCTCATATTCAACTCAATATTATAAATTTCTCATTTCTTTCTTAACTTTGCAATTTTTTATTCCTTTTTATATTCTATATTATGATTTATGGTTAGTATTTTAATTACTTAGTCTACCTGGCATTTATCTTGTGTAAAGTGTAATGTAGAGACCTATTTTTTCAATTCTACTCAGGTGTCCCAATCCATTTATTGACCAATATATATTTTTATTGGTAATTAGAAATAGTATCTTTATTATCCCAATTCATTTTTGATGTTGTTTTCTTTCTTGTTCTTATTTATTGATGCCTCTTCTATTTGTATTAGATATCAAACATTGGTTTTTCCCAGGAGTAAATAGTTAAGTAGAGGAAAAAGTTGTCATAGTTTGGCCAGGTCTATGAGGAATGATCTAGGTAGGGAGTTGCCACTGAAAGGAAGATAGCATGAAGGAAGGCAGTATCTAAGAAAAGCTAGACAAAGAAGGTTACACATATATATATATCTACATATCACCTTATACCATGGATATCTATACATACATACATATATAGTGGAGAGAGAAAATGAAAGACATCTTTAAACCATACCTTTATGGGAAGGGAAATACACAGAAGGATTTAGGAATAATACAAAAACCATAAGCTCCCATAGGGATGGAAGACTAGGATGAGATTTATCCTTAGCATTGTGGTCTGCAGTAGGCACAACAAATAGTACCTCCCTTTCCTACTCCAGTTATGAAGCAAAGTTTCTCCCTCCTTACTGATAGAGGCAAAATTAGAAGTCTTGACTGTGGGACTGTTAACAACAAAGAGGGCCTGCTAATCCTGAGCTCCAGAATTCTTTATATTTAACCACTTCATTAAGGCAGTACAAGACTGGAGATGCTTCCCTCAAGAAGAGCTTGTTCTCCCTGGAGTGCAGCAAAACTGCCACTCACTGCAGGCATCTTGCTCCCTAGAGGAACAGAGATAGAGCAGAACAGAGCTGGTCCAGATGTTTCCAAATGGGAACATGGCTTCGGATAACTCAAATAGAAGCAGAGTGAATAAAAAGGCAGTGAAAGGCAAGAAGGGTGTCAAAACCTTTCATCTAGGAAATCAGAAGGAGGAAAAGGTATTTCCTACAACATTAGATTTCTAGGCCTAATGAATGATGAGAGAAATGATCCCCGAAATAGAACAAGAAGTCATCCATTTCAAGCACACTAACCAACTAAATGGCTGTTCCTATAGGTAAAGGCATAATCAGGTAGATGCTATTAGAAATTCTAAAATGAGCCAAGGTTTTGCTGTTATAAAAATGATAAAGCATTTATTAGGATTTTTTAGGAATAAATAGGTAAAAACACAGAATCACTCATTTACTGCCACTGGTCATAAAGAGGAAGAGTGGTCATAATCACTATTGTTATATAATTGTATCCCAAAAGAAATCTATAATGATTATATTCATAACAATTTAGAGTTGAAAAATTTGCCCTGATTGCCTGTGGCCAGGTACCCCACCACACACATATACATGCATGTGTTCCTATACACACTTATGCACACATATATGAGTACACACATACACACACAACTGATTTATTTAAAGTAACAGCAAAAACCACGATTACTTTTGCACCAGCCCAATAACTGAGGGAAAATGAGAATGCCCTGCACTCTAGTCAGTTACTAAATAATGTAAGCAGACACACAGAAGCCTTAGCTGGACTTTCCTCATGCATTTATATTTTTCCTTAGTGTTTGAAATCTGCTTTTCAACTTCAAAACATTTTCTTGTTCATTTAAGGAGAGGCATTACAGAAGTATGATCTTTGAAAAGGTTAAAATTTTACTAACCTAATTAAGTACACCCACAAGGTAATGAGAAACTGTTATCCATAATACTGACAAAGATATGAAATTTCTGAAAGTTTATTAAGCTTCAAGTAAGAAACTGATGGCTTGCAATAGTATTAAATGGCTGATTCCAGAAGTTAAAGGAAAAAAAATGATTTTCAAATAATGACATAAGAAGTAAAAAGAGAATTCTCATTTAATTACTCTCATTTGTGCCATCTACTATTTAATTTCACTAAAATATTTAATAATGCTGAACTGAAGATCAGTTGGCTTCACTACAATCTTGATAAATTACTTCATTTTATTCTAAACTTTGGAATCCATGTCTTCATTACTTTAAAGTATAAAATTTGTAAAGGCCATATAAAGAAGTTATTTCATAGATAGCTGTATCACCACATTACATTTCCATTGCCATATCATAAATCAATAGATTCGTACTTGTGTAAATTGTAAGACAAATATGTTTTCTGGATGTCTGCTTTAAATATATTTGTGTCCATGGTGTTGGAAATATTAGGTGGAATATGTGAGTTCTTACTTTGTTGCTTATTTCTCTAATACTTCTAAAAGTACACTCTCCAGATTGGCAGTGTTGGCATTACATGGACGTTTATTAAAAGCACAAATTCAAACCATCCCCCAGACCTGCTGAATTAGAAATTCTGGGGGTTAAGACCTGGAAATATATGTTATAACAAGTCCTCCAGGAGAGACTGATGCATGTTAAAGAATGATAACCGTAGTCCTATGAGAATCCATACTGTCCATTTCAAAATTCTCTCTCTGAGTCGCAAAAACTCAGATAAATGCATCTTAGAGATTCATAAGGATATGGCAGTGGAAAATTATAGTGTCACATTCAATGTCTCTTTAGGTAAATAAATATATTGGTGGGAATTGTGTCAGTTTCTTAATCTGAAGAAGATAGGTTTGGGATTAAACTGTGTAGATATAATACAGGATGCAAGGATGCCTAACACAATTTACTAATTTGGAAGAAGACTCTAATTTCTACTTCATAAGAGCAGGTCATATCTGCTGACACCTAATAAAAATACAACTTGTAAATATTAATCCTTTAATAAAGGCGATTCTTACTCCCCAAAGATGAATTGGTTCTCCAGTACTTTTTGAATAAATATTTGCAGGATTATCTTGTCTGGGGCCCTTAGGGAAGTGGTAGAAGCAAGGATGGGGTGTCATCAAAAAGCAGCTTTAGAAAGTCAAGAAACAACACATACTGGCAAGGTTGACAAGAAATAGGAACGCTTTTACCCTGTTGGTGGGAATGTAAATTAGTTCAACCATAGTGGAAGATGGTGTGGCAATTCCTCAAAGATCTAGAACCAGAAATACCACTTGACCCAGCAATCCCATTACTGGGTATATACCCAAAGGAATATAAAATGCATGCATGTGTATATTCATTGCAGCACTATTCACAATAGCAAAGACATAGAATCAACCCAAATGCCCATCAATAATAGACTGGATAAAGGAACTGTGGTACATATACATCATGGAATACTAGATAGCCATAAAAATGAAAGATCATGTCCTTTGCAGGGACATGGATGAAGCTGCAAGCCATTATCCTCAGCAAACTAATGCAGGAACAGAAAACCAAACATAGCATGTTTGGGAGCTGAACATTGAGAACACATGGACACAGGGAGGGGAACACCACACACTGGGGCCTGTGAGGGGAGGGAATGCATTAGGAAAAATAGATAATGCATGCTGGGCTTAATACCTAGGTGATGGGTTGATAGGTGCAGCAAAACACCTTGGCACATGTTTATGTGCAACAAAACACCTTGGCACATGTTTACCTCTATAACAAACCTGCACATTCTGCACATGTACCCTGGAACTTAAAATAAAATAAAATATATATACATATAAAATAAGTGTATATATTATGTTAGCTTTCTTCATTGAATGAAGCTGTGATTAATTCACCCAAAAAATGCAGCTTTGAGCTTAGCCCAAAGCCTCTGGTCCTGAAATAAGCACCAAGGTTGTTATGTCCACAAAGATTCCTCCAACTAATAGTGCTTCTTGGAACTTGTCTTAGCCTCCTTTGTAGAACTAATATAATCCATTAAAGACAAGAATAATACATTGAAAATATGACTCCAAATTATCCTTTAATTTTATTTACATAGAAAACATTAATATGTTTCTTGTGTCTATTTATGTGACAAGCTTAAGCAAGTATTTTCTCCCTTCGAATTATTTAGTCATATGTATTTTCTTCCAGTGCTTTTATTTTTTCACTTAAATCTGTAATACAACTGACATTTGTTTTGCTATGATTATGAATTAGGAGTCCATCATTTCTTCTAAAGAACTCCACATCCCAAGATAATATAAAGTAAGAAAACTTGTTGGCTATCAAGGGAGAACTTGTGAATACTAAGACTATTTGAAAATTGTAGAAAATTTTGTCATCTAATCTTATTTCCTATGATCTGCTTAATAGCATTTTGTCATTGTGTTTTTTCAGGGGACTGACTCAAAATTTACTGGTTAGTATGAGGTACAAGAACAGACAGTTGACTAATTCTGACCTTTTTTTAAGGTAACCAGTTTCTTCTCGGATTTTAAAACTCTTAAAAGTTCTCAACTTTTAAAAGTTGCACTGAGTTTTCTTCTGATGAGATCCCAGTGAACTATTTGTTCCAAAGAGAGCTATAATTCTTCTGAATAAATGCAGCTCAAAACATAAAAAAAAACTTTGTTCCCTGGGTCCCTCTCTATTGCTCTTTGCTATAAGTTGATACAAATGTATAGTCTCTTACTAAGACCAATAGCTTATTTTCTTTAGAACATGTTTCCTTTCAGGGGAAACTGAACCTGTCTTTCTCTGAAGCAAAGTTCTGAGGCAAGGAAGCTCTGAGGGAAGAAGTTCTGAGGCAAACACAGCATCTCCATGCCTTCATGGACTTTACACATTCCATTTAGCTTTCCAAGTTGTTTGAGCTGATCTTTCCTTATCAGACTTCGGCATTCCTCAGAGTGCTCTTCTGTAATCATAGAATGGTATGTTGACTGCAATGCAGAGACTGTGGCCTGCTGGACTCCAAATAGAATTGCCCAACAGAGACTCAGTTCTAATTCTTACTGTGCCATTCATTAGCTTTCAATTCTTGCTAAAGCCCCTTAATCTTCCAGTATTTCAAGTTTTGCTGCAGCAAGTGATAATAATGCTGATGTGTTCTACCAAGAGGGTATTAGGATTAACTAATTAATGGTCACAAAGAGCCTTTTAAATAGAAAGTGCCAAATGTCTTTCCTGGTATAAAGTAAAATCATTTTGCCTGTCTTTTTATCTGCCTTTTCTTGTCAAACTGTCTTCTATCATCTGCTTTCAGAGTGCTTAGGCCATTTACTTTTCTATTCAGTTCCTTCCAAAAGTCTTTAAACTACAAGCAAAACTACTTTAGTTCCAATTATAAATGGGACCCCACTTTTATAGCTCAATGCCTAGAAGACCTGAGTCATACAGTGCTTCTGATTCACCTTCACGCTAGTGTTTAAAATAAAATCCATACATATAGCACAAGGAGATTTTAAAGGGTCAGATTCAAATTACCAGAAACTTCAGTTAAATAAAAAGCATTTTCCTGGCAAATTAGTTGCCATAAGTCAAACAGGTTATACATTTGATTTTAAGAATATCCACACAAATTCAAAGATGTGTCATAGTCTGCTCAATCTTCTGTAGAGGTGTATCTGTAGACTAGATATTCACATAAAACCAGGGCACTATGAAAAGGGAAAGAAGGTTTGTTTGTCATATAGTTTATGGCTGATCGCTAATCATTAAATCAAAAACTCAGCCTTGTATCAAAACCAGGCTAACTGTGATAGACGGTCACCATGTCCATACATTTACTGAATGATAATCATTGGCAACAGCCCTGATGATACTGATTGACTCCGGCAAGATTTTAGGTTTCTCTGTTATTGACATAAAGAAAACATAAAAAGGTTTTCTGTCTGAGTTAATTGGTTAATTTAGTTAGAATTCTTTGTTTACTGATCATTCTTTGGCCACATGGACCTTCATAATTCAGAGAGACCTAGGGTAGTAAGTAAATACAGCAATCATCTGTTTTCAAGGCATCAATTTGAGGTCTTCTGTTTTGTAATGATCCTTTCTTATGCACGACAATTTCAAAATCCTGCCCTCCAGGGACATGTGGTGGAAGGGAGTCTGGGCTGGTAAAGCACCTTTCAGAGTCTCAGAATGTCTGTGACCTTGACATGGACTGCATTATCTTACCAAAGAATCACCCACTGCAAAAGGACTTGTAGTAGTACTAGCTAATAGCTGGCGCTGCCTCCCCTCTGGGACACTCTGACTAACAAATCACAGCTCTGAGCTCCATAGCAAAGAAATAGCTGTTTCTCTGATTTTAGTGTGAGTAAAAATCACTAGTTTGTCTAAAATAAGTACTCTTGGGGCCCATCTCAGAGATGCTGATGTAGTTAGCTTGTCAAGGGGCTATCCTGCATTGCTGAAAACATCCTTGGTATTTTCTGAAGCACGTAGCTGTGGACCTCTCTTCTAGGAATAGAATATTTTTTTCCAAATTGTAAACACAAAAGTTTGGACTATAACCTATCCATGGCTCATAAATAAGATTATACCTGTATTTACACTGAAACACTTTGGAAAATGATAACTGCAACTTGATAGGCTAAGTAAATTAATATTTTATATAAAATAAGAAAAAGCAAGTAGAACCAACTTTACTTATGAAGAATTTTTTAAGTTAAAACATTTAAAATTAGAAGCTTCACTTAAGAACCTTTTCTCCCAAAACCACACTTCTTAACATGCCTCAGGTTATTCTGAAGAAAAGTGGTTGATGGGCCTCAAACATACCGAGAAACACTATTCCTAAAAGTTAAAGTCGATTGGTTGACTATCACAAAGCTTTATATTTCATAACAATTATTGTGTAGATTTATAAAAGGAATCCTAAACATTTAGAATATTTTTAATCCAATAAACTATAAGCAAACATAATTACAACTTATATCTTAGAATGTTTTACAATTTAATGGGGAAAATGGACCAAATGCAAAAAACAAGTGTAATTATGCAAATGACATTTTATTTCCCTGATTATTTAAAAAGTGTTTGCTATACACTATGGGATATTACTCCGCTTTAAAAATAAACTCCTGTAATTTTCAACAACATGAATGAACCTAGAGAACCTTGCTAAGTAAAATAAGCCAGAAATAAAATAACAATTACTGCATAATCTCACTTATATATGAAATCTACAAAAGTCAAACTTACAGAATCAAAGAGTAGAATGAAAAGAGAGAGTCATGGGGAGTTACTGGTCACTGTTACACAATTCAGTTATGCAAGATGAATGAGTTCTGCAGATTAAATGTACAGCATGGTGACTACTTACCATAGTAGATACCATACTGTACACTTGAAATTTGTTAAGTAGATCTTAAATGTTCTCAACACACATTCATAGAAGTTGTAGAAATTGTTACTATGTGAGGTGATGAGTGTGTTAATTAGGTTGAGTGAGGTAAACATTTCACAATGTAGATGTACATGAAAACATCACGTTGTACACTTTAAACATATGCATTTTTTTTCAATCATACCTCAAGAAAGCTGGAGAATAAAGAGGAAGTATTTGAGAGCCATATGCGTCTCTGCACATATTCAATCTTCCCCATTAGACTGTAAAACATTTCAAGATATGTTGCTATTATACTGGCTAACAGTAATAGCCAACAGTTATATGCTGGGCCTTTGCTAAGTGGCATACATATAAAGTCATTTAGTAAGAGTTTGTTTTTATTAATTAGTTCTACAACTATTGATTTGACTTCTATGAAATGGGACATATTATTCAAGGTGCTTGTAATGACGACGAACAAAGCAGACAGCAATATAGACCTAACATGAAACCTTAGTATTGACTTTTACAAGACAACTTATTAAGAGTTATAAATTGATCAAATTAGATGTGTTAATATTGATTTGAAAGAAGCATGCCTTAACTTAATTCCTCATTCATAGGTTTCTTTTTTTTCTTTTCTTTTTCTTTTCTTTTTTCTTTTTTTTTTGAGACAGAGTTTCATTCTTTCACCCAGGCTGGAGTGCAGATGTGCAATCTTGACTCACTGCAACCTTCACCTCCCAGGTTCAAGTGATTCTCCTGCCTCAGCCTCCTGAGTAGCTGGAATTACAGGTGCCCACCACCATGCCCAGCTATTTTTTGTGTTTTTAGTAGAGATGGGGTTTCACCACGTTGTCCAGCCTGGTCTCGAACTCCTGACCTCATGTGATCTGCCCACTTCGGCCTCCCAAAGTGCTGGGATTACAGGTGTGAGCCACCACGCCCATCTGGTTCACTTTCCTAATTTAATCCTCATAAAATATGGTTAAAGCAAGAGGAGATGAATAAGTGATAGACATTTTGACAAGGATGAGGAATAAAGATCTTAAGAAAAAAGTGTTTTAAAGGAGAAGAGAGAACACCAAACTCCCTCTGTGCTCAATTATCAGAATCCTCCAAAAGCACAGTATGAAAGCCATTACAAATTATTGCAGTAAGCCATCAATAAAAGTATATTTTAGGATACTGAAACAACAATATATGAAAATAGCTGCAAAGATGAATAGATATTATCTCTAACTTTCACAATCCCTGAGCTAAATTTTACTTAAAGTTAAATAATCATAGTTATAGAAAAGCTTCATAATAGAACCTTAATTCAAATCAAAGAGCTGGTTATTTATAGTTATGAACTATCATAACTTAGTAACTAAACTAAGCCCCACTTATTTAATGTATGTTATGAAGATAAAGTAATACTGATTTTATATGATTCTTTTGAGTATTAAAAGGTGTAATATATTTAAAGTATTTAGCATTGTGTGAGGCACATAGTACACAAGAAATATTAGCTAGTGTTTTACTCAAGTCAAATCATTCAGTTTATTATTTCTTCATTCTATTTTCTGTAATATGAGTGCAATACTGTCTTGTATAATATAGGTGTTGTGATGGTTTCATGGATATTTAGACCTTATGAGATGTCTGTTATCTTTAGACTGTAACTACAAAGGTTGTATAACAAAGGCTTTTTTAAATAATATAAGCAAAGGACTACAGAACTCGTTTCATAAAAATCACACTTATAATTGTGCGGGTTACCTTGCTCATTTCTTTTATACTGATCTAGGGTTGCCTATTAAGCATTCTCTTCCTCAGATTCTGTACTTTACTGAAATACAATTGAGAAGTCTTCAATTGTAGAGGAGAAGAGAGCTGATGAATTGTTAAACCATTCCCCTTGTGGGAATAATGTCTTTGACTAAATGCAATCACAAAGTTCAGAGAACAAGTGGGAAACCTTAGGCTGAGTTCCATTACGCAGATCTGCTTATGTTCCCGCCCCTCAACCTCCACCTATCCCACCCACTTGATCCTGTATTTTGTTCTTTATTGCCTTGCTCTTTTATTACATATCATTAATATAAAAACTTTCAAAAATTCTTTGGAGAACTCAAGGGAAATGTTAAGCATTTAGGGTAGATGAGATCAGACTTTTCAAAGGCACAAATTTTGGTGAGGGGGAAACAGATGTTAGGACAAATGTTAAAGCCATATCTCTCCTCTGAGGCTACTCCCAAATGACCCTCTTCTTACCTCAGCTCACCAAAGCCACCCATCCCACTTTCTGGGTGCCTCCTGAGGGCCATGTTACCGACCAGGAGCAAGCTGAGTGTCTCCCTCCTCTGCAGTGCAGCCTGTGGGAACTACAGCCAGGGACTATGCGGGCATCTTACCCTTGGCTTTTCCATCATGAAAATGCTTGATTCCATTCATTGTTTGGCCACATGCATACTGAAACAATAGCATTTATTTTTCTATTTCCTACAAAAATCTCTAAAGGAAGGACTTATATTTAGTCACCCTCTATTTAGGTAAAAGTACTTGCTAATGTGATGAATGCTTCATCATTTGGTATCTTTAATAGAATTGCCAGAAAACAGACCACAATGCCTGCAATTTTATCTTCAGTGATTGATTTGGAGAGGAAAACTATTGATTCTGTTATCAGACAGGCTGAGGAGTAATGGGAGTAGTTCATGAGTGGCTTCACTTGCTTTTTCCCTTTGTGAGCACATAAAACTCAAAATTCCGTATTTTCTACTTTCCTCCAGTAACAAGACAGTCATAGTCGAGTAGTAACCAGTTCTTAGAGTGGAAAATATAGACTGCAAAAAAGATTATGTTTTTTTGATAGCTGATGTTCTCACTATATTTAAATTCACACAACTGCACCAGGGATAAAATGCGTGTGTGTGTGCATGTGTGTGTGTAAATGACTATATATATTATCTATAAGTAGGGGCTGCTCTTGTTTGATTCAGCACAGAATGATTTTTCTGAAGGATATTTTAAAAAGAAGATTGTATATGTGAAGAAACAGTGTGACCATTATGCTCAGGTAAGCTTTTCAAACATGTATGAATGGTATACATTCCCTTGTTTTGTTCTATTTTAAATCCAAGGTATACCTTTCAAAGAAAGAAGTTGGCATGATATTTTGAAATAGTAGCCAATATTGATAAGTATAAGTTGAAAATGGCATTCTCATAAACAAATGATTAAGGTGTATTCTGTACACCATTAGGGAAAGTGATTTGAAAGTAAACTCAAAAGCATTAAAAATATGCATAATTTGTGATCTACTAACTACATTTCTAAGAACTCATGCTAATAAAATAATCAAGCATGTCAACAATTATTTTTGAGCAATGATGCTTGTTATTAATAATGTTAGAATATAAGAAATTTCTGAAGTATCCAAAGATTAGAAAATTAGTCAATAAATTAATCATAATTATAACATTATGGTACCACTAAAATCATATTTGTTTTAGAAAGAAAACAAAGAAAAAATATGCTTTATGGGTGTATGTATTTCCAAAAGATAACAAGAAAAAATGCCTAGGAGATAATGCCACTTAAGAAAAAAGGTTTCAAAACTATAAATCAAACATTATACTTCAGAAATTATATATAATTCTGAAATATAAACTTCTGAAATATAAACTTCTGAAATCATTTCATATATATAAAATATATGAAAATAATAGAACACAGCAAACTCTTGATGTTCTATTCAATTACCCCTACATGGTAGCTTTATTAGCGGCTTTAATTCCTCACAGATTTTTCTGTATTGTTTACAATTAGTCTGTATAATTGCTGGAATCTGGGGAAAATTTCATTTTTAAAATATCAAATTATTTCCCATCTGTTCCACTGTTCACCATACACTAATTCATACTGCTATTATTGCTATCTCTCAAATATATCTTCCCTAAACTACACAAACTTCAGCTTCCCAAATGTTTCCATTACATGTTTTACATTACCCTCAAATAATAAAGTCAAACTGCTGCAAAATATAAAACATTTACAAAGATTCACTCAGTGAAAAAGGCGCTTCATTCATATTGCCAGGAATAGACACAATTATTAGAGAATGTGATTTAAAAAACTGAGAATCTTAAGGAGTGTGAACCTTATTAAACAAGATGTTATCAATGTTAGTATTCAAGGAGTCATGAAAAGTTAGTGAGATCTCATTATTGCTCTGTTAGCTGTCAGCTGGAAAGATTCACAAGAATCTTCTAATGTTGTGGTCTCTATTTTGTCTTAACAGGAGCAATTCATTATTCATTTGATGAGATTTGAATAAGATTTTACAAATTATACTTACTCTTTTCCAATGTCGTGTGGAAGGGCATCAAATCAACCTAATTTCAAAACATGCTTTTGTGCAAAGCATTAAGCTTAGTGCTCCAAATATATTTTCATTCCAGGTAATTTTCATTATCATTATATATTATAATCGTGTAGAAGTGATCATGACATATTGGCATGCTGTTATCACTTTCAAAATCTAATAAATATTTCTGTTATTTTTCTCAAAAATTAAGTGTCAGAGATAGCATTATCTTAAACTGAGTCCTGATGGCATTTTAAGTAAGTAGTGAATATGGGCAGAGAGGAAAAAGGGCATCAGGAAAAGGCCAAGAATATGGCAATATCTAAGGCAAAAGAGAAGAATTATTGAAGAGAGTTCTGCTGTAGGAAAAACCGGTTCTTGTTACACGGCAAGGAATGATTAGGTTTGCAGACACTTTGAAAGGTGAGAAGGACAGGGTTGATTGGGTGAGAAAAGTTAAAAAAGAGAAACAGGGACTCTCAGCAAAGTGAGAGTCCTGCTTAGCTGGCTTTTTGCCTCACAGATTGAATCCCTGGTTACCACCAAGGAACAGGAGAGGCCAGGCTCCTCCCCACTGAAAATAGCATGAGCTTCCATGGTTCTACCCCTATGCACAGGCCTCCCAGTGCACAGGCCGGTTGGATGTTCTCTAGAGACCTTCCCCCTTTATACTTGCCTCAGTTCCAGATTGCAGAAACACAGTGAAAGGACAGTGGAGGAAAGAAGGGTGAAAAAAACACCAGCAGTGGGGTGGGAACTAGGAAGGTGTAGTATACCAGGCTTAGGAGTTTGGACTTCATCCAGAGAGCTGTGGAAAAGCCATCAAAGAGAGCGGCAGAGTCACATGAATCAGAAATGCGATATTTATTTATTTATTTATTTTGAGACAGAGTCTCGCTTGCTCTATTGCCCAGGCTGGAGTGCAGTGGCACGATCTGGACTCACTACAACGTTTGCCTTCCAGGTTCAAGCAATTCTCTTGCCTCAGTCTCCCAAGTAGCTGGGATTACAAACATGCACCACCATACCAGCTAATTTTTGTGTTTTTAGTAGAGATGGGGTTGCACCATGTTGGCCAGACTGATCTCAAACTCCTGATCTCAAGTGATCCACCCGCCTCAGTCTTTCAGAGTGCTGGGATTACAGGCATGAGCCACCGCGCCTGGCCAGAAATGTTTTCTAGAATGATTACCTAGGCTTCCAGGTGGAAATGATTGAATAATCATTTTAAGGAAACAAATGTTTATTGGTCATCTACTCAGTACTATGCATATGATTGATACTGGGGATGAACTAGAAAAGGGGTGGGGCTGGGAATGGAGATGAAAAATGTTAAACAAACAAATATAAATGTGGTCAGTGTTGCCAGAGAGGATGCCTTAAGCTAATCTGGAATACCTAACCCAGACTGGGAAGCGAGAGAAGGCGCTGAAGGAAATGACTTTGAGCTGAGACCTTAGCTAGCTTTGCAGGGTCAGAGCAGAGGGTTGCGAAGACACATCAGGATAAGGGAGAGCACAAGATAGCAGAGAGCTTAGCAGGGTCAAGGAATTTAACAAAGCTAAATACACTGTAGTTTAGTGTAGAGAGCTTGGAGGAGACAAGGCATGGTGATGGATAAGGAGGGTGAAGCTTAAACATGCAGAGTGCTGCAAGTCAAGAACTATGATCTTTATTCTAAGAGCAATGGAAAGCCTTTAACTCCAAAAACAGGGCAGTGGCAAAATCTGATCTGCATTTTTGAATGGTCATTCTTAGAAGCACTGTAAAAAACACATTGGTGAGTCAAGGGAGGCTAGTTAGGCAGCTGGTAAATCATTTCAAACGTAAGTTAGAAGGAATAATTTCTAAAATCTGAAAGCAGAGTAGGGTGACTATAGTTAATCACAAAGTATTGTATGCTTCAACATAGTTAGAAGTGAGGACTAGAAATGTTCCCAACACATAGAAATAGTAAACACTGCAAGTGTTGGATACCCTAAATTCCTTTGCTTAATCATGACACATTCTATGCATGTAACAGGGTATCACATGTACCCCATAAATATGTTCAAATATTATGTATCAATCATTATAATTACCTGGTTTTATATATAATATATATGTAAAATATATATTATATATCATATATCTGGTTACATATATAATATGTATATATGTAATAACAGATATATATGTAATAACATACTACTGTTATATATGTAATAACAGATATATATATCTGGTTACATATATAATTATATATACTATATTATATGTAGTATAGTTATATATAGTGTAATTATATATATTTAAATATGTGTGTATATATATTTAAAACTAGGTAACAGTGTTTTGAATAGTACGTGCAGTAATAGAAATAGAAAGAAGTGGACTAAGGCACTTTCATCCAGCACCCCCTCACCTAATGACTAAGACTCCATGCAGGAAGCCAAGCCTGTTCTTTATGAAATATAAACCTTATAGTCCCCTCTGGTGAGGCTGAGAGGCAGAGGCTTAATTCTTTGATGGTGACTCTACCATTTGTTTTCAAGATGGCCAATAAGCCAGATACCATGATGCCTTTTTAAATAATTCATTTAATAATATCTACTTCACCCCATTGTTACAAGGTTTCAATGTGATAAATTATTTGAAAGTGCTTTGGAATAGATGATCATTTTATGATACACATTAAATGATGAAATATAAAAACCCTAAACAGATATCCACTCATCAATATTTATTCATCAAGCCTTTTCTATGTGGTTGACATTGTGGGGGATGGGAAAGACAGAAGAAATGTATAAACATAGTGTGTTGTGATTTAAAGAGGTGCTTCAGTGGAAATAAAATTAAGGGAACAATGAAAATAATAAGGTGGACTCAGACCTTAGGCTCCTGATTCTCTGTTTTAAGTCTGTGAGAACTGTGCTGAGCTAACCTTGTAAGACACTTCATCTTTTCTTGATTTGTTATTTATAAGTGTTGATTGCCCTAGGGAGAGAATTATCATCTTGTGAGTGAACTTGGGAAGTTTCTGGTGGAGATTTTCCCAGCAGTTGGAACCCATATGATGACTGCATCTGCCCAATGTCATGGCCAGATCCTCATTGTTTATGTTTCATTATAATCGAATTAGGTAAACAGAACCTTAAAGGTTTACAGATAACAGAGATTCCAAGCTTTTAATTTCTATTTTCCTTCCTGTAATGGAAGAATCTGCTCATAGGAAAACACACCCAAATAGATTATATTCTTGGTCAAATCATTTTAATCTCATCTAAACTGCCTCTGGTTCCTTTCATATTTCTGCCACAGTCTTCCTGATCTAGACCAGGTTGTTAATGATCACTTTCACTCACCCTTTATGAAAACACCACTTGTATTATCATTTATTCTATTGCTACCCTTAGATCTATGTTCCAAAAAATATAAAGGCCCAAGTTTAATGAAGCAAATAGATTTTAAGGAGAAAACTAAAGTACATTTTAGTTTCTTAGCTTGTGAAATTAGATAATTTTGAGTATAGTTGATTATACACACCTTTACTTAACATGTTATTTTAAAGATTATGAAAACATACAGCTTATTATTGGTAGAAAAGATATTGAGTATCTATATTTTCAATTCTAATTTTATATGAAGAAAAAATAGAAGATATATATCTTAGTTGTAAGAAAATTCAAAACATCCAAAATTTCAATTTCCTTATCTTTACAATGGAAATAATAATATCAAGGGAAGATGTTCTGAGGATTACAGAGGATATTATCCAGGAGAATAGTAGTTTAGAAAGTAGAAAATGCCATATAAATTTGTCATTGACAGTCAGCTTTTATCTAGATGCCTAAGTTTAATCAAGGATTTCAAAACATAAAGTTGACTGAAAAGTTCTGTTGAGTAAAATGTGTACTTCATTCAGTCATAACTTTCACATCTGAAATTTAAGAAAATATATCCATTAATTTCATGAAAGAATGAATTTTAATAATTAGAATGCTTTTGAGGTTTACTATTTTAAATGTAATAGACCCATTTTAAAACATTTTTCCTTTCTAGAAATTAAGATTTTTCTCCCGAATTTGAGATTAGCAATAATACCACAGTTTACTTATTCATTATCTCATGGCTTCCAATAAAATGTTTATTGCACAACTAATATAATAGGTCTAGATACGATAAGTTCTGGGGATAAAAAGAAAGAAATGAAGATGTCTTCTTTTCTATCAATATATTATCATATGCATATATATTCATACATGATATATCATGATATATCATTCCAGTATAATTAAGAATATATCATTATATGATATATACAATTTATTAATCAATATATCATCATGTATGATTAAGTAATATATAGTCATAATATTGATATATCAATTATATATCAATATAGTAATATACATTACTTCATAAATAATTCCATATTATTCATAAATAATCATATATTCTATAAATGCATATACATATATTATTATATAATTATCATCATGTAATGATATTATATATAGATTCATACAATAATGATTGATATAGATGAATCGATATATATATATAGTCATATTAATAATTTATACATAATTATAATATCATATATGATTAATTTATTATATATCACCATATATGATATATAATTATATATGTCATATATAATTATATTTAATTATATATGATATATTATATATCATATATTCTATACTACCACGTGACATTTTGATATACATATATGCGTAGTGAAATGATTAGTACAGTTATATAAATTAATATACCCATTGTCGAACATATGTACCTTTTTTATGGTAAAAGTACTCAGATGCTAGTCTCTTGGCAAATTGCTAGGATACCACAGAGTATTATTAACCATAATCCTTGTATTGTACATTAGAGATCTAGACTTACTCATTCTATATAACTGTAAGGTACTTTGTAACTTTGTACTTTGTTTCCCCATTTCCCTCACCACCTCTAACCCATAGTAAGTCATCAGCATTCCAGTCTTTGTTTCTATATATTCCAAGGTTTTTCTTTTTTTTTTTTTTTAGATTTCATTTATAAGTGTGAAATGCAGTATTTTTCTGTGTTGGCTTATTTCACTTATCATGATGTCCTCTAGATTCATCCATGTGTTCTCAAATGGTCAAATGGGATGGAAGCATCTCCTTTTTAAGGACTAAATATTAATTATATATATCCTGCACAATTTCTTTTTACATTCATCTGCAGATGGATACTTAAATTGTTTCCATATCTTGGCTATTGTGAATAAGGCTGCAAAAAACATGGAGCACACATATCTCTATGAGGTGGTGAGTTCATTTCCTTTGGATATGTACCCAGAAGTGGGGTTGCTGGTTCACATGGTTGTTCTATTTTTAATTTCTTTAGGAACCTTCATATCATTTTCCCCAATGACTGCACTGATCTACATTTTCACCAGGAGTGTACAGGTTTCCCTTTTCTCATAACTCTTACCAGTACTTGTTATCTCTTTTCTTTTTGGTAATAGTCCTTCTAACACATGTGAGGTAATATCTTATTATGCTTTTGATTTGCATTTCCCTGATAATTAATGATATTGATCTTTTATATACCTGTTACCTATTTTATGTCTTATTTTGAGAATGTCTATTTAGATTCTTCACACATTTTTAATCAGGTTCTTTTTTTTTTTTTGCTATTGAGTTGTGGTGTGTGTTCCTAATATATTTTAGATATTAACCTCATATGGTTTGCAAATATTGTCCCTCAACCCACTGGCTGCCTTTTATTTTACTGATTGTTTTCTTTACTGTGCAGCAGTTTTTTAGTTTGATGTAGTCCCATTATTTTATTTTGCTTTTGTTACCTGTGCTTTTAGTAAGATATCCAAAAATCTTTTAAACAAAATTCAGCACCATTATCAAGGAGCTTTTCCCCTGTTTTCTAAGAGTTTTATGGTTTCAAGGCTTATCTTTAGATCTTTAATCCATTCTGAGTTGATTTTTTTCATGTGGTATAAGGGTTCATTTTCATTCTTTGCATGTGAATATCCAGTTTTCCCTACACTGTTTATTGAAGAGACCATCCTTTCCCTATTGCATCTTCTTGGTGGCCTCATCAAAAATTAGTCAAACGCATACACTTGGAATTATTTCTGGGCTCTTTATTCTGTTCTGTTGGTCTATGTGTTTGTTTTTAGGCCAGTACCATACTATTCTAATTACTGTTGCTTTATGATATAATTTGAAATCAGGACGTGTGATGTCTCCAACCTTGTTCTTCTTTCTCAAGATTGTTTTGGCTGCTCGGTGTCTTTTGTGATTCCACAGAAATTTTAGATTCTTTTTATATCTATGAAAATGCCATTGGAATTTTGGTAGGGATTGCATTGAATCTGTATATTGTTTTGGGTAGCATGCATGTATTCCCGATATATTAGGGAAAACTAACAATTTCAGTATACAATAGTAGACATTCATGCACAAAATGGGTAAACCAGTGATTATGATTCACAGTACTAAGTGTTAGAGAGTTTTAAAAGTACCATAGATACACAAAGGATGTAATGAGGAGATTATGTGCGAAAAGTATTATAGACTATAGGAGATATCATAGAGGTTTCATTTGAACTGAGTGTTATGGGTTGAATTGTGTCTCCCCACAATTCATATGTTGAACTAACCCCCAGTACCTCAGAATGTGACCTCATTTGGAGATAGGACCTCATACAGATAATCAAGTTAAAATGGGATCATTAAGGTGGGATTATCCTAAGTAAATATGGCTGGTGTCCTTAGACAAAAAGAAATTTGGACACAGACACCCAAAAGGGACCACACAATGTGAAGATGAAGGCCGATATCAGGGTGGTATTTCTCTATGCCAAAGATTGCCAGAAACCACCAGAAGCCAGGGGGGTGGCATGGAACAGATTCTTCCTCACAGCCTGAAGAAGGAATAGACCCTGCTGACACCTTGATCTCAGACTTCTATCTTCCACAACTGTTGGGCAATAAATACCTGTTGTTTAAGCCATTCATCTCATGGTACTTTGTTATGACAGCCCAAACAAATTAATATGCTGGATCTTAAAAACATGAATAAGAGTCCATCTGTACTACAAAAGAAGGAAGCAAGAGGGTGGGTGTTTAAAACAAAAGAGAGTCAGTGCAAAGACAGAGTGGGATAAAGAAGCAGAGGCCAACTATAAAACTGCAAGTAGTTCGGTGTGGAAGAACATGGGATTTGAGGGAAAGGCCAGCAGGAGAAAACCTTAGAAAGATGGTCAGGAGTCACCCTGTAAAAGCATAGTGCCATGCCATGAGATGTCATTATCAAAGTAATTATGAAAAACCGAAGGCTTTTAAACAGAAGGAACAGATGATGAGATGAACGTTTTAGAGAGATCGCTCACTTTTTTAGTTCTGTGAAGGATGGTTTGATGGCATAATACAAGAGATCCAGAGATCATATAGAAACATACTGAGATAGTTAGGTGAGAAATGGTGGTTGCACAACTAGGGCAGTTCAAAGTAAGATAAATGAGTACATTCAGAACACAGTGGGAATCAAAATTCAGTGACCAGCTGCTCAGCTGAGAAAGGGAGAGAGAGACAGAGAGAGAGAGAGAGAGAGAGGAAGAGAGAGTAAACTGTGATTTTAGTAGTAGCAGTGAAAAGAAATAGAGATGAGAGATATTTCAAAAGAAGAGCTAAAAGACAAAAGGCATTTCTTTCTCCCAAAGGAAACTGACATGATCTCGATAAAACTATGAATGCTCTTGACTACTGATCTGCTTACTTTGGGCCTTTGTGGGAAGGCATTTTATTGTACTGTGATTCAAAAAGCACTTGGTGGGCACTGTTGCCTATTCAAGTACCAAAAATTATATACAAGCAATTCTATAAACCATATTTTCATTATATTTTATTGTACATATCAGACAGATACATATCCAGTTTGATGGCAAACAAATGTTCTCACATAAAAAAAGACTTTATAAACTGTATTGCATTTTGAGTATAAAAGATAAAATTCCTCTGGTAGCTAAATTGCAAAAAAGTTTTGCTATAAACATTCATGTTTTTCCCCCAAACAAAGAAGAAGAAATATAAATCTTCTGGTGACACTCATGGAAAGCAACTTTATCATAAACTACTAATTCAATTTACTTTTTCTTGAAGCTTCAAAATGTGTATGTCATTTGAATGTTAAAAAGGAAAGAGAATCCATATGGCTATTTTAGAAAGAAATTCTGAATTTTTCCATTGCAGAAAATTACAGGTACCCAAAGGGTACTTTTGATGTTTTATCTTTTTTGTTACTAAGTACAATAGCTTGACAAACCAAGTGTCTTCTCTTTCCATTACAATCAATCAGCCCCTGTAGTTTGCATTTCCACTAAATGATTTGTTGAGACTCTGGTTGTTGTTTTTTCTGTTTACAGTCAGGCTTTCACCCTGTTGCCTCAGCTGGAGTGCAGTGGCACAATCATAGTTCACTGCAGCCTCAAACTCTGGGCTCCAGAGATTCTCCTGCCTCAGCCTCCCAAGTGCTAGGACTACAGGTGCACGCTACCACACCCAACTGAGACTCTGGTTCTTTCAAAGGATCTACAATGAAATTCTTCCTTTATGTCCTTTGATAGTAAAAAATTTTTCTCTAACAACCTCCACGTTGCTTCCCTAAGCACCACCACACAGATTAGCCTGTGCTATATCCTTGCCTACCCTTCCTCAGAACCTTTCTCTTACTTGTTCTTGCTTCTGTTTCCCTCCCCATTTAGGAGCTAGTTTCACTTGAAAATCATTTCTTCCAGGCACCAACTCCTGGGCCTAATGCCTCTCCTATTCTGTGCCTCATAGAACCTTATGAATGGTTGTGCCATTTTACTTCACCTGGTTTCACTGAAATTATCTAAATAGAGCCTCCACTCATAAAATAGGAAATCTTAAAGCAGGCTGATATATAGAACCTGAGACCAACTGTATTTTGTATCACAGCACTGGTCCTTTTAGCCGATCTTTAAGACAAATCTACTAATGAGAAATGCATTTAGTTTTCCTTTGTCTGAGAATGTCTTTATTACCCTTTTACTACTGGAAGATAGTTTTAGTAGATACAGAATTTGTGGTTGAATTTCTTTAATAGTTACAATATTGTGTTACTTCCTTTTATGTCTACCATGGATTCAGATAATGTGTCATTTCTTTTTGGCTTCTTTCAAGATCTTTTCTTTTCTTTTTTTTTCAGTTTGAGAAGCTTAATTTTTTGTATTGGTATGGATGTCATCAACTTTATGAATCTATTGGTTTGTGTCTTTGGCCAAATTTGAGAAATTTCAGTCTTTATTTTCTTTCAAAACTTTTATCCCTTCTGTTTTACTCCTCCCACTGGGATTCCAAGGATAAAAATGGTCAGTGCTTTGTTATTGTCTCACAGGTCCCCAAAGATCTGTCCACATTTTTCCAACCTATGTTCTCTGTTGTTTAGATTGGATGAAATTTATTTTTTCTGTTTTCAAATTCAGAGCTTTGCTTCTGAAAGTTTCAGTAAGCTTTTATTAAATCCGTCCTCTATTTCAAACATTGAGATATATGTGGATGTCTTATAAAACAAAAGGTAAATAAAAGATGACTTTCTAGCTCCCATCACTCATTCTAAGCAGTTTCCAAAATAATGAGATAGATGTGTAAACTCACTATAATGTAAGAGACTGTGAAGTAATGGCTTTTAAAAAGGGACAGACAGCACTGTCAAAGAGAATTGGAAAGAATGCTTATATCTGACTAGGCAGATTCAAGAAAACAATCTAAGACATGTTCTAAACATTGAATAAAAGATGAATGATTGGAGTAGAGCAAAGACATTCTCAGAATGAGAAAATGAAGAACATGACAACAAGGATACCTTATTTCAGCTGTTTCCTAATTATCAGAACATGAAGCCTTGCTCTGCTTACAAACCCCGTAGGTCTAACACTGAGTTTATCATCTTGCTCTCAACAACCCTCAAATGTGTTTCTTCCTCTTTTCTTTGAGTAATAGTCACAGATGGCTTGGTTTAGAAACTTTGCATCCCGAGTGCAATTCACGTCTCTCTATCTTGCCTCTTATTCATGTGATCCACAAAACCTTCCAGTTCATCGTTTCTCCAAAAAGTGTTTCCCTGATACCATCATTTCTTTCTCCTTCTTTAGTCCTAGTCCAGGCCCTTGTTACTGTGCATATAAAATAATGCACTTATTGCCCAAATATTTTATCTGACTCAATTTTGTCACTTTTCCAACATCTTTTTACTTAAGCTAGACTTATTTTTGAAAAGTGGATAATATTACATCATTTTCCTCATCAGAACTTTGTTAGTTTATTCATTTGTTTATTCAACAAATGTTTAATTGCACACTATATACCAGGCATTGTGTATTAGATGTCTACTGAATAAAATCCAAATGCACTGACCAGCAAATGTCCTCTCACCCCAGACTTAGGCTCTGGATTCCATCTCTTCTGCCTTCTCCTGGTCTTTGTTCCCTTGATTCTCCCTGCTCCTAATTTCTGGGGATTTCTACTTAAATATATATAGATCTTCTCATCCAAAATATACACACACTACCTTCTTGAAAAATTAGTCTTCCTGTTTCTATTTTCTTCATATAACTGCTCAGTTTTTCAAACCCTTTAGCACAGTATAGTTTTTTCAGTAGTGATGTGACATAATCATATTTGCATTTTATAAAGTATAGAAATGTACTCTGAAGAAGAGAGTGAATAGCAAAAAAGGGATGTAGGTAGTCAATTTAGGCAGCTATTACATTTGGCAAGTTATGTTTCCAAGCAAGAGTTGATGAGGATGTGAATTGGGGTAGTTGCCTGGGGGATGAACAAAGTGGATGGATTAAAAAGATTTGTAAAGACACAACTTAAATAAATTAGGAACTGAATGGATATTGAAGAAAGGGAAAGAAATCGTTAGAGACAACTTCCAGAATTATAGCACAAGCAACTCGTTGGAAAATAGTTTCAATTGCTAAGTTTCAAAACCCTAGAGAATGAGCAGGTTGAACTTTAGATATTATGTATTAAGTTAGCAAGCATGTGGAATATCTCAAGGGTGATGTTAAGTAATATAGTATGTATCTGTGGATCTCAAACTTGGGATAGTTTGCATAGTTGATTGCAAAAATGGCCACAAATTACAGTCCTATCCATGACCTTTGATAGCATATTTAGATATTATGTATTTAGACCTTGATAGCAACTGTAGATATTATGTATTAAGTTAGCGAGCATGTGAGACATCTCAAGGATGTTATGTAATATAGTATGTATTTGTGGATCCCAGACTTGGGATAGTCTGCACAGTTGATTGCAAAAATGGCCACAAATTACAGTGCCATCCATGACTTTTGATAGCACCCACCCATACTGACTTTAGCTAGCATTGACTTAGCCAGTGGGATATTACCAAGCATGATGTTATCAGAGGTGTGAAAAACACATGTACAAGAAAGTTGGCCTTCTTGCTATTCTGCTACTCTTGAGAACCTCACAATTGACGACCATATGATGAAACCCAGGCCAGCCTGCTAGATGATAAGCCACTGCTTCAACCATCCCTATTGCTCTGACCTACAGCCTGTCAGACCTGAGAATGAAGTGTTTCTAGGTCCCCTGGACCATTGAACTTCCTACTGACAACAAGCACAAGCCATGCAGAATCAGCAGAACTAGCTCATATAAAAACAGCCACTCAGGCCTTCAAAATTGTAAACTGAAAAAAATGAAAACTATTTTAAGCCAGTATATTTTGGGGTGATGTGTTATACAGTAAAAGTTAACTGACACAACCTACTGAGGATACAATAATAATAGTAGACAAGAAATAAAGAACTCATTATGTGCTAACACAGTGTAAAATACTTTACATTGATAAACTAAGCAACATAATTAAAACAACCTTTACATAAGTAAAAGTTTAAGGATTTCAAAATATGAAGATGAAAAGGTAAGTTATATAATTTAGAAAGTTTTAGGATATTAACGTTCAATGAAGAAGAGTTAAAGTATTTGCTCAAGGCTACTCAGCTATTACGTAGCAGAACTAGAAGCCCAAGGGTATCTAGTTTAAAAACTTTCTGAGCCTACAAATTGTTTGATTCCAGGAGTGTATAGCTTTGGGTTTACTGAATACTCAAAACCTGTTGGTTATCTTTAAAATGTTACCTTAGTTCATATCATTTTAGACCTTTGGTAATTTTTCTCAGTCTCTGTCAAGGTATATTTTCTACCTTGGTCTTCTTCTAAATACTAACCCTATGCTTTATGCAAGCATCATGGGCAGCAGGAAAAAAATTATAACCTTCAGATAAAATTATAGGTATGAAATTTTCCACAAATAACAATAATTTACCATATCTTTTGACATTTTTCTATGAAACATAATATTCATAGAATTTAAGAATTGCCAAATCAACAGGTTCTTCTAGTAAGAAAACTATTTCATATTTGCTTTTTAAAAGTTTTTTTAGCAAGATGAGTAAAGCCAAAAACTGCAAAATGAAGGCAATAATGTCTGTGCAGTGCTATACTTTTAACTGCATAGTACTGTTTGTAATTGTTGATCTTGTATCAGTTCTCTCGCTACATTTCTTATCCGAGGTCTACATGAATGCTCCAGTTAGAGTGTGCTTTAGGTTAAGGTAAGTAAAAGATGAATTAAGCAATAGTATGTCGGCTGGGCACACTGGCTCACACCTGTAATCCCAGCACTTTGGGAGGCCGAGGCAAGCAGATCACCTGAAGTCAGAAGTTCGAGACCAGCCAGACCTATATGGGGAAACCCTGTCTCTACTAAAAATACAAAATTAGCTGGGCGTGGTGGCGCATGCCTGTAATCCCAGCTATTCGGGAGGCTGAGGCAGGAGAATCGCTTGAACCCATGAGGCGGAGGTTACAATGAGCTGAAATCGTGCCATTGCACTCCAGACTGGGCAATAAAGAGCAAAACTCTGTCTAAAAAAAAAAAAAAAAAAAAAAAAGAAAGAAAGAAATAGCATGTCTTGGCAACAATCTATATGATTGCTAAGACATTACTGGAAATTTAATGATGGAGAATGTTTTAGCTTCCCATTGCTGCTGTAACAAATTATTACAAATTTAGTGTTTAAGCAAGACAAATGTTCTTTGGTCAGAAGTCCAGTGTGGGTCTCACTAGGTATCTTAGTCTACTAGAGATGTCATAATAAAATACCACAGACCATGCAGCTTAAACAGGAATTTATTTTTCTTACAATTCTAGAGGCTAGAAAGTCCAAAAGCAAAGTTCTGGTCAGTTCAGTTTCAGGTGAGGACTCTCTACTTGGCTTGCAGATGGCCATCTTCTCATTGTGTCCTCACATGGTAGAGAGAGAGAGAGAGAATGCTCTGGTGTCTCTTTCTCCTCTTATAAGTTCACTAGCCCTATTGAATTAGGGCCCCATGCTTGTGAGCTCATTTAACCTTTATTACCTACTCACAGGCCCTATTTCCAAATACAGTCACATTATTGGTTAGGACGTCAACATGTGAAATTTAAGAGGGACACAAATATTTAGTTCATAACATTAGACAAAAATCAAAGTGTCAGAAATGCTGCATTTCTTTCTGCAGACTACAGGGAAGAATCCATTGTCTTTCCTTTTCCAGCTTCTGGAGGCTGCTCACATTCGTTTGTGGCTCATTCCATCTGGAAAACCAGTGAGTTTGTTTACTAGAGCTGCCATAACAAAGGACCATAGAATGGATGGCTGAAAATAACAGGAATTTATGGTCTGATAATCCTTTAGACCAGAGGTCTGACATCAAGATGTTGGTAGGGTTGGCTCTTTCTGAGGACCCAGAGGGAGAATCTATTCATGCCTCTCTCCTAGCTTCTGGGAGTTTGCAGGTATCTTTGGTACTCTCCGGCTTTCAGATGCATCACTCCAATTCTCCACCTTCACATGGAGTTCTCCCTGTGTCACTCCACATTGTCTTCCCTCTGTGCATATCTCTTTGTGTCCCAATTTCCCCTTTTTATATGGACACCAGTCATGTTACAGGAAGACCCATCCTGGTAACCTAATTTTAACTTGATTACCTTTTAAAAGAGCCTATTTTCAATAACGCTCTATCCAGAAGTACAGGAGATCAGAACTTGAACATTTCTGTTCGGGACACGTGTAATCCATAGAAGTCAGCAATGCCCACTTGAGTCCTTCTCATATTGCATTACATCATCTCACTTCCTCTTCTGCCACCCTCTTCCACTTTCAAGGACCCTTGTGACTACACTAGGCCTACATAGATAAGCCATAATGCAGGATAATCTCCCCATTTTAAGATCAGCTGATTAGCAACACAAATTCCATCTGCTACTTAAATTCGTCTTTGCCATGTAAGAGAACATATTCACAGGTTCCAGGAATTAGGATGTAGACACATTGGAAGGGCCATTATTATGCCGACCACAGAGAGAAATGGTAATTTACCCAAAACTCTCAGAAGGAGTCTTAGATATGGCTTGAAGGAAGAGTTAGAAAATCTACTTGTGTTTGGGAATGTGAACACGATGTGACTCTGTAGTGGGCATGTTTGCTAAGCTGCCTTCCAAGGAGAAAGGTTTCTGAGTTTTTGAATGTCCTAAGTAAATTCAGTGCCAGAGTTAAAATATCCTGAATAGAGGAGTAGTTTTCCATTTCCACAGCATTCTTTCACATAACTTCCCCCAATCCTACATCAACTTCATCAATCCTTCACAAAGAAGTTGATGAAGAGCATCAACTTCTTCCCTAAATAAATGCTCAACAGATCTTAAGCTCAGGTTTCAGAGCAGGGTTGCTATGCTATTTTGTGCACAAATGTGGATTGAAATGCTAAGAGTTCAATTTCAAGGAACAAGTTTTTGTTTTAGTACATAGATCCGGAAGAATCAGGCACTTTCTGTACCCCGCCCCATCCCTGAAAACATACACACATGCACTAACACATATACACAGCTCATTGACGTTCTATTGGTGAAACAAAGGAGATAAAGAAAAGGAGTCCTGGCCGGGCGCGGTGGCTCAAGCCTGTAATCCCAGCACTTTTTGGAGGCCAAGACAGCGTGATCACGGGTCAGAGGATCGAGACCATCCTGGCTAACACGGTGAAACCGTCTCTACTAAAAATACAAAAACTAAGCGGCGATGGTGCGTGGCGGGCGCCTTGTAGTCCCAGCTACTCGGAGGCTTGAGGCATATGAGAATGGTAACCGGGAGCGGAGCTTGCAGTGAGCTGAAGATCCGGCCACTGCACTCAGTCTTGGTCGACAGAGCGAGACTCCGCCTCAAACAAAAAAAAAAAAAAAACAAAAACAAAAAAAACAAAAAAAAAAAAAAACAACAAAAAAAAAAAAAAGAAAAGGAGTCCTTATAATGTCCCCTCACTTAAACCTGTTTTCCTGGCAAAACAGCCAGCGCTAAATATAAAACCAGCTCAAAACCCAACCCATGCTTTGACTACAGCTCAACCTGAAGAAAATAGTTCTAATCCCCCTGAACCATTTGAAACTTTCCACTGAAACAACCCAACAAGCCCATGCAGAATTCAAAGAAAAAACTAGCTCATATAAAAACAAGCATCGCCCTCAAAATTGTAAAAATGGAAAAATGAACTATTAAGCCCGTATATTGACCTGATTAGGTGTATATTTAGAATTCTGGCAGTTTTTTCTCCATATTCAAGCCCATTCTTACCTTCACTGAATATTTAGATTTTGGCTTAGATTTTGCTTTATGGTTTTAAATAATTTATACAGTTAATATTTATTTTCTATTGTATAAATTTGCTGAGACCTCTTACATTCAATATGTAAATTTATTAAAGAAAGTGTACATTCCAATTCCCTGGACTAAAAGGCCGAAGTGAATATCATATTTCGTATATCTGTCAAGAAAGAAGAATTAGGTAAAACATTCTGAATTCTTTCAAAATCTTCTCCAGGATCACAGTTAGTTGCTAGAAAGACTGGGTTTTCTTTGGAAATATAAGACAGATGGGAGAAATAAAACAGAGGTAAAAAGAAGGAGCAAGTATTTGAAAGAATGTAAACAGGAAAGAATGAGAGAATTATGGAAATAAATGAAAGACGAGAAATCTATGGAGGCTCAGACATTAAGAGAATATATAAAGCAGGGTAAGACTCAGAATTCTAAGGAAATGGAAACAAGGGTATCTGGAGGAATCTAGAGAGTACTAAGGAAGTACGTAATTATAAAAAGAGAGAATAGCAGATATAAAGATAAAGAGACAGCAGAAGAGGAATGCAAGTATGAGCAAGAAGTGAAGAGGTGGAAAAGCAGAACCTGGTGGCTAAGAATTATTTTATTATTCTTCTACGGAGTACATTTTCTTTCAATCCTAAGGGAAGAAGAAAGAGAATGTATGATTAGACTATGATAAAAAGTGAAGAGATGATGGCAGCCAGAGGGCCAGAAGCTTCTCAGGCCACTTGGAGGACACTACATTCTGACTTTGAACATTGACTGGAATTCATTCTTGCTAACATGAATCCAGGAATGATGAATTTCTGGGTGCTGCACAACAGCCCCAGATTCATTAATCACCCATAGACTTCGCACAAGTGAGTTTTATAAATGATTCTCCAGGCATAGTAATCACAGGCGGTGGGAAAAGAAAATGAGCCTCTCCTTTGCAGCAATTTTCCTCTGTGAAGTTGTCATCCTATGACCAGAGTGCAGTCCCCTAAGAGGAGCTGCCTATGTAGCCACTACAAGTTTGCAAGGTTATTGGATCCTTAAGTGACTTCTAAAGGCTTCGCTATGTCATTTTCAAAGAATGCTGGGAGAAGCCAAAATTTAAATTTCAACCCTGTTTAAAGATTGAATGATGTAAGCATTTAGGGGACAGGCCAAATTAATAAAATAAAATAAAAAGCTAAGCCTTGAATGTGTAATTATCCAGTCAAGCGGCCTAGTGGTTTCCACCTAATTTGGTATTCTTCCTTATAGATTCTGACACCATACAGGTACTCTCAATTATGTGTGAATCTACAACTGAATGGTGATCTACATTACAGAATCTTCTTGTTCTCTTAGGATTGTGAGTGTGTGTGTGTGCATGTGTGTGTATGTGTGTGTGTAGTCAAGATTCTACCTAGATCCAGGGTAATTTTTGAAATTATTTCTGATTTGCTTACCACTAGGAAAGAAAGTCTCATGTTGCAAAGCTACACGTATTTCCAAAGTTCTCTCCTTTTCAAATAGATACTTTCTCATTAAAATTTACTAGTAAAGCCATACTTTTTACTCTTCCGTCATTCAAATACCCAGACTGATGTAAAATGAAAAGAAAGGGAGAGACTGCTGTGCCAAGCACTCTAGGATTATCTATCATGAAATCTTTTTTTATTGCTTACATACAAATTGACTGAAAATTTAAAAATAAATTTAAAAAAATCTTTTCACCATGTTTTTTTCTTTATCTTTATAGGTACCTGCAAACGGTAAAGAATGTACAATCTTATGAAATGAGTCAAGATGCATGTTTGTGTTACACAAATGTTGGCATGTTTATTGCCTGTGTAGTGAATAGTAGTAGTTGGCTAGATGTATAGTTCTCTTAGGGAGCAACAAGAAAGTTTAAAATCCAAAGAACTCAAAACAATTTAAAGCATTTTGAACTATGTTTTACCACTAGATATGATTCTCATAACTGTGAGCCAAAGCATTGCATTGCCTGGATCTAAGCCAACACAAAATAAAGTCTGAAACCCACAGCTGGGAGTCTCTTTAGAATGCCTTCTTTAAACATTGGTTCATGGAGGAGAAGTGCCAAGAAAAAAAATAAAAGTGGTGTGTGTGACAGAGAAAGAGAGAGAGAGAGAGAGAGAAGAAACAAGATCTCAAAGAAGTACCATAAGATCCAGATAGTCACATTGCCTCCAACCATTTTTGGTATAGTTATGAGTTTGGAGAAAAGAAATAATAATAATCTCAATCACTTGCCTGTCTTAACTCCAGCTTCAAATAATTACTTTTAATATGCTTCTTATTCGATTTCAAACAAACTGCTCTTGACAACTACCTCTAGAAGTGTCTTAGTGTTTTCCTTTCTATTTCATAATGAAATGTTTTACTCCAAGAGTGACACTGTAAACAGACATTGCTTCACTCAGATACATATGAAAACAAAATCTGTGGAAGAGCTCCTAAGTGCTACCTTAATCCGTTTTTCCCCTCCTCTCCCTTCTTCTCCCCTCCTCTCCTCTCTCTCTCTCTTCCTTCACTCTTTCTTTCCCAATCTCCCTCCCTCCCTTCCTTCCTTTCTTCCTTCTTTCCATTAATCTGAAGTCCTGTGGTGAAAATAGCAAAAGATATAACTAGACTCCAGCATTAGGAGTATTTTCAGAGATCTTGAAACATGACACATATGTTTCAAGGCTGATAATTTTGAGGCTGAGCATAACTTTAGTGTTTTTCTTAACTAATAGACTTTACGAGAAATTTTAGTTTTAAGGAACTGTGAGCAGAAAGTACAAATAGTTTCCTTATACAACCCCCCACCCCAGTTTCCCTTATTATTAGCATCTTGTGTGGTACAATTGTTACAAATGATGAGTCAATATTGGTGCATTATTATTATTAAATAAATTCCATAGTTTATGGTAGGGTTCACTCTTTGTGTTATTTTTATTACCAAAATATAAAGGATGGAGCCCTGATATTCCCAGAGGCCCTGGTTAGTAGAAGCAGAATTGCAGTAATGCCACTGCCACGTGCCTGAAAGAATGGTTCTTGTGGGAGAAGACTTGAAGGAGCTAAAATGATGGCTAGGCAGACAGGAGAGGAGGGCTAATGAAACTGCCAAGTTCATGGTGGGACCTGAGGAGGGAGGCTGCCCATTAGTTACTCTGTATCATGATACGCCAGGCTCAGAAACAGCCATGTGCTATGTAGTAGGTATAATTCGACTTAGTACTTTCTCTTGATCATATACTCCTCATAGAGTTGTTTTCTCCTCTACATTGACTGTGAGGAAGTCTATGAGGAAGATTATCAATCTCTGTTTGGTGAGTATTTTTAACTTTTCAAATGAAGTGATTATACAAAGACAAAAGCTCTGGACTTAGAATTTAGCTTCTCAACAAATCTATTAAAGTTATATTGAAGAATAAATTCAGTTTGTTTTAATTAAACAATTTGTTAGCTATTAAAAACACTGATGCCCAAATAACTGCAACCTCACTATACATAATATCTTTCACTAGGCCAATACTTACTGTTATTATCTAACTTTTGTGGAGTGCTGTGAGTACAGGGGATACTAGAAAAAGTATAGGAATAAGCCCCCAATGTTACATAGACTTAAATTACTTTTGGGGGGCAAATATTAAAAATATAAAATTAGTTCTATTTATTATTGTTATAAGTTGAATTGTGTCCCATTAAGCAAAAAGAAAAAAAAAACCCCAAAACTGAAACCCCTGAAGCTTGGAATGTGACTTTAGAGATGAAGTCTTTACAGAGGTAATCAAGTTAAAATAAGGTCACTGGGTGGAAGGTAAATCCAAAATGACTGGTGTCTTTAAAGAAAGGGAAAATGTGCACGTGAAGAAGTTGTGTAGAGGGAAGATGATGTGAGGACACAGGAAGAAGATGGCCCTGAAGCCAAGGACAGAAGAAGTCTGGAAGAGCCTTCCCTCACAGCCCTCAGAGGGAGTCAACCCTGTTAACATCATGATTTCAAACTTCTAGTCTACAGAAGTGTGAGACAATACATTTCTTTTGTTTAAGCCACTGACTTTGTGGCACTTTGTTATGGTAGCCCTAGTGAAATGATACAATTATGCTAGTTTTTTTTTTTAATGGTTTTCTGTTTGTGTAATATGTAGAATTCTCATTTTCAACTTAAACTGTTTTGAACTGGTAAATAAATTTTAAGTTGTAACAGCAATTTTCACCCAAAGCACAATTTATAAAGCATGTATTGCCAGGTATACAATAGGTATTTAATTTTTCTTTAGATGTATTTTTAAAAGGTTTTATGTACTCCTACAGGATTGCCACAAACATAAATAATGCCTGTAATTGTCTGGCACATAGAAATGCTCTATAAATATTAGGTAATATTATTTTTAAACGTGCTGTCCACAACAGTCTTCTGAGTGTTGTATATGGTAAAAGAGACCTTAGAGCAACAGGCTGTAAGACAGAGGAGCCAAAAGAGAGGCTTACATATTCCTCAAGCTGTCCACTCTCCTGAAAATACATTGTATCTTGAATAATTTATCTGAATAAAAACAACACATGGCTCAAGAAAAGGTTTTGGGTAATAACTTGTTGATGTAAAAGACACATACAATGGAAAGTATTCACAAAGCACTAACGTACAATCTGTGATTCAGGTCTGTTTCCCCATCCCCCCACCCCCACCCAGTTCTTCTAAAGGAGCAGTAGGCTCATCACCTCTGAGCTTGTGTGAACCCTTGCTCTCCAGAGTTTCTGTTTACTTCCATTATTCCATGTAGAGCCATATATCTATGGATTTTATGCCTACTTGGACACCAGATATTCTTGCCTCTCCCTTGGAGTAATGGTAACAATTGTTTGCACCAAAAAATGTAAATGGGCTGGGCATGGTGGCTCATTCCTGTAATCCTAGCACCTTGGGAGGCCTAGGTGGGTGGATCACTTGAGGCCAGGAGTTCAAGACCACTCTGGAGAACATGGTGAAACCTGGCTCTACTAAAGATGCAAAAATTAGCTGGGCATGGTGGCAGGTACCTGTAATCCCAGCTACTCGGGAGGCTGAGGCAGGAGAATCGCTTAAACCCGGGAGGTGGAAGTTGCAGTGAGCCTAGATCATGCCACTGTACTCCAACCTGGGTGACAGAGCAAGACTCCATTAAAAAAAAAAAAAAAAAAAAAAAAAAAAAAAAAAAAAGGAAATGATCTTGCTATCTTGTTGCAGTAGCAGATTCAGCTGAATCTGTTGGGCTAATAAAGACAAAAAAGAAGCCATTCTCATTCTTGTAATGCCTACATGCAATCTTCATTATCTAGATGAACAAAACTTCATCAAACTCAGTTAGTAAGTCAAACCGCCCTCCAGGAGGCAGCCCCACTCATCTCAAGAGTCACACAGTCTTGGATTGGGTTCTCTTACTATGAGGAGGACGCTTTTAAACTCCAACCATAAACATCCACATCCACCAGATCAAGTCCATTTCTTCCTTTCTCTGGGGTATTGAATTTCAGAACTATAACTAAGTTGTATTGTTGTATTTCAAGCTTTTGAGAGAAACCAGAGTTGAATGTTTTGGCTTTGCTTGCTGGTTGACATTTTTTATAAATTAACTTTGTCTTCCCAGACAAAACTATTCATTTAAATAATAAAGTGTGAACTTTGACTTCTGTTTAGCTGGTTTGTAAGATACAAGGCTCTCCTTTCAATGTATTAAACAAAGTTCCTACACCAGGCACTTTTTTTTAAATCAATGTATACTCAAACTCTTTACTATTTTATTCTGATTAAAATTCCAGCTGAAGTAATTTTTATTCCAAAGACAAATTTTAATGCAGGGATTTTAAAGCCTGATTCTGAGTTAGATAGATCCAGTGGAGTTAGTAAAAATATAATAATTCTCAGCCCTTCAAAGCTTTTGGGATCAGACTCTCAGGTTAGGTCATATATTTTTAATAACCTCACAAATGAGTCTAGTGCACTCAGCCTGACATAGGAACTGCAGACCATATGCAGTAAATTTTAGTATTAGTGGAACTCTGAAGTAATTTCAATAATAACTTCTAATGAGATAATTGCAATTTTATGATTTAAAATTTCTTAGCAATGATAAATCTCTAAAAAGCAGTTTAGTGTAGTGAACATAGATGGCCTTCGGGGTCAGATAAACCTTGACCAAGTAATTTAACTCCTCTAAGTTTCCTTGTATTTTAAGTGGGGATTGTAACAGTCTTGCAAGTAGAGTGGAGATGATGTGTACTGAATACCATTTCAGTGCCAGGCACACACAGAATGCTCAACAAAGACTACCCATTACTGTAGAAGACAAGTAAAACCACTCCCCTAGGGGAAGAGTGTAACTTTTGAATCTTCCTAATTTTTTTCTGTAATACTTAAAAACAGCAGAAATTTAGGTGTCTAAACTTCATTGTTTTTTATTTCTACAGAAATGCCTTAATAGAATCCTCATATAACAAAACGTTCTTGATTTTTATCAAAGGGTACTAAAAGAAAGCCACACTATTACTTTTGTATCTTTGGCTAAATTGCTGAAAATATTGTTCACTGACCCTATATAAAGGTTCACCTATTGTTAAATACAAGGAAACATATTTTTCTAACATACCAACATTCTTCCAATTATACATAATGATTATTACAGGATTTATTTTTTCTTTAAGCCATCACTGCCAAGAAAGTGATTCTGACCTAAATTTAATGCTTAACTATAATAATTCTTCTTGGATTATTCGCATTAGGTTCCTTTCTTTGACTTTACCCATCAACTCTATTTTTCTGTCCATATCATTCTTCCCTACTTTTTTAATTTTATTTTAAAATAATCTTAAATAATGCAGGAAGTATATAGGCATAAATGAATCAACTAATCAACCAAATTTCGTAGTCACCTATTTCAGTAATAATGCTGCATAACAAACCTTCCCAAAACAAACTATCCTATGACACAAACATTTATTTTGTCAAAACAAAACTTGCACTTGGTAAAGTGAAACAGGCAAGGAAGATTCCTCAAGACTATTTCAACAGAAGAATGATTAATACCCAGTTTGAAGCCAACTCCACTCAAACAAAAAGCTGGAGAATTTTTAAAGCAAGGGTATTTTGTAGGAGTTGAGGAGTAGATAGTAGCCTAAATATGCTTACTAACTGGCTTACCTAAAGGAAACCTAAACTTCCTTCAAGACAGGAGGCAGTTTTGCAACTTGGAGCAAAGTACCTGCTGAAGTTAGGCTCCTATCCTGCCACAGAAACTGGGAAACAGGGGTGCTATCTTCCTTCATGATTACATTTCAAAGAGAGGTTCCCAGGTCCTTGAGAAAGACATTCATGAGGCTTTTTAAGATGATTTACATTTCAAAGGGGCAGAGAAAGAATTTACAAAGACAAATTTTATAAAATGAATCCTTTAAGGAAAGGGAGGTCAGGGCCCCAGAAAAAGCCTATCTAAAGTTTAGAGAAGCTGAGAGGAAAGTTAAGGTCTTCTTAACTTACAGAGTCTGTGGTTGACTTGCTCTGTTGGTTAAGGCTGGGCTCACTCAGGCAGTTCTATTTAGGGCTGCAACTTAGCTAAACTTGGCTCTGGGATGTGGCTTGCAGGTTGTTCAGCCTGGGGTCTATTTATCTCAAAGTATATCACCAACACGAAAGAGTCAAACTTTACCATGCAATCAGACTAAATCCACTAAGTGCATAATACCTGCCAGTATGTCTGATCAATGCCAACAGGCTTGGTCAATGGGTATTGGTCTTAAATATCAAAGGGTTAGGGAAGTATATTCTGGGAGGTATATGAATATTTGTTGAAAAATAATTCAAACTATCTCAGCAATCAACCATCCAACAGAAGTTAATAATTAGCTGGAGAAGTAGAAACCTCGGAATTAAAAAATATATATTGTTTACGTGGTCCAACCTCTTTCTCAGCCTCACTTCCATCCTAAGATAGGGGTAAGAAAACAGACAAAACACAACAAGGAAATATTACAGAAGAGACAAACGAAAATGAAGAGGAGGGCCTCCAGTCTTTCAAACTCTCTGATGCACCACTTCAAATTCATGATGGCATAGTGGAAAAAAATCTTCAAATAACTGAGTAGTCAGACATACACAGGGGGACTGCAGCAAGCCATAATTGGAGAAATTCAGAGAAGAGAAAACCTATTACCTACAAAAAAGAAAACATGAATCATTATCATCTGGTGAAGAATACAGATATGAAAACAGAAAACAGGTAACAACAATACAGTTTAATAATAGCATACTAGACTGGATGCTCTATGAAAATAATAAAAGGGAAACAGGAGGCGAATCTTTGACAAGTGTAGTTTTCAAGAAAGCAAGCACAAAAGTTTTTTTTTTTTTTTAATGAGGGCACAAAAAGAAGGATGTATATAAATATTGCTACTCAAAAATGTTTTTAGCTCAGAAATCCTTCCATATTTTAAAAATTACTGAGAACTCCAAAGAGTTTTTGTTTTGTGCATTATTAATATTGATATTTAACATTATTGGAAATTAAAATAAAAAACTTTAATGCTTATTAATTTATTGTAAAATAAAGCATTATATATCATTATAAATAACATAATGAGCATAATTGTTATTTAAAAATAAAATTTAATATAAAGAGAGGCATTATTTTTCATTTAAAAAATGTCTAACATTGTCTGGACTTAATTAAGGTTCATTGAATTCTCATATCTATCTCCGCATTCAATTTCTTATTTCAAAGTATTTGAAGAAAATGTGTTTTTTCAGATATGTTAATGTTGATGGAAAAGAAGGAATATTTTAATAACTTTTTCTTATAATTTATTCTTCTTGATACTACAACAAAACTTGACAAGTGGTACCCTCTTAAAGGCTAATTGCAATATAGAATCTGAAATAATATCACTGAACTTTACATACTCTGTTACATTAAATTTAATCGATCACTCTTGCACTTTGAATAAACTTTTTATTCTGGCATGATTTTGCAATGTTACGCATTTGATCATTTGGAATAAGTTAGTTTACAGTTTTCATTTTACAATATGAAATAATCATATTTGTTACTGTTACTACCAATCTTATCAGAAGAGTCAAGTACTGGGAAGCATTCAAGTTCATGGCAGCAAGATAAAAGTTTTCCAAGCTATTTTTTTTTCCTGAAACCTCAGAATTTATTATTGGCAACAAATTATGTGAGTTGTTTTATTCAAGTAACATGTTCATATTTAAAAAATGTAAATAGGTATGGCAGATACCCAAGACAACAGCTTTTCAGTTGCTCTTTAAGACAATAAAAATTTTTTGAAAGAAGTAGTCAGTTCAACTCACAACTCAAACAAATCCATGAATGCTTTTCCCAAAGCTCATCATTCTTGACTATGCAATAGAACCACTTTGCATATACTTTTCATTTCATTACATAGATTGTTAAAAACGTGTGTATACCAACATAGAGAAACCTCGTCTCCACTAAAAATACAAAATTAGCCAGGGGTGGGGGTGCATGCCTGTAATCCCAGCTACTCGGGAGGCTGAGGCAGGAGAATGGCTTAAATCCAGGAGGTGGAGGTTGCAGTGAGCCAAGATCATGTCATTGCACTCCAGCCTGGGCAACAAGAGCTAAACCCTATCTCAAAAAAAAAAAAAAAGTTTGTATATAGGGGTTGAGATCTAATTAAATCAATGATATTTACTATCTAATCAAGGACATTCTTGATGGAATGTCCTTGAAGGAAATCCAGTTTCACTTCTTTCTTTTACTGTGAGTGCAGATAGTGAAGAATACAACAGCTAGCATAGCATTGGGTACGGCCTTGATTACTGCTAAGGCGCTGAAATTTTACCCAGCACTGATTTGTTCCATTAGCACAAATGTCTACACAGTACAAAAGGCAAATATCTTAGTATCATTATGAAAATAGATATGACCTCTCGGACCCAGTAAAAATGTCTCTCAAAGACCACACATTGAAAACTAGGAATGAAAAAGATAAAATCATAGTGTAGAGTCTTAAATTTGTTTCTTTGTGTATTTTCTTTCTTTCCTCAGAATGCAAACTCCAGAAAAGCAGTCACATTTCTATATTGTTTTTCTTGTATCTTAGTCCCTAATACTAGAGGCATTATTCATACATAACTGAATATGTAGCTATCTATAATATCTATAGTGTTTATATATATTAAGTGTTTATATATAAGTTAATGTATTTGTAAAGTTTCATGTTTTATGTAGTCTGTCAATAATAGTTAAAATGAATTTTGATAAAACATGTTAGAAGAAAGAATATATTTTTCTATATAAAGTTATCAAATTACTACCATTTGCTATTTAAGATACAATTAAAGGATATGCAGCCAAAATACATAGGAAAAAATGTTTTAGGAATGTGTTACATAATTATTTAATGAAAATATTGTTTTATTCTGATTTAATAGTTTTCAAGTTTGTATTTTTATTATCTTCTTATTCTAAACAATCATTTTTTGTACCTAATTTTGCATTCTTGTTGTAAAACAACCTCCCCTCCCAACCGTATAAGCTTCAAGCCTTCAAAACCTAGATCCACTCCTGCATAAAGTAATATCTCACAAACAGTAAGTACTGTTCACTAAGTACTGATTAATTGAGTTAATGAATCTATTCAAGTTTTGTAGTAAAACCTAAATCCCTAATCGAGCTTTAAAAATTATAATTTGGAACAGGCAGTCAAAATAAGGGATAAATTATATAATGGTGATAGATAATAAACAAAACCACTTTATATATTTCAGTAAGAATAATCTTTATACTGAAAAGAATAGATAAATATTGGAACGGGACAACTGACATCCAAGATAGGAATAGGAGATAAAGTGTAAAGAATACAGAGTTGATCAACATATGCTGCAGTTTCAATTATGCACCCCCACCCCGCCCTCCACAAGGCCTGAGAGCCCTAACCTGCCATTGGCAACAGCTGTTGATATTTACAGACCAAATTCCCTCACTGGGAATCACCACTGATAAAATTTGCATTCTTCAGCTTTACCAAACCAAAGTCCATATGCATTCCACTACAACAAAGTATTTTCCTCTGGGCATTGTATATTAGGAAACCAAGTGAAAAAAATTAGTAGAAATGATTGACAAGGAGAGTCAAGAAGTTATCTCATATGAAAAAAGAATAGAGTACTTGGGTTTTAAGGAAAACACACATAAAATATATGGGAAAAGGCATTAATCAAGGATTAGCAAAATTCACATTAAACCACAGCAATAAATTCTGGAAGATCAAGGCCCCAAGTGAGATATGACCTACTCCCACCCTCGATACACCATGAAACATGTGATAGCCATTTTCATATACTGAATATGAATATCAAAAGAGAAATAGAGCCTATTTATCTAGTCAAAGAAAAGACTCTAGTGGCAAATGAGTGACTAATTCACAGATTTAAAGGTCTGCAGTGTAGAAGAATTAGATTTATGTAACCCAGAGATTAGATTTTGAGCTATGGTAAAGAAGCTACAGAAAGACATAAGAAAAGGCATTTTTAAATTTCTCACTCTTTGTATTTGATTCTCTGATTTCAAAGTTAACATTAAAAGTATAGAGAAAAAATTTCAAACATCCTAAATTACACAAAATGTTGATATTTTTGTATTTATTCTGTCTTTTCTTATAAATATTTAATTTACATTTTTAAACAAATGTGCTTGTAAACCTATACTAGGTATGTTACATGGTGGGAGAGTTTCAGTGACTACATGGAAGGTTGGGCCAGGTTATGCTGATAATCCTTACCAAACCTTACACTCCAGGGTGCTTTTTAATAAATTATAGTTTTTATTTCCTGCATTGCTAAATAGTACTATGAAAATTTTAAGACAAAAGACCAATTAAAATAGAGGTGCAATTTTAACAGCCTTAGTTATTAAAAATTTTATCCTAATTATACACATATGCCTACATTCACTTGCACAAACACACACATATGCACACACTCTCCTATATTTAATCAACAGTTATTATAGCACCTGATATTAAGGGCCAGTATGCTAGGAAGGTAAACAAGTGGAACTTTTCTATGTTTCTATGTAGTGTCTCTGAGAAGTCAGATTTTTACAGATTTAAGAGAAGCTTCTGTTACATGAGATGAAAATATTTTGGCATTACCACTTCTTGTGTTTGACAGTTCTCAAAGTGTGTTATCTAAGTGAATAGATTCAAGCTTCCTTTGAGGTGATTTTGTCTTAAAAGATATTTTCGGAGAGGTTCCAAGATGGCCGAATAGGAACAGCTCCAGTCTACAGCTCCCAGCCTGAACGACACAGAAGACAGGTGATTTCTGCATTTCCAATTGAGGTATCTGGTTCATCTCACTGGGGCTTGTCAGACAGTGGGTGCAGCCCACGGAGTAGGGCGGGGCATAGCCTCACCCAGGAAGTGCAAGGGGTTGGGGAATTCCCTTTCCTAGCAAAGGGAAGCCATGACAGATGGTACCTGGAAAATCAGGACACTCCACTCTAATACTGCACTTTTCCAATAACCTTAGCAAACGGCACACCAGGGGATTATATCCCATGCCTGGCTCAGAGGGTCCCATTCCCACGGAGCCTCACTCACTGCTAGCACAGCAGTCTGAGATCAAACTGCAAGGCTGCAGCAAAGCTGGAGGAGGAATGTCCGCCATTGCTGAGGCTTGAGTAGGTAAACAAAGTGACTGGGAAGCTGGAACTGGGTGGAGCCCACCGCAGCTCAAGGAGGCCCGCCTGGCTCTGTAGACTCCACCTCTGGGGGCAGGGCATAGCTGAACGAAAGGCAGCAGAAACTTCTGCAGACTTAAATGTCCCTGTCTGACAGCTTTGAAGAGAGTAGTGGTTCTCCCAGCACAGAGTTTGAGATCTGAGAACCCACAGATTGTGTCCTTAAGTGGGTCTCTGAGCCCTGAGTAGCCTAAATGGGAGACACCTCCCAGTAGGGGCCGTCTGACACCTCATACAGCCTTGTGCCCCTCTGAGACTAAGCTTCCAGAGGAAGGATAAGGCACCACCATTTGCCGTTCTGCAAAATTTGCTGTTCTGCAGCCTCTGCTGGTGATACCCAGGCAAACAGGCTCTGGAGTGGACCTCCAGCAAACTCCAACAGACCTGCAGCTGAGGGTCCTGACTGTTAGAAGGAAAACTAACAAACAGAAAGGACATACACAACAAAACCCCATCTGTACATCACCATCATCAAAGACCAAAGGTAGATAAAACCACAAAGATGGGGAGAAACCAGAGCAGAAAAACTGAAAATTCTAAAAATCAGAGCTCCTCTTCTCCTCCAAAGGAACGCACCTCCTCACCAGCAGTGGAACAAAACTGGATGGAGAATGACTTTGACCAGATGAAAGAAGGCTTCAGACAATCAGTAATAACAAACTTCTCTGAGCTAAATGGGGATGTTCGAACCCATCACAAAGAAGCTAAAAACCTTTAAAGAATACTAGATGAATGGCTAACTAGAATAAACAATGTAGAGAAGTCTTTAAATGACCTGATGGAGCTGAAAACCATGGCACAAGAACTACGTGACACATGCACAAGCCTCAATAGCCCATTTGATCAAGTGGAAGAAAGGGTATCAGTGATTGAAGATCAAATGAATGAAAGGAAGTGAGAAGAGAAGTTTAGAGAAAAAAGAGTAAAAAGAAACAAAGTCTCCAAGAAATATGGAACTATGTGAAAAGAACAAATCTACGTCTAATTGGTGTACCTGAAAGTGACAGTGAGAATGGAACCAAGTTGGAAAACACTCTTCAGGATATTATACAGGAGAATTTCCCCAACCTAGCAAGGCAAGCCAATGTTCAAATTCAGGAAATACAGAGAACACCAGAAAGATACTCCTCGAGAAGAGCAACTCCAAGACACATAATTGTTAGATTCGCCAAAGTTGAAACAAAGGAAAAAATGTTAAGGGCAGCCAGAGAGAAAGGTTGGGTTACCCACAAAGGGAAGCCCATCAGACTAACAGCAGATCTCTCAGCAGAAACTCTACAATCCAGAAGAGAGTGGGGGCCAATATTCAACATTCTTAAAGAAAAGAATTTTCAACCCAGAATTTCATATCCAGCCAAACTAAGTTTCATAAGTGAAGGAGAAATAAAATCCTTTACAGACAAGCAAATGCTTAGAGATTTTGTCACCACCAGGCCTGCCCTACAAGAGATCCTGAAGGAAGCATTAAACATGGAAAGGAACAACCGGTATCAGTCATTGCAAAAACATGCCAAAATA
>NW_016804439.1:193931-197861 GCF_001698545.2 Rhinopithecus bieti | reverse complement strand
TACTTCTCAAAAGAAGACATTTATGCAGCCAACGACACATGAAAAAATGCTCATCATCACTGGCCATCAGAGAAATGCAAATCAAAACCACAATGAGATACTATCTCACACCAGTTAGAATGGCGATCATTAAAAAGTCAGGAAACAACAGGTGCTGGAGAGGATATGGAGAAATAGGAACACTTTTACACTGTTGGTGGGACTGTAAACTAGTTCAACCATTGTGGAAGACAGTGTGGCGATTCCTCAAGGATCAAGAACTAGAAATACTATTTGACCTAGACATTCCATTACTGGGCATATACCCAAAGTTTTATAAATCATGCTGCTATAAAGACACATGCACATATATGTTTATTGCGGCACTATTCACAAGAGCAAAGACTTGGAACCAACCCAAATGTCCGTCAATGATAGACTGGATTAAGAAAATGTGGCACATATATACCATGGAATACTATGCAATCATAAAAATAGGATGAGTTTATGTCCTTTGTAGGGACATGGATGAAACTGGAAATATCATTATGAGCAAACTATTGCAAGGACAGAAAACCAAACACCGCATGTTCTCACTCATAGGTGAAAATTGAACATTGGGAACACTTGCACACAGGGTGGCGAACATCACACATTGAGGCCTGTTGTGGGGTGGGGGGAGGGGGGAGGGACAGCATTAGGAGATATACCTAATGTAAATGGCGAGTTAACAGGTGCAGCACACCAACATGGCACATGTATACGTATGTAACAAACCTGCACGTTGTGCACATGTACCCTAGAACTTAAAGTATAATAACAAAAAAAGATATTCTCTACTTGTACCATAGCAATGTCCACAACATACTTCTTCAGACTGCCACATATTTTTCTTTCTCTCTCAGCATATAAACTAATTCTTCACTCATCATTATAGCCATCATATTTATGAGTCATCATTAAATATGTTTTCAACTTTATAATATTTTATGTTTTGTTAACTTAAAATCTCTTTCTAAATACCTTTTAAGTATATTTGAGGAAGAAAGTCATCTATGAACACTGCCTCTATTCCCTTCCTCCCCCCATCCCCTCTCACAAAATGAATCAGATGCACAGATTACAACAGAAAACTGACAAATTCAGCTCTACAAACTAAACTTCCCTGAAAAATTTAATATTAGCTAAAGGCTAGTTCCATGACACTTGAAGGAAGAATGGATATGATTCGTCTGGACATTAATTTGTTCCACACTGTAGACTGATATTTTAAAGAATTATTTTAAAATGAATTCAATTGAACAAATGAAGGAGGCTTTCTTTGACTACTACAGCTATTTGCTCTTACATTTTTCCTTTTCATTGATCCTACTTTATCTGCACCTACTACGTTTATTTCATTATAATTAATTTACTTTGAAACCTGTTAGGTATTACTCTGCAAGGCCCTGCAAGGATGCCTAGTTGCTCCAAATACTGTGACTATTTCAATCAACACCAAAGTTTCAAGAAATTGAAATTTACTTTTTACCTGGAGGAAATTTTATAATGACAAATTTGGATTTGTAATTGTCTATATGGTATGTTGAGTGTTTTTTCTTAGTAATCGCTTTTGCCTAAATATAGATTAAGGTTTTGAAAAACAATGAGTAACATTCCACACAATTATAATTAGAACAATAAGTGTGCAAGAATATCTATCTGGCAAAAAAGCAAATGAACTGCTGGAGAATCTGAATTTAGAAATTTTTTGCAGCTCAAAAATAGGAAAAATAATTTTTTGAGTCAGTCCTTACATCAAGTGCCATATTTTCTTAATTTAGGGCTTACATTTTTTATTTGGGGGGCAGTTACATTCTTATTAGCCACAAGGTTGCTTCTGAATGTAAGATATTATACAGGGTTAGTACTGGCATAGCACCAAAATTCACATTGTAATCATACTTCTCTCATAGGCTTTGACCACATAATCTAACAATTCCAAGATTCATTCTTTGTCAACTGAAATATATGTGAACTCTACTAGGTGACCTGTAAGGGTCCCTTTCCACTCTAATGTTACATGATTTTAAGAGGATGTGTCTCTTATAGAATAAATTGGACAAAAGTAGGCTGACGATAGTGATTGAGTGGCAGAAAAAAATTGAAGAAAGTGAGGATAAGGAAAAGGAAACGTGAGAATAACAATCTGATTGTATACTTAGAGAGGATTTTTTTTTTATTATACTTTAAGTTCTGGGGTACATGTGCAGAACGTACAGGGTTGTTACATTGGTGTACATGTGCCATGGTGGTTTGCTGCACCCATCAACCCGTCATGCACATTAGGTATTTCTCCTAAAGCTCTCCCTCCCCTACCCCCCCAGCCCCTGACAGGCGCTGGTGTGTGATGTTCTCCTCACTGTCTCCATGTGTTCTCATTGTTCATCTCCCACTTATGAGTGAGAATATGCAGTGTTTGGTTTCTGTTCATAAAACCTTGAACTACTGCTTTAAAGTTCTTAGCAGAAAACAGAAAGAGACACCCCACACTTACCCAAATCATAGAATCTATCACAGTTTTTAACACAGTACAATAAACACTCGATGTTATAATTTGCTTTCCTTACCTCCTTTTTGTGTGTAAGCTTCTTGGAGTGGCGGGAAGGGGACCAGGAATACAGAAGGTATTGCAGTTTCTTCATCACTGACTTCCGGACACTTAGTATCATGCTTGACACATAGTAATTGCTCCGTAAATATTTGTTGAATGTAAGAATTTTCTCTCTTGTCTTCTGTGTTAGTATCATTTTAACTTCCTTTTTTTGATACTGTATCAGGCATCACTGAACTGGGCACATCAACTCATTTACAGAGTCAGAGAAGGGATGAGCAAACTTCACCCTGTAGTCCAAACGTGCACCACCGTCTGTTTTTGTAAATAAAGTTTTATTGGCACACAGTCATATTCATTTTTTTTTTTGCGTGCTGTCTAGCACTATTTTGTCTTACAATGGCAAAGTTGATTCGTTGTGGCAAAGCCTAGTTAGCCTACAAAGCAAGAAATATTTAATTGTTGGTCTAATAGGTAACCCAGAAAAAGGTTACTGATTCCCAGTCTGGAGTTGTAAAAAAAAAACATGACTAATTAAAATAAGATAACTTTAGTCAATATTAAAAGCCTATTGTCTTGTGAAGTTAGTTTTGTAAAGATCACAGTAAGTGTGTGTATTTAACAAAGAGGTTTCTTTTTCATCATTTCCAAGTCAAAACTTTAGCTTTCTTTGTATATAATCATGAAAATTTTATGTTAAAAAGTACATAGTAATCATCTGGACTAGGAAGGTCTATATATTTCACACAAGTAATGCTTTTCATTCATCATTTAAGAAATTTATTCTCTCTGGTTTCCGTGATCTGCTGGCCGATAGCTGACCTGCACACCAGGACGCCCAGCAAGCTTTTCATTATCAGGATCCTCACGCTCAGTTTCTCATTACTTATCTCTCAAGTATGGTATATTTCATAATTAAAGAAGCTAAACAAAAATAACAGAGAAAACTGGCATCACAAGTAGACTATAATATCCAGAAGAAATAATTTTTTATTTTCTTGCTTGGAAATCATTAAGCAGGTGATAGAAATAACAAAATCCAATATGTGATACTTTTGTTTTACATCTGGGAACACAGTAAAAGCAGCCCAACTTTTGTTGTACCAATTAAATGACTTAGATAGTGGTGCTTAGGAAGGTCAATAAAGACAATCTGTTACTTTTTTTAAAAAATGAGGGAATGTATGAATATCTTCTTTTGAGAAATGTCTGTTCATATCCTTTGCCCACTTTTTGATGGGGTTGTTTTTTTCTTGTATATTTGTTTGAGTTCTTTGTAGATTCTGGATATTAGCCCTTTGTCAGATGAGTAGATTGCAAAAATTTTCTCCCATTCTGTAGGTTGCCTGTTCACTCTG
>NW_016804439.1:171000-193272 GCF_001698545.2 Rhinopithecus bieti | reverse complement strand
GGGAAGGGGAACATCACACATCGGGGCCTATCATGGGGAGGGGTAGGAGGGAGGGATTGCATTGGGAGTTATACCTGATATAAATGATGAATTGATGGGTGCTGACGAGTTGATGGGTGCAGCACACCAACATGGCACAAGTATACATATGTAACAAACCTGCACGTTATGCACATGTACCCTAGAACTTAAAGTATAATAAAAAAAAAAAAAGAAAGAAAAAAATGAGGGAATGATATGCAGAGTCCCTGTATGTAAGCCAGGACATCGGCCAAACTGGACTGGCTCTTATGCTCTGGGCTCCTTACATAAAATATAACTTGCACATAATAAATGCTGTGAGCTAACTAAGAGAGCAAGGGTAAACATATGAAAATAAACATTTACAAACAAAAAAAAAAAACATAATCCCCTGTTTACATTTCAGATAAAAATAAATACACAAAATAATTTTATTTTGAAAATTGTCTATAGTAGAAAGAGTACATATAAAATGACTCTCTGAATAAATGCACATTTATGAATATCTTAGTAGGCCTACTGCTGAATCACTCTATGGATATCGTAAACAATAGTGTATGACTTATTCATGAGCATCTGAACAACTAAATTATTTAGAAAACAGAAAGGAGAGGAACAATCTTAATGTTTTTAACAAGAAAGTAAAACTATTAAGTTTATTTGCACCAGGAAATTTCTTGTGTGTGGGGGGTGGGGGTAAGAGTGGGGGGGCTTCAGGTGTTTGAGAATAATTTGCAGGAGAATTCTTAGTATTAAATACCTAGCTGAAAATAACTTTTCTCAGTAAAATACTATTCACAAAATCTTTCATATTTCTGATCTTTCTTTTAATGAAGGACTCACATGCATTAATTCTACAAAAACTCACTGTGTTTTCTTTGTAGATAAAATGTACAGATATGTAAAAATATAAGGAATATTTACATGCATTCACTTTTGTGTTAGCTGTAAAAATATCTGTGAGAACATTCTCCACTATATCTCCCAGATCTAATTCCCAGTGACAGATATTTTCCTTGAGTTTAGGATAAAGATAAATTTGTCTTCACTGAGAAACATAATTTTCCTCCTATTATTCTACAAGGTTGGAGTAACGTTTTATGTTTCTCCCTTCCCTATGACTCTTGGGAAACTCAAGGCTAAATATTATCGTCATATATAATAGCTGTATTTTTTTTCATCTGTTTGTCATGTTAGCTTTTATCTCTTTTTCAAACTTGATTTCTCCCTTGTTCGCCTACCCTCAATTTTGTCAAAAACTTAATTTTATTTTCCTGGCTTTACAGATGCTTTAAATCTCTTTTCTCTATTGAGAGAGTCAATGTGTATTGAACCTAGACAAGTATCGATCAAATACCTTGCTTGCGTATGTTATTTGTCAAGGAATTACTGTTTTCCACGCTGAGACTTCCTTTTCCTTATCGGCTAGATGAATGCCTGCCCATCCCTGAAGGCTGAGCTCAAGAATTTCCCCTTCTGTTCTCCCTTCTCTCATCTAGAAAGCAGAGTTGATCACTTTGTAGCAGCACTGCTCCTGCCTCTGTGGATTCACTCATCACACAGCATCTTTCTGTTTGCATCTGTCTGTATTTATAGACTATCAGCCTCTTTTGAGTAATGGCTACATGTCTCTCACATTTCTATGACCAATATCTAGTCTCTGGTAGGTCAATACCAGACAAGCAGTAGATATTAACCAATGTGTGTAGATGGTACAAATAAATTGATGAATTTTAAAATAATGAAAAATTGAATATCTTGGAAGTGTTTATAATAGTAAATACATCGACTGGCAAGCATCCACTGTGTTCCCTCTGAATAACATCATACTATGAGTTATTGGGGACAGGAGGAGGACACAATAATACTTGCTTGGCTAGGGATACAAAATTCCAATTTGTGATATTTTCAGGAAGTTAATTGTCCAGAGAGGGTTAAAATTAATATGAGTTTAAGTAGTTAATTTTTGAAATGTGGAATGATCTTAACAATACGCATTCTCTGTTGGGTGGTAAAACCGATTAAGCAAGGATATGAAGACAAAACAACAAAAGTGGTTTATTTGAAGAATGGAAAGAAGATCTGTTTGAGAGACTGGAAAGGTGGGTGATAATTAAAGATCAGTGGACAATATGATTAAGTAGTTGTGTGGACGACCACTAGAAGGTAGGAGTCAGATTATGGCAATGCCTTAAGACTCAGATAGAGAAAGTTATATTTGATGTCAATAGAAAGCTGTTGTTCAGTTTTGAACAAGAGATTAACTTGACTAAAAAATCAATTAGTTGAGAATGGTATAAAGAGTATATTAGAGCATTATAAACTAGAGAGAGAGAGATTGTACAAGAGACATTAGAAATCCAGGTATAGGAAGAAAGGGGCCAAGATTAGAGTGTTTACAACCCAAATTGAAGCAAAAATATTGATCTGGAAAATGTTTCAAGGCAAAAATCATGAGTCATATTAGATGATACGATGTGGGTGAAAAATAATCCTATTTAAAAGTCAAAACCTCATCATATAAATATTGAAAATTAATAAATTTGATATATGCTATTCCAGTGTTAGCCTTGAATATCATAAATCAGTAAAGGAAATGTAATTTCCTGATGTTTGATGATGCTAGATATTAATCATTTCCTGTAATAGTTTAACATGAAGGATAATTTGCACTCATTATTTTAATATTATTTGTAAAGCTGTAGTTTATAGACTTTGCAAGTGATTATAACAGAATTGTTCATCTATGCATAATATACCCGCCCAAGAAAGAGTTTATGCTCATCTACTGGGGTTGCCATAACAAAATATTACATATGGGGAAACTTAACAGAAACTTATTTTCTCACAGTTCTGGATGGTGGAAGTTTGAGATCAACACGTTAGGAGGCATTATTTCTCCTGAGATTTCTCTCCTTTGTAGACGGTCTCTCCACTGTGTGTGCATGCACCCTTCGTGTCTCTTCCTTTCTTACAAGGACACAAGTCTATTGAATCCTCATTTTAACTTAACCTTCTCTTTAAAGACCTTCTCTTCCAATATCATTACCCTATGAGGTACTGGGGATTGGGACTTCAACATATGAATTTTAAGTAGACAGCACTCAGCCAATAACAAGATTTATGGCAGATGTTCTAAACATAATATTTGATATAGCTGGGTTGTGTCCCCACCCAAATTTCATATTGAATTGTAGCTCTCATAATTCCCATGTGTTGTGGGAGGGATCTGGTGGGAGTTAATTGAATCACGGGGGTGGTTTTCCCCTATACTGTTCTCATGGTAGTGAATAAGTCTTATGAGAGCTGATGGTTGTATAAGGGTAAACTCCTTTCACTTGGCTTTCATTCTCTCTTTGCCAGCTGCCATGAAATATGTCCCTCTGCTCTTCCTTCATCTTCCACCATGATTGTGAGGCCTCCCTAGTCATTTGGAACTGTGAGTCAATCAATCCTCTTTTCTTTATAAATTACCCAGTCTCCAGTACGCAGCATGAAAATGGACTAACACACTAAATTGGTGCCAGTAGAGTGGAGTGCTGCTGTTAAGACACTTGAAGATGTGGAAGGAACTTTGGAACTGGATAACGGGCAGAAGTTGGAACAATTTGGAGGGCTCAAAAGAAGATGGGAAAATGTAAGAAAGTTTGGAACTTCCTAGAGCCTTGTTGAATGGCTTTGACCAAAATGCTGATAACTATGGACAATGAAATCCAGACTGAGGTAGTCTCAGATGGAGATAAGGAACTTGTTAGGAACTAGAGTAAACATGACTCTTGCTATGCTTTAGCAAAGAGACTGGTGGCATTTTGCTCCTGCCCCAGAGATTTGTGGAACTTGGAACTTGAGGGAAATGATTTAGAGTATCTGGTGGAAGATACTCTAGGGACTTGGTGCCCTGCCTCCCAGCAACTCTAGCCATGGCTAAAAGGGGCCAAGGTACAGCTTGGACTGTGGCTTCAGAGTGTGCAAGTGCCAAGTCTTGGTAGGTTCCAGGTGGTATTGAGCCTGCAGGTGCACAGAAGTCAAGAACTGAGGTTTGGGAACCTCTGCCTAAATTTCAGAGGATGTATGGAAACACCTGGATGTCCAGGCAGAACTTTGCTGCAGGGGTGGGGCTCTCATGGAGAACCTCTACTAGGGCAGTGCAGAAGGAAAACATGGCATCAGAGGCCCCATACAGAGTCCCTACTGGGGCACTGCCTAGTGGAGCTGTGAGAAGAGGGCCACTGTCCTCCAGATCCCAGACAGGTAGATCACCAACAGCTTGCACTGTGCACCTGGAAAAGCCACAGGCACTCAACACCACCCCATGAAAGCAGCCAAGAAGGTGGCTGCACCCTGCAAAGCCACAGGGGCGGTGCTGCCCAAGACCATGGGAGTCTACCTCTTGCATCAGTGTGACGTGGATGTGAGACACAGTGTCAAAGGAGATAATTTTGGAGCTTCAAGATTTGACTGCCCCGCTGGATTTTAAACTTGCATGGGGCCTGTGGCCCCTGCATTTTGGCCAATTTCTCCCATTTGGAATGGCTGTATTTACCCAATGCATGTAACCCCATTGTATTTAGGAAGTAACTAACTTGCCTTTGATTTTACAGCCTCATAGGTGGAAGAGATTTGCCTTGTCTCAGATGAGACTTTAGATTGTGGACTTTTGAGTTAATACTGAAATGAGTTAAGACTTTGGGGGACTGTTGGGAAGGCATGATTGGTTTTGAAATGTGAGAGCATGAGATTTGGAGAGACCAGGGGCAGAATGATATGGTTTGGTTCTGTGTCCCCACCCAAATCTCATCTTGAGTTTTAGCTCCCATAATTCCCACATGTTGTGGGAGGGATCTAGTGGGAGATAACTGAATCATGGGGGCAGTTTTCCCCATACTGTTCTCATGGTAGTGAATAAGTCTCATGAGAGCTGATGGTTTTATAGGGGAGAATCCTTTTTGCTTGGCTCTCATTCTCTCCTTTTGCTGGCTGCCATGAAAAACATCCCTTTACTTTTCCTTTGTCTTCCACCATGATTGTGAGGCCTCCCCAGCCATTAGAACTGTGAGTCAATTAAACTTCTTTTCTTTGTAAATTACCTAGTCATGCATGTGCAGTGTGAAAATGGACTAATACAATAATCTATATTTTATTACTTCTTTGATGGTTCCAATAACTATTAAACGTTTCTTTGTGTGATATAAAATTGCTTTCTAAAATCCAAAGAACCTCAGAAAATATGCTCATGTCTTTCGTATAATTTTGTTATTTTCCCTCTTCTGCATGAGCTAATAATTTAAATTACTTGAGTTTACAAATTTTTGACCCCTAAATTGGCCCATATTTTATCTTCTCCTCTCTATAATAGCTAGAAAAATAAGTGGTCCCACGTACATGTTTAGATTCTAATACTTTCCTGAAAATCTTTTACAAAAAATAGACTGCTTTCTTGATGTGTGAGTTTGGGATGTTAATTTTTCTGCACCTCGGTTTTCTACACTTTGAGGTAGAATAAAAATATTTATCTCATAAATTCTGTAAAAATCAACTAAAATCCTATGTGGGATGATACACGTACAGGCTGTTTTCTCATTTTGTGCCCTCACTCCCTCTCCTTAAATATAAGAATACAACCTGTTCTCAAGTTGCTCAAAATCCAGTAGCTGAAGATGTCTGTTAAAAGCATTGTTTATTGTACTGTGTTAGAGATTGTGATTTCACATAACTTTTAAGTTTTGTATGGTTGTTTGTTGTCTACCTAAATGTCCCAGATTTCTTTGCATTTTTAAAATGCCTTATATCTGTTTTTAATTTTTCTTCTATTGCTTGTGCCACATCAGTTTATCAGCTGTCACTTTTTATTAAAATCAGTGAAACTTCTTCTATCAGCCTCCCTCACTTTAATTTGCTGTTCCAAATAACCTGTGAGCTGGAAAATCACATAATCAAGTCTATTGGAATTTGAGCAGATGTAGGAGAGTAGGAGTTATCAAGTCTCAACCCTGGATTCTAGTCTATGCTGGGTTATTTTTATGTTAGTTAATCTTCATAACAGCTCAAGGAGGGGGGTACTATTATTACTGTCATTTTGCAGATGAGGACACTGAGACTTCAGGAAATAATTTACTAAAAGATAAATATGTAGGAAAGAGTAGAGTCAGCAGCTGAAATCAGATCTTCCAATTCCAGGTTCAATACCACTACACCATATACCCTGAAGTGAGATACTCCCGTAATGAATTCCTAAGGGACCCAGGTTTGTTGCACCAGATTAATTTATTTACAATTTTGTATTATAGAACTTCTCTCAAAGATTTTAAGAACTGTTATGACATTTAATTACACATCATAACACTAGTTATCTGCCAACTTACATATAATAAAATTTCATAAGGTAAAAATATTACTCAAGGAAATCTTGTTCAACAATAATCATAGAAAATGGCTGATGTTCATTGAGTGATGTGTCTCTGTTCTATGTTCTTTACCTTTACTTACATGTATCACCACAGTCAATCTTCACCATTACTTGTGAGTTCACTACTGTTATCATGCCTATTTTATAGGTAAAGAAACTGAGGTTTTGAGTAGTAATTTTCTACAATTCAAATACAGTCAAGTAAAACTAGTAGGAGAATCGAAACCAGAGAAGCCTCCTTTAGCACTCAGCACTGAAAACACAGAACATTTCAAAATGGTACTCATTATTTATTAATGGTTTGGGTTCACTGAGCAAAACCATACCTTGCCTTGACAGAATTCAGTCTCAGGACCCCAGAAGTGATTATATATGGCTGTGGGTCAAGCTAGAAGTCTGAGGGATGAAACCTACATATTTATTGGAATTTTATTAATAAGTAACCCAAATTAACAGATTTCTAATATTATCCCTAGAACTGTTGGTGAGGCCTAAATTTAACCCCTGTGTTTTCCTTATGGAAGAAGGCTTCCAAGGCTCAATGTGTTTTCTGCACTCTGTGGTTGCTTCCTGCAATAATTCTATCTTATTTTGTGGAGTTAGGGGAGTCCTACCATCTCCATAACTACTCCCCTCTTCCCGTTTTGCTTTTAAGATCATCAAACGTTTGAAACCTGGTGCACAGGCATCTTACCTTTTCCACTTTTTGCCTACGTCATTGAGGACTCAAGTTCTCAACTGGAGGAGAATGGATGAATAAACAAAGGTTTCTTGATATTTACAAATTTAGTCATCCTAATCTTCACCAAACCAAACCAATACTTTTTTATTTGCCTGGAACTTTCTTACTTCCAATTTGTAACCATAGCTCACTACCTTCCCAATTCTGTTATTATCTTATCTCTACTATATTGACTTCCTTATTTCATAAAATCTAGCTCCATACTCTCCTTTTTCTCCAACGATATTCCCAGTCCCCAGCTATTTCCTTTCACCTCATATCCTCAACCCATTCTTCCCTCATTTTCTTCTCCATTCAATCTAGACCCTACAGGCCAACATTCCATGCTTAAATTACCTCTGTCCCATCACTGACATCAGCTTTACAGAGTCCCTCCTCTGCTTTAATACCAACAGCTGTTTCCTTTCCTATTTCTTGACTGCAAACAGAGAAAAACTGAAAGCAACATAGCTGAGTACAATGGCAAATGTACCATTATTATCCTCAGCCTTTGCTAAATGTTTTCTCCCATGCTTCACTATGGCCATTTTCAGATCTTCACTGATACCTTCAAGCCTCCTGTTGACTTTCAGCAGTCACACTGTTTTCTTTTTCCAGAAAAAAAGAGAAATCACTAGGAATGAATAACACATCCATCTTAATTTTCTTTTCTAATGTCTCAAAGAAAAAGATATATCTATTCACAACCAGTCAGTTCTTCTACCTAGTTTAAGATTCACTTCTTCTCTCATAATAATCTTGCCCCATCAATAATCTAATTTGTCAACTAAATCTTCAACCTGTTTACAGAACTGAAGGCCACAGTCTATGCAGTGGTGATTTCTCACCAAGCATCACTGTTTCCACCAGCAGTTTCCTCCAGATGAATGCTGTCTGTCATTGTTACTATCCTGAACCGAGTCTTCCAAAACGGCCAAAACCTCATGGCACCAAAACATCTATGTGCACAAGTGTATGTGTGTGTGTGTTTGTATGTGTGTGTGTGTGTGAGTGTGAGAAGGGGAAAGAAAGTAAAGGACACATCTTAATTTTCTGCTTATTCCTTTTCTTTTGACCCCAAGGGGTATTTTAAACCAAAGACCAAACTCTTGAGTCCAAAGTTCTCATTTGCAACAGAAGTAAATAAATGGTAAAACTGCCATCAAGAAACAGGTCCTAATGTTTAGAACAGATAAATTGACCTAATAATTTTGCCACCCACTATACATGTAAAAAACCTCATGCCTAGTTTAAATGTACAGTTTTCTAAATTAAAGTCTAAAAGGCCTCAAATATCTTGTATGTTTTGTTTTTATCATCAAGTGCATTTATAAAGTAGACACATAAAATTTTACCAAATGTATTTTTAAAATGGTGGGATAAAGGAGTTATATAACTAGAAAATCTGGTTATAAATAAATAAATAAACCCACTCATGAGCACATGTCATTTTATGCTGAAATAAGTGTGCTAAAAGCAATAATGAATATGTGTAGCATGCTTAGAAATTCCCTGTAAAATATTTAAAGGTTTAAGAGTTGCCATACTGAACTCATTATAATCTGTCCATCAGAGAAAAAAGTTGGCATTTTCTTTCACAGCCCTGGAAATGGTCATTTTCAGCAGAAATTTCAAAATAGAAGCCTTGAGTAATAAAATAAAATTACCAATAAAATCATTCAGGGTGATTTTTTAGACACTCTCATAGTTCCCTTGAATAGGAGCAGGGGTATAGGATGCGTACAACTCAAAAAAACAGCACTTCCTTTCCTCTGGCTTAAGAATCAATACAGAATTTTTATTTGGCTTCCTTCAAGTAAAACCAAGCATAAAACATAATAGTTATTAATGTCAGCAAAAAGCAGAGAAATCGATATTAAGTGACAAAAAGATTCTGATTTCTAGAACCACAAAGCAAGGGAGTTGAGAGTGACAAAATAAAATCAGAAAAGTATGTCAATTTGTATGCTGAGTGTGGGTAGTGCTTCCTTCAACAAGAATGCTCTAGAATTACAGTGGGAGGCAGCCTTCCAGCACTGAGGTTTGAAAGAGGTTACATCTTGAGAAGCTGCAAGCAGAACTGGATATCCCCCTATATATGCAGGACAAGAAAAAAATGGCCTGGCCCATGAGCAAATTGTGAGTTAAATCCATTTCTGCCACTTGCAAAAAATTTCCTTCCATCTCTTTGCTTTCTATTCCAAATCCCAACTGCACTCTCCATTTCACTAGGAAATCTGGAAATCACTTTGGTTGAGGAAGGGTGGAAAGGACAGGAAGAACAGATATTAAACTTGGGGAGTATGTGGAGCATGGGCAAGGGAATCTGCTCATGGGGCGATGAGGAAGCCATCTAGAAACCCAGGCCCATTGAGGACCATGCTGCACCCCACCACCTTGCCAGAAGCATCCCTAGCAACAAACAGGAGGTAAGGGGCACACACAGATGTGTCAAGGAGTATGTGAGCAGAAGAACAACTTACCAATGTGATCAAATACGCCCTTGGCTATTTCATCAAATGACACTGGCAAATGCTATCACCTCTCCTTCCGTGCATTTAAAAAAAAAAAAAAAAAGCTACACCCCTTTCCCAACAAATTAAACTGGGAACATGATTGATAACGTGCTTTTCATGATCGCAACTCAATTCGGAGGAAGTTTCCATATAAATAGAAGTTAAGGTTATTACGATTCCAGTTGCCCAGGTTTCGTAATGAAGTTCAGAAATTTTGCTAGGAGCACTGGGGTAAGGTGGTTTTGAAAAGCATCATGAATACTTCAGACCTTCCCTGGAGCAGGCTTTGAAAATATTTTACTTCCCTCTGTACTTTCTTCATTTTATGACACTAAAATGAACTTTGAAAATGATGGCATCTGCTGTCCCCTCATCAAAAGGTGGGGCTCCAGACCATCTGTGTGACATTTTGCTAAAATAAGGAAATTTGATTTTAAAATTTGTTGCTAAATGTTTAAAAAAAAATCCCCTGCAAAGGTTAAAACCATAGTGAGGGACATCCTGGTGACTAAAATTGGGCTTGTTCCTATTAGCAAAGGCCAGGGCCCGCAGTGGGGAAATATAGAACCACCTTTGTTGAAAACATCCTGACTTTTTGTCATTGCTGGATTCCTATGGAGCAACAGGCATGTGTCCTGCTTTCAATTACATGTTGCCCTCTTCCGTGCTATCTTAATTTAATGATTGGTAAGGCCATTAAAAAAAAAAAAACTATTGAACTGAGTTCTGTTAATTATATCTTTTTGAACCTAAAATCTGTTTTAAAGATGTTAAAATAAAAATATATAATCCCTGGCAGTATGTTAGTGGGGGGTGTGTGTGTGTCATAGCTAGAAATAAAAGTAGAGCAACTTCTTTGAGCCATTCCCTGTGAGTAACTTAAAACCTGGGGAAAATAACTTCAGCTCTTTCTCACCTACTTTCTCTCTCTCCTTCTCAAGGTGCAGGAAGCTGCACAAGCTAGAAAACTGAGAATTTAGAATTCATGCTCTTGTGCATTTTTTGAAGTCACTTTTATTTAGTGAAGGGCCTTTAGTCAGTACTGAAGAAACCCAGTTTCTGACTTTTCCTCAATCTCTCCATCTGCTCAAAATAGAGACAAATGGGCCAGGTGCAGTGGCTCACACCTGTAATCCCAGCACTTTGGGAGGCTAAGGTGGGTGGATCACGAGGTCAGGAGATCGAGATCATCCTGGCCAACATGGCGAAACCCTGTCTCTACTAAAAACACAAAAATTAGCCAGCCATGGTGGTGTGCGTCTATAGTCCCAGCTACTCAGGAGGCTGAGGCAGGAGAATCGCTTGAACTCGGGAGGCAGAGGTTGTAGTGAGCCGAAGATCGTGACACCGCACACCAGCCTGGGTGACAGAACAAGACTTTGTCCAAAAAAAAAAAAAAAAAAAAAAAAGTACAGACGTGAAAAATCACAGAAATAGCATCATATGGAAACAAAGTTGGTAAGATTAGCACAGTAGCCTTTAATGAAAGGCTTTCTGGCTTTGTCCTTAATGGCATGGTAGTCTTTGATAGCAAATAATTTTCATGTTACAATGAGTAGAAGGGAAAACTAAACATATTGGTAGCATATCTTTGAGCAGAAATATCTCTAGGGATACAATCAACCTGCAGCCTTGTTACATGGGGAAAGGCAATGACATGTATTTCATCATCAAGGCATCTTTATAAAGCTGGAAAAATTTGGTTTCTGATCATGGAAGCCTCTCCCAAATAATCAGAATATTCTGTGAGGCTGTGAGTTATCCAGAGAGTTGCTAATCAAACATCCATCTCATTTTCAAGTTCTAAATTGGGAATTTTAACAAGGTTCAAATACCTGAATTGCTTTTCTTAGAAGTGTTCTCTCTTTTTTTTTTTTTGTGGAGCATAGGAATTATGATTGCTTACACAGTCTCTTACAGTGATAAAATCAGCTTTGGTTTGAGGATTCCTATGGTAATAATATTAATCTATTTAATTTTAGTTGTATACAAATTATTTCATAGATCATGACATGAAAATTTTTTAAGAAAATGAATTAGAAACTTCTGGGTTTTTTAAAAAAAAGATGGACTTATGTTCCTGTCCCCTTCTGCTCTGTAAAATAACAAGAAGAACAAGAAACAGAAGTATAAACTTGCATTTCAATAAAATTGGAGGCATTGGTAACCAGAACTACATTAGTAACTAGAAAGACTGCCAACTGTAGTGAAGGTCAAATGGAGATGAGTGAAGATGCTGAGGAAGCACATCTGTAGCTAGAATTTCAAGCAATGGGCCAGAACACAGTTCTTCAGTGCAGGTTGCCTGCACTTAACTATGTGATCAGTGTTAATGTCAACACTAACAGGAAAAGCTGATGCCATAGATCTCCTTAGAAAGGTGCAAGATTGCATATTTCTATCCCTTGAAAAACACAGCCTGAAATGAATCACAAGGAAACAATCAGACTGTATAAATCAGGGATGTTGTGGACATTCAGCAGAAATGAAGCGGACCACCACCGAAAATTTGGTTTTAAAGTTCAGATTGATGATGTAACACGTGCATACCTAGAAGGTATAGAAAGGCATGAATAGGTTTATTACTCACATAATGAGACTTTCTGAATGAAATGAAGTGGCTCCTATGAATATGCAAAAATAGCTTGAGAGAGAGGACCAAGAGATGGCTTGGGATTTTTATTGTGGTTAGGAGGTGGGGTCAGAGTGAAGGTTCCCACACAAGGGCAGGAGCTTGCATAGTTTTGTCAACTTAAATAACAAACCAGGAGTGGATGTCTAAAAGAAAGGATATATATTTGAGAATAAAGCATTGCAATGGGAATATGTGTGCCATAGTAAACTATGTGCATATTCACAGAGGTAAAGGAAGCAAATGTTTTTAAAATAAAAATAAGGAGGATTAAATAATCGTTTTGAAATAATTATTCATGGCTATAAGGATCAATAACAAGGATGACGCCAGTTCAAGGTTGGACAGGCAGCTGTTGGGCAGATGTCCTTGCAGAAGTATTTTTTGTGGAAGGTTGCAATGGCCTTTGTGCAAGGTTGTGTTTTCGGTCTTTTTTGTTATCAAAAAAATAAATGTTAAGCATTTTTCATGTGTCTGTTAGCTGTATAAATGTCTTCTTTTGAGAAGTGTCTGTCATATCCTTCGCCCACTTTTTAATGGGGCTGTTTGGTTTTTTCTTCTACATTTGCTTAAGTTCTTTGTAGATTCTGTATATTAGCCCTTTGTCAGATGGGTAGACTGTAAAAATTTTCTCCCATTCTGTAGGTTGCCTGTTCACTCTGATGGTAGTTTCTTTTGCTGTACAGAAGCTCTTTAGCTTAATTAGATCCCATTTGTCAATTTTGCTTTTGTTGCCATTGCTTTTGGTGTTTTAGTCATAAAGTCCTTGCCCATGCCTATGTCCTGAATGGTATTGCCTAGGTTTTTTTCTATGTTTTTATGGTTTTAGGTCTTTCAACATCACTGGCCATCAGAGAAATGCAAATCAAAACCACATTGAGATACCATCTTACACCAGTTAGAATTGCAATCATTAAAAAGTCAGGAAACAACAAGTGCTGGAGATGAGAAATAGGAACAATTTCACACTGTTGGTGGGACTGCAAACTAGTTCAACCATTGTGGAAGACAGTGTGGCGATTCCTCAAGGATCTAGAACTAGAAATACCATTTGATCCAGCCATCCCATTACTGGATATATACTGAAAAGTTTATAAATCATGCTGCTATAAAGATACATGCACACATGTTTATTGCGGCAGTATTCAGAAGAGCAAAGACTTGGAACCAACCCAAATGTCCATCAATGATAAACTGGATTAAGAAAATGTGGCACATACACACCATGGAATACTATGCAGCCATAAAAATGGATGAGTTCATGTCCTTTATAGGGACATGGATGAAGCTGGAAACCATCATTCTGAGCAAACTATGGCAAGGACAGAAAACCAAACATCGCCTGTTCTCACTCATAGGTGGGAACTGAACAATGAGAACAGTTGGACACAGGGTGGGGAACATCACATACTGGGGCCTGTCGTGGGGTGGGGGTAGGGGGTAGGGATAGCATTAGGAGATATACCTAATGTAAATGATGAGCTAATGGGTGCAGCACACCAACATGGCACATGTATAGATATGTAATAAACCTGCACGTTGTGCACATGTACCCTAGAACTTAAAGTATAATAAAATACATTATTTTATTATACTTTATAATAAAAGTATATAGAACCTCTCTTCATGGCCTTTCCTGGCTCTNGAAAACCAAACATCGCATGTTCTCACTCATAGGTGGGACTGAACAATGAGAACACTTGGACACAGGGTGGGGAACATCACATACTGGGGCCTGTCGTGGGGTGGGGTAGGGGTAGGGATAGCATTAGGAGATATACCTAATGTAAATGATGAGCTAATGGGTGCAGCACACCAACATGGCACATGTATACATATGTAATAAACCTGCACGTTGTGCACATGTACCCTAGAACTTAAAGTATAATAAAATACATTATTTTATTATACTTTATAATAAAAGTATATAGAACCTCTCTTCATGGCCTTTCCTGGCTCTATTCATCAGGGTTTTCTTAACATTAATGACTCCATTTTGATTCTGACCACATTCACAGTTTAAAACTCCAACTGCACCATAAAAGAAACACGGGCTTTTTTGTCAGCTTGCCTAAGTGTAGGGCAGAAGGGGAAGAGGCAAGGTGAGTCTCAAAAGTTGTCAGCAGTCAAAACATCAAAAAGTAGAGTCAGACTCTTTCTTAGAAAGGGGCATTTTACAGAAGCAATGCCTTATGCTCTTCCAAAATGTCAATATAAAGATGTGAAAGCATACAAATCTGTTCAATATTAAAGATGAAAGAGACATAAAAAATAAATTCAGTATGTGATCTTGGATTGGAAGCTGGATCCGAAAAACATACTCTAAAATACATTATTGGGACTGTTGGTAAAGTTTGAATATAAATGATATAGTTATTATTTATCAGAGTTAAATTTCCTCAACTGAGTAATTCTATTTTGGTTGTTTCACAAAATTTTTTTTCTTAAGCTATACATCAAGTATTTCTGAGTAAAGAATCATGAAGTTTGCAATTGGTTCAGTAAATGATAATTTTTATATATGTACATTACAAGCGTGTATATACTTTTAATGGAGAGAAAGAAGAGAAAAATTATCTCAAATAGTAAATCTAGCAGAAGAGTATACATAAGGTTACTTTCTTGCAAATTTCTCTGCCATAAAATTTTTTACAAAATAAAAAGACTAAATAACAGAGATAGTGTGAATTCTCTTTACTGGAAATAAAAGAGCAGAATTCATGGACCGACAGATGAAGGTTTCTTGGGCCCTTTGTGCCACTAGGGATACTGGAAAGGGTCTGCTAATTGAGGACACACATAGGAGATGATGTTTGCAGGGTGGAGGACAGAGACCAGGTTCAGAGCTGCTACTTTTTGTTGAATGTGGAGAAGACAAAAACAACTTATACCCTCACATACAGCCTGGGTCAGGCTAAAAATATTTACTCTATGCTAGGAAACAAATATACCAATCCAGATGACCTGCTGGCCAGTCTGAACACAAACATTTGGCAGTAGCCAGCCCAGGAAAAATTTATCTCATGCAGTCAATATAAAGAAATCAACTAGAAGAAATGGATACATTCCTAGAAACATACAACATACACAGATAGAATCCAGAAAAAAACAGCCTGAACAGAACAATAACAAGTAAAGAGATTAAATCAATAATAAAAAAAAACCTCCCAACAAAGAAAAGTCTAGGGCCAGGTAGCTTCACAGGTGAATTCTACCAAACATTCAATAAAGAATTGATAGCAATCCTAAATTCTTCCAAAAAAAGTAGAAAACGGAACATCTCCAAATTTATTTTATGAGGCCAGTGTCACCCTGATACCAAAGCCAGAAAAAGACATCGCAAGAAATTAGAGGTCAATATCCTTGAACATAAATGCAAAAATCTTCAATAAAATAACAGCAAACCTAATCCAAAAGCACATTTCGAGGATTACACACAGTGACCAAGTAGAATTTATCCCTGGGAACCAAAGAATGGTTCAACATATGCAATATGGTTTGCATCTATGTGTCTACCCAAATCCCCTGTGGGATTGTAATCCCCATTGTTGGAGGTGAGGCCTGGTGGGAAGTGACAGGATCATGGGGGCGGGTTTCACATGAATGGTTTGGTACCATCCCCTTGGTGCTATTCTCAAGACAGTTGAGTTCTCATAAGATCTGATCTTTTAAGTGTGTAGCACCTCTCTCTCGCCTTGCTCCTGCTTTTGCTGTATGACATGCAAGCTCCCACACTGCCCTCTGCCATGATTGTAAGCTTCCAGAGACATCCACAGAAGCAGATGCCTGTGTTATGCTTCCTGTGCAGCCTACAGAACCATAAGCCAATTAAACTCCTTTTCTTTATAAGTTAGTTAGTCTCAGATATTTTTTATAGCAATCTATGAACCACCTAGTACAATATGCAAATCTATAAATGTGAGACACTACATTAACCAAATGAAAGACAAAAACCACAATCATCTCAATAGATGCAGAAAAGGCATTTGAAAACATCCAACATCCTTTCATGATAAAAAGTCTTGGCCAGGTATGGTGGCTTACGGCCTGCAATCCCACCACTTTGGGAGGTCAAGGCGGGTGGATCACCTGAGGTCGGGAGTTTGAGACCAGTCTGGCCAACATGGCGAAACCTGTCTTACTACAAAATACAAATTTAGCCAGGCATGGTGGTGTGTGTCTGTAATCGCAGCTACTCAGGAGGCTGAGGCAGGAGAATCACTTGAACACCAGAGGCAGAGGTTGCAGGGAGCCGAGATTGTGCCACTGCACTCCAGCCTGGGCAACGTGAGTGAAACTCCAACTCAGAAAAAAAAAAAAAAAAAAAAAAGGAAGGAATGTACCTCACATTAATGGACACATGATAAGCCCATAGCTAACATCATAATCAATAGGACAAAACTGAAAGCTTTTTTTCTACTAAGGGGAACAATGCAAGAATGCTCACTCGTACCACTTCTGTGTAACATGGTACTAGAAGTCCTAGCTAGAGAATTAGGCAAAAATATAAAAAAGATAAAACAAACACCATCCAAGTAAGAAATAAAGAAGTAAAATTATCTCTGCAGATAACATAACACATGTAGAAAACCCTAAAACCTCAACAAAAACTGTTAGAATTAATACATTTAATACAATTGCAAGACATAAAATCAATATATAAAATTGTGGAATTTTTTATACACTAAGAATAAACTATCCAAAAGCAAAAGAAAAGGATCTCATTTACAATAGCAACAAAATAATAAAATACTTAAGCAAAAACTTACTGAAAGGGATGAAAGTCGTATACACTGAAAACTATAAAACATTGATTAAGGAAATTAAAGACGATATAGATAAATGAGGATAACTCATGTTCATGGACTGGAAGAATTAATATTGTTAAAATGTCCATACTACTCAAAGTGTTCCACAGATTCAATGCAATACCTATCCAAATTCCAATGGCATTCTTTATGGAAACAGAAAAAATAAATCTTAAAATTCATATAAACCACAAAAGACCTCAAGTAGCCAAAGCAATCTTGAGGAAGAAGGAACAAGCTGGAGGCATCACACTTTAAGATTTCAAAATATTTTACAGAGGTGCAGAAATCAAAACAGTATGGTACTGGCATAAACAAAACATATAGATCAATGGAACAAAATAGAGATGCCAGAAATATATCCAAACATTTATGGTCAACTGATCTTCCACCAGGGTGTCAAGAACACACAACGGGGAAAGGACTGTCTCTTCGATAAAGGTGCTAGGAAAACTGAATACCCACATGCAGAAGAATAAAATTGTATCTTTATTTCACACTACATAAAAAAAATCAACTCAAAATGTATTAAAGGCAAATACAAGATCTGAAACTCTAAAACTACTAACAGGGGAAAAAATATTTTTGACATTGATTTGGTAAAGATTTTTTGGCTATGACAGCAAAAGTACAGGAAAAAAGAGAATTGATAAGTGGAGTGCCAACAAACTAAAACTGATAAGTACTATTCCAACAAACTAAAAAGCTTCTGCATACCAAAAGCAACAATCAACAGAGTGAAAAGGTAACCTAAGAAGTGGGAAAAAATATTTGCAAGACATACAAGGGATAAATGTTAATATTCAAAATATACATGCAATTCAAACAACTGAATCAAAAAGAAAACTCAGTTAAAAATGGGGAAAAATACTGAATAGATGTTTATCCAAAGAAGACATACAAATGGACAACAAATAAAAGGAAAAGTGCTCAAAATCACAAATCATCAGGAAAATGCAAGTCAAAATTGCTATGAACTATCACCTCACATCTGTTAGAATGACCATTATCAAAATTACATGGAATAAAAAGTGTGTGCAAGGGTGTGGAGAAAAGTGAACCCTTGCACACTGTTGGTGATGCTGTAAACTGATATAGTCATTATGGAAAACAGTACGTAGATTCCTCAAAAAATTAAAAATTGAAGTACCAAATGATCCAGCAATCATCTACTTCTGGATGCATATCCAAAGGAAATGGAATTTGGATTTCAAAGAGATATCTTCCCCCTCCAATGTTCACTGTAGCATTGTTCACAATGGCCAATATATGGAAACAACTTAAATAACCATCAACAGATGGCTGGATAAGGCAAATGTGTTATGTGTGTATATACATACAGAGATACGTATTTATGTTTGTATATATAACATTATTGAGGCTTACAAAGAATAAAATCCTGCCATTTTTAACAACATGGATGAACATGGAAGACATTATGCTAAGTGAAATAAGCCAGACACAGAAAGATAAATACTACATGATCTCATTTACATGTAAAATCTAAATAGTCAAATTCATAGAAGAATAAAGTAGTATGTTGTTTGCCAGGGCCCAGGGGCAGAGGGAAATGGTGAGATGTGGGTCAAAGAATCCAAGTTTCCAGTTGTGCAAGATGAATGAGTTCTGATCTAACATGCAGGAGGGTGATTACAGTTGACGATATTATATTGTATACTTGAAATTTTCTAAGAGGGTAGATCTTAAATACTCTTACCACATCCATAGGAAAGGGAAGAAAATGGTAACTCTGTGACATGATAGACATATGAATTAGCTTTATGGTGATGATCATTTCAGAATGTATACATACATCAAAACATCAAGTTGTATACCTTAAATATATATAATTCCTATATGTCAATTAGACCTCAATAAAACTGAACTTTTTTTTAAAAAAAGAAACCAACATATTATGCATCCAAAGACCAAATAATCAGTATTTTGAGGAACCTGTACTGTACAAATCTGAATAGTTTATATGTTCTTGAATCAATGCCTTCAGGCATGCTATGTCAAATTTCTTTTCCAGTTTCTTAAGGACACTTTGGGGGAAATTCTATTAATTTTCAGTCACTTTTGGTAATTAACTATCCAGCCCAATGTTAATATTTCAGTTGGACACTCTATTTAAAGCTTTCCCCCGATCCACTCAACATAGACCAGACCTGAGCTGGAGAAATCTGAAAGGACAAGAGGAGGTTAAAGAATATTCCTCTACTTCCCGTTTTTCCTTCTGTCTTGTAGATCCAACTACTCTAGCACTGGAAGCAGACAGAAGGAAATACAGGAAAAGATGCTTATCCTTTATTATGAAACGGTCATAATCCTCATTTATTTGTTGTGAGTCATTTTTGACTAATACTGAGTGGCTGTAGATTTCTTTTGTGTCTCAAGAGCCTAATGCTAGCCCACCCATAATAAACTATACATGAGGCTCTGGGAGAATCTACTTTGTGCTCAAGTCTGGCTTCAGCTCAACCTTTACCACTGTCTCCATAGTATATTTAATAGCTCCTTGTTGCTGGGATCTCCTCAACCAAAAGAGGGCTGTCCTGGAGAGCTGATCATAGCCAAACAGCTCAAGCCTAGATACCCCCCAGAGTGCCCCGGACACACAGGATACTTTGTCTCCTTGCCACATCAAATAGAAAGAGAGTAGGGTATTCTCCCACAAGTCGCTCCAACTCCATCATCTTCTTCTGATCCTCTTATCACTATTTAAGTAGGAGAAGAGCACTTGTGGTGCCTAAACAAATGACCAACTAGGAGTGTCAGGTTCCTTCCTGTAAGCACTCTCTGTCACATAATTATCTTCTAGCATTTCCTTAAAATTTGGCTTTGGGTTGGATTAGGAAATAGCTTCCTACCACCAATATAAGCTGGAGACTGTCTATGGTGATTTTTCATCTCCACATCCTTCTGGTTACAGAGAGAGAGACTGCAAATAACAAAAACTATATATGACTAAAATTAGGAAAGGGAGGAGAAAGAATGCAGAAGGTCACATAAGTGTTATGTCGTCTTCATTGTGAAGAAACAGCAGATAAAAGACATTTAAGTTGTTAAACATAGAGATGTGAGTATATATATACATATAAGTAAAAAATAAACATACCAAGAAAATGGTCAATATAAAAATAATGTTAAATAGTGAAAAGAGGAAAGGAAGGAGAAGGCAATAAAATGTGCTTATTTTGTTAATGTTCATACTGCTTACAGAAATATAAGTTTATGTACCTGAAGTTATAGATATGCAAATAATATCTGAAGTGTAATAAAAAAAACATTCTAAATTACAAGCAGACAGACAGCAGATAAAGGAAACCATACCACCTAATAAAAGTTGAAAAACAAAAGAAACATAAAAACAGAACATTTAACATAATATATGAAGACTGATACAAAAAACTATATCATGTCAATTAATATAAGTGGGCTAAAACTTCGCCTTTTAAATGAGAAAAACAAAATCAAATACTTTTGGTTTACAGTCCATCTCCAGCCACCAACCTGTTGTGGGGTGGGGGTGGGGGGAGGGATAGCATTAGGAGATATACCTAATGTAAATGACAAGTTAATGGGTGCAGCACACCAACACGGTACATGTATACATAAGTAACAAACCTGCACGTTGTCCACATGTACCCTAGAACTTAAAATATAATAAAAAAATTAAAAAATACATAAATTCATACCAAAAAGACACTCAGAAAAGTTGAAAATAAAAAGATAAGCAAAACCAAAACAATAAAATAAAATAGGTGAATAGCATAAAAAAGCAATAATCACAATCTTATCAGAAAAGATTGACAAAGTCACTTTATAATGATAAAGGGTACATTTCATAATGGAAATCAAATACTTACAAAATTTTCTTCTCCAAATAACAGTAATATAAAAGTAGATTCAGCCACAATGATAAAACACCATCTAAAATATTAGTAATAGTAAAATCTAATTTACCTCTCTCAATTCTTAAAAGTTAAAGTGAATAAATGTACATAAAGGGTGGGAGAGCTAAATAAACACAAGCATACTGTGATAATCACATACATAATTACGTATTTAACTCTGTGTCCTAAAAAAGAACATCTTCTCAAGTGTTGGTGGAATATTTATAAAAATTGACCATATATTCAGGAACAATATAAGCATCATCAAATTCCAATACTCTGTGATCACAAAACAGAAAACTCCCAAAACTGAATGTGAAAATAAATACTAAGAATAAAACAAAAATGTTCCATATCAAAAGATTTGAGATCACTCAGAATCAATGTCAAAACTAGAAAAATCCATTGTTTTAAAAGACACAATAATTTATCAAAATAAGTTTTAAAAGACATAGAAAACACTGAAAAGAACCCAAGAAAAGTAGAAGAAAATTAATAAAAGCAAAAGAAGAAATGTGTCAATTATCAAGCAGAAAGCAGTAGAACTAGTGAATATATTTAAAGACATGAATATTAAAAGAAAACACAATAAAATAAATATTTACTAAAAAATTGTCAAAAAAGGGCTAAAGAACATACATAATACGTAAGAAATAAGAATGGGGAACTAACCACCTAAAGACAGAACATTAAGATATTCCTGTGAGATGATTTTAACTGCACAAACAAGCTTGAAAATATGCATGAAATAGATAACCTTCCAGGTAATTATAACTTTCTTAACTGGCCAAAGATGAATTAGAGAATCTAAAAGAACAATACTGTATAAAAATTAGAGGATTGCTATAGTACCCTTTTCAAATGGATAGCCATGGAGAGTTACGAATGCTATTAAACTGTTCTAATGCTGCTTAAACTGTTCTGGTGCATATAAAAGGAAGAAATGTTTTCTAATTATTATTTAGTAAAATGAGCATAAAAGTGATAGCATTAAAACTTGAAAAACAGTCCTCCAAGGAAAAGTATTAGACAAATCTCAAATATAAACCGACATAATTTAAGAGCAAATATTAACTAATCAAAAGATACCTATTCACAATAGCAAAGACTTGGAATCAACCCAAATGTCCATCTGTGACAGACTGGATTAAGAAAATGTGGCACATATACACCATGGAATACTATGCAGCCATAAAAAAGGATGAGTTTGCGTCCTTTGTAGGGACATGGATGCAGCTGGAAACCATCATTCTTAGCAAACTATCACAAGAA
>NW_016804439.1:157839-170650 GCF_001698545.2 Rhinopithecus bieti | reverse complement strand
AAAAAAAAGAAAGAGAGGTACAACATGACCAGATGTGATTTGTGAAATAAATGTAAGTTTAACACTAAGAAGTGTGTTAATACAGTTTATCATGTTTTATAATATAAAGTTTTAAAATAACTTCCTTATATGTTGCTAAGACATTTAGAAAATTGAACAATCTTAAAACAAACCAAAACCTCATTAAAATAGGACCATCTCTGTACATCCCAAACAGATTGTCTCTCTCTCCCTCCCTCCCCTCACCTCTTTCTCTCTCTCTCTCTTGTTTTCTCTCTTTCCTTTCTCCATAGGGAGACACAAGAAGTCTCTACAGGGGATCAAACATGTACCCTAAGAGATAAAAGAGATTAATTGTAGGAGATGATTTGCATACATACATAACTTTAACCTCAATAATGCAAGGTAATTAGCTCATCATAGCTTATCTCTAGTTGATTCTACTATGTAAAATAAGTTAAATATATCAATACTTTGGTGTTGAACTGGTAGGGTTGGTGTAAGGCAATTGAGTAAGACGTTTGATGGAAACATCATTTGGAAGAAAATTATGAGACAAATACAAAAGTTTACTAATTACTGGTAGAGCTCACTCTCTTACAATGCAGACTGGGGGAAACAGTATAGCATGAAATTGCTTTACACATCTGTCAAAAGCAAACTCAAATGATTATATTCAATTTCATGCTGTTTTAAACATTTTTTTCTTCTAGAGTCATAATCTTATTGCTGTGACAGCATGATACCAGTTCCACTTTAATGTAATGTAAAAAATAAAGAATAATTTAAATGTTATCAAAACTGAGAAATTTTATTCAAATAATTGAATTGGACAGGAATGAAAAGAACAAGACACTAAATAATAAAAATACTATAGATGATGTCCACATACACAAGCAGTCAGTATGTGAGAATTCTTAGCATCATATTGCATAGAAAGATGTCATCTCTGAGTAGTACATAATGCATTTTAACATCATAATCACAGCTTAATAGTTTAATACAACTGTACACACTGTTAGAAATATATAAAGTAGCATTTCTTCTTTAAGATTTCTGTAGCACCAACTAATCCTCCTCTAGGCAAAGCTCTGATTCTAATTTATTTTTATCTAGAATTGAGAAACATAAAGCGGTGAGAAATATACTATGAAATGGAAATAAATGTGCCGGCTTGCTAGAGGTGCAGATTTGGTGCCATATAAAGTGCTGAAGTGGGAAAGGAAGCCTTCACAGAGCATATAATGATGGATCTTTATCATCAAAGGAGAGTCAATCCTCTTTCAATAAGAGTCATCCATGCATCAGTCAGAGGGAAACAGAAGGGCATTATCAGGAAAGTGAGCAGAAGCATAGAGGTGTGAAATAGGCTGGCTTATCACGGGCACTGCAGGTAGTTTTGTACAAGAAGAATAGAGTCTAAGAAATGATGTAGTGAAAGACAAGATGGAAGAGCAGATAAGAGTGAGAGGGTCTTTGGTGCCATACCAAGAATTACGAACTTCATTCAGAGTAAAATGTGTCATAAATGATTTTAAGCTGGATGAGATGTAGTATTAGGATTTAGAAGGTCAATTTGATGATAGAATGAAGGATGGATAGCAGGAGTGTGAGATTAGAGGAAAAATGGCCTGCCAGGAAATCATTCCAAGAAATGATGAATACCTGAACTAAGGCAAGAGAAGTTAAGGTGCAGAGAAAAACTCACATATAGGTGATGTTGTGGATATGCAATCTACAGAACTTGGTAGTTGATGGAATATTGAGAGAATATTCTAAAGTGTAATCTAGATTTCTGTCTTGGGCGATTGGATGGATGAGGGTCTTCATTAATACCAGGAATAAGGTGGTTCTGGAGAAATCAGGTGAGTTTTTTCAGTCAAGTAATACGAAGGGTGTGCGACAGCAGTGAGGAAGTTGGAGCTCAGTAGAGAGATGAGACTGTGAGAGAGATGTGTTTATTTCAAGACACAGAGGGGAATCACACAGAATTTATCAATAAGTACTTTATAAATGGCAAATGCTAGAGAATAGCATTATTGCTCTGAATGTTCAGAGTGCCATGATTGTCCTCGTCTAAATATGTGTTCTTGGAAGTCTTCGTTGTGGGACTCATTTACTCCCTGTTCATGTCTCCAACTTTTATTTCTCCCAATTTCCCTTTTTGCATTCTGCTCCAGCCACACTGGCATTTTTTCAGCTTCTCAAGCAATATCTTGTTGGTTACAAAAATCTTCCCATTCTGTTTGCCTGGAATTGCCCATGTTTTCCACCCCCATTCACCAAACCAAACCTTTCACATGCCAACCCATTTTCACACCCTCGGTGAAAGACACCTTACTTGATATTACAGTTCAGTGTAAGTTCTTCCACCCGGTTATTTCAAGTCCTTGATTATTTCATTCACTACATATATTTATTGATAAGAATTTACTTTTACAAATATCCTTCCTCTTATTAGACCAGACAATATACTGCATTAGGCAGGAGACTGCTCTGCTTTGTACAGTTTTATCTTGAAGCCTTGGAGCAGTGCTGGGCACATGAAAGCAATTCAAGAAATACTGTTACATGAAGGAATAAAGGAATGAGGAAATAATCATGAATCTAATCATTATAGAGGAGAAAAAGGTGCAGATCATGAAATTTTCCTGGCTTAATTCAGGTGTCCCTCTACCAAATAGCTAAATGCCTAATTTATAGATCTCCATTTTCCTCTGTGCAATAAATAGCCCAACATGTAGCCCTGCATGAAACTGGGAAAGACCCACAGGCTCTCCTAGGTTCAAATGCCAGATCCGAGATTTGGATTGTATGACCTTGAAGCAATCACTAATTTCTCCAAGTTTCAACTTTCTTATCTTCAAATAGTATAAACAATACATATCTCATGGGTTCAAGGTATACAGTAAATGATAAAATGATATAATTCCTATCTAGATCCTGACTCTCAGGTACTAGGGGTGACTGGCATTCTGCACACACACCTGAAGCAAATAAACTGCAACTTTCTATAACAGGTGACAGTGTTTTTTTCTAATTTTAAATATTAAAAATTACCAATATAGGCAAAATTAGAGAAAATATGTGATGAATCACCTTGTACCTACCAAGTAACTTCAATACATATCAGCTCACAGTAAAAGTGATTTCATCTATAACCCACCTACTTCACCTCTTTTAGATTATTTAAAGCAAATTTCAGATATGAACTCATTTTATACAAGTTTTTAGATATATGTATACATGTTATAGTTTTAACATAGCCACAATATCCCTTGATATTTAAAAATAACAATTTCTTAATATATCAAATATTCAGTCAGGATGGTCAGTATTTAAATGTTCTCAGTTGTAATCACACCCACATATACGTAGCTATTGCTACTGGGTGTAGAATAAGGTTTATTATTTTTTCTCTGCTTTATTGAGCTATAATTGACATTAAAATCGTATATATTCAAGGTGTACCTCATACTATTGTGTAATGAGTATCATAATTGAATTAATACATCCATCAACACACATAGTTACCGTTTGTATGTATAGGGGAGTGAGACATAAAATATGCTCGCATCAATTTCAAGTACACAATACAGTATTATTAACTATAATCACCATGCTACACTATAGATCCCCAAAACATATTCATGTAACTAAAGGATTGTACACTTTGATCAACATCTCCCCATTTCACTCCCCTCTTGGCCTCTGAAAACCACCATTCTGTATTCTTCCATGAGTTCGATTTTTATTTTAAGTTTTATTTTTATTTTTAATGATACAGATACATACTAGTTGTACATATTTATGAGGTACATGTGATATTTTGATACAAGCATACAATGTGTGATGGTAACGATCACATTAGGATAATTGCATTAATCACTTCTTTGTGTTTGGAACGTTCTAATTCCACTCTTAGTTATTTTGAAATATACAATCAGTTGTTAATTATAGCCACCCTATTGTGCTACCAAAGACAATCTTATTCCTTCTCTCTAACTGTACTTTTGTACCTGTTAACCCTCTCAACTATCCTTCCCACCCTCAGGTAACCGTCATTCCACCCAATATCTCCACGAGTCCAGTGTTTTTCTTTAGCTCCCACATGTTAGTGATAACATGCAATATTTGTTTTTCTGTGCCTGGTTTATTTTACTTAGTAAAGCATTCTTCAAGTTCATCCATATTGTCACTAATGACAGTATTTCCTTCTTTTTATGGCAGAATAATATTCCATTGAGTGTATGTATACCAAAATATCTGTATCCACTCATTTGTTGACAGACACTTAGGTTGTTTCTGTCATCTTGGCTATTATGCAATGAACCTGGGAGTGCAGATATCTCTTTGAGATACTGATTTAATTTCCTTTAGACACATACCCAGAAATGGAATTGCTGGATCATATGGTAGTTCTATTTTTACTTTTTTGAAGAACCTCTATATTGTTTTTCATGACAGTTACTAATTTACAATCCCATCAACAGTGATCAAGGGTACGCTTTCCTCCATGCCCTCACCAACACTTGTTATCTTTTGTCTTTTTAAAATAATTATTCTAACAGCTGTGATGTGAGATCTCATTGTGGTTTTGATTTGCATTTCTCTGATGATTAGTGATGCTGATAATTTTTAATATACTTGTTGGCCATCTATATATCTTCTTTGGAAAATATATCCCTTAAGGTCCTTTGCCTATTTTTAAATCACATTATTTATTGTAGGATTTTGTTTGCTGTTTTTCACTTTCTTTGCCATTGAGTTGAATTAATTCCTTATACACTTTGGATTTTAACCCTTTCCTAGATACACGGTTTGCAGATATTTTCTTCCATTCCTTAGGTTGCCTTTTCACTCTGTTGATCATTTCCTTTGCTGTGTAGAAGCTTTGTAGCTTGATCAAATCCTGTGTGTCTATTTTGCTTTTGTTTCCTGTGATTTTGGCATCATAGCCAAAATAACATTGAAATTTTTTAAAGGAGATTTTTCTCTGTGTATCTTCTAGGAGTTCTATGGCTAAAGGTCTTACATTCAAGTTTTCAGCTATAAGTAATTTTCATTAGAAGTAATTTTCACTACAAGTAATTTTTTGTATATGGTATAAGGATCCAATTGCATTCTTTTGCATGTGGTCATCCAATTTTCCCAACACCATTTATTAAAGAGACAATTCTTTCCCCGTTGTATGTTCTTGGTGGTCTTGTCAAAGATTAGTTGACCATATAGGCTTATGTTTATTTCTGGGCTCTCTATTCAGTTCCATTGGTCTACGTGTCTCTTTTTATGCCAGAACCACACTGTTGTGATTACTATCAAGCAGTGTTTTTATATTTGTATCTTTTCAAGTTAAAGGAACAGTGGCTTTCAGCAGAGGCACTAATCATCTTGACACATCTTCACAGGGAAGAAATTGTAGTTTGAGTAAATAGCGGCCTCATTACACAGTTGTACTTTGATCTCCTGTTTAGGCTCCTGACTGGCTGAAGCCAATTGGAAGCCCCAGAACATGAAAATCTTGTTGATATATTTCATACAGGTCAATTACACAGAGTAAAGAGCGGAGTTAAAAGTGGGGAAAAATAGATCTATAGGGGCAAACATATTAGCATGTCAGCAACCTATGCAACCCTTCCAGAATTTGCACCAACATGCAAATACATACACATATTTTCTTCTTCACAAAACTATTACTCATACATTGCAAACACTGTTCTAGACCTGTACATTAACACAATGAAGTACTCAAGGACTCATGGATTAAAGTGGGTCATGGGAATATATAAGAAGAAAGATGATGAAGTAGAATTTTTAAGAAATGGAAAATAAACAATGTGAAATTTCAGCTTCATCACCTCAATGAAACATGATTACTTTCTGCAAAAGACTATGTGAATTGGCTTTCTCTAAAACATTCCTGATTTCATTCTCTTTTTTCCTTTCTCTACTAGGAAGTCTGGAAAGCCCAAAATACTCACTTATCCAGACTCTCTTGCAGCTAGATATAGTCATGTATCATGAGTTTAGTCAGTGAGAGATAAGTAGCAGAAATTGGGTAAGAATTTTGATAAATTTTTAAATAGAACAGGCAACTCTCACATCTATTTTTTAACATTTTTTTTTCTCCTCTTCTTGCCTGGCCAGTCGACGCAATGCTTAAAGAGACAGCAAACATGTCGCATGCATTAGGATGAAAGCCTCCCACTGAGGGTAGTGGAGCTGAAAGAATGGAGGAGCCTAGGTTCTGAATGACATACTTAAGCAATTTCACCACACCTAAGCTGCCACCTCTTATTTTGAGGAAATAAAAGCCCTTATCTATTTAAGCTGGTGGTAGATCTACATTTTGTCACTTGAAATGAAAACACAAAAACCTTTCTGGTTGATATGCTTGCTATTTTTCTTACTTTTAACAAGAACTGTCCATCAAAAGATAGGCTCCTGGCAGGTAGCCAGAGGATACTGGGATGCCTCCTAGGTTTTTTATTCTTTTGAGAGTCTGTTGGTGTTCATTCTAGCCATCTGTATTGTAATACTAAAATATTAATTTTAATACTATTTAAAACCATCTGTATTTAATACTATAGGAAGTGTGACAGAAGACGTTTTATTTACTCTGGATTCATTCCCCGAAATAAAGTTTTGTCTAGGTCCTAGAGGTCTCTCTTCTTATAGCAACTTTAACTATAGTAGTGATGATTAAAATAGGTACTTCAGTTATCTCCCAAAGGCTAAAGAGATAGTTCTGCAAAGAAAATGCATCAGTACAATTCTCTATCATTTAAGGAAGTAGGGTTTCATATATGAAATTTTTATAAATCTTCCTTTAAAATGAGTTGTCACATGTCTTTTTCCCATCTTCTTTAGGGATTTCTCTCAGTAAAATTAAAGGTGCAGTTCAGCAATCTAAGAAAGCCCACAGACTCAGTGGATGGCAATTCTAGATCTTTCTAATTCAGTTCCTCTTGTTCAGAGTCATCTGACATCTGGTTAAAGATGGTTCCTGAAATAAGTGGAATGCATTTTATATTTATCTTTAAAAGTATTATTTTAAAATAATTTAAAAATGTGCCTTAGAGTTGCTCAGTTCTCAAAGCTAGAAATTTTATTCTCTCATTTTTGCTTGCAGTATTGTTTCCATCAGTTTTCATATTGGTAACTCTTTTATATCTATCCTTTTTCTTTAAAATAAAGTGACATAGAATAAAAACAGTACATACAGAGGGAAAGCACTCAATTTCTACCTTGGACACAGAATGTCTGATCTTGACAGGAGATCTCAGGAATCCTACCTAGGCGAGGCATAGTACCAGCAGTCTGGTTGGCGAGGGAGGACTGAATATTTATTGGCACAATACTTTATATTTATGTTGAAGATTCAACGAGGGGCTAAGCCCTCCCTATTTCTGCTTTGCCCACCATGGACCCTCCACATCTCCATTTCCTCATCTGTAAAACACAGAGGCTGACTTAAGCATGAGCATTTTAAAATTTGAATTCTTGACTGTCTATTATTTTATTCCCTAACTTCCATCATAGTTTCACCACTTGCATGCTTTTGATTGCAACACTTATTTTCCTGTTGTTGAGCCGCTACCCAACTTTCTCTTCCATATCTAGTTTCTACTAAGGCATTGCTATGCTAAAGCCATGCATTCCAGAAAGCTCATTTTATCTCATGTGTTAGTCTGTCTAGACTATTTATATACTTTTAAATTGTTTTGTAATGTTGATGAGTTCCAGAGAAATTTGTCATATTACACATTGCACAATGGCTCTACTGTATAGTTACCCAATTTTCAAGAGTAAAAAGTACTTTTAAATTTATACATTATTAATTTAATAAAACAACTATTTATTTAGTTTTTGCATGTACCAAAGACTATTTCCTGGTGGCCTACATACATTATGTTACTTAATGTTTCCCTTACAAATATCCCTAGTCAGTAGATCTTACTCCTTTTGTATGGGTAAAAAATCTGAGGTTTAGATGGGTTGACTACTTTATTCAAGGTCACATGGGTAGTCACTGGAATAATTCCGATTAAAGTCTGAATCTCTTTGGCTCCAAGTCTATGTCTTCAAACTCAAGGTTCTGCTGCCCACTAGACTACACCACTTTTTAATGCATACATCAGCTGGTATCCTTATAAATAAAGGGGAAATTTGGAACCAGATATTCACACAGGGAGAATGCCAGGTGAAGATAAAAGTGTGTGTGAATAAGGGTAATACTTCTACAAGCCAAGGAATGCCAAACATTGCCAGCAACCCACCATAAATGAGAGGAGAGCATGAAGTAGATTATCTCCCACAGCCCTTAGAAAGAACCACCCCTGCCAACACCTCGATCTTGGATTTCAGCCTGCAGAACTGTGAGACAATAGACTTCTGTTGTTTAAGGCACCCAGTTTGTGGTATTTTTCACAGCTGCCCTAACAAACTAAAATAGAAAGAATGTGTGTTTCTATAGATGGAATACAGTACCACATGTCCTTTACTGTGGTTTAACGAAAAATTCCTAAAATATCCCTTAGCTCTGAGAGTTTATCCCCTCTTCCCCAGACAAAGCTTTTTTTTTTTTCTATCATTATCATACTTTTGCATTTTTAAGCTGGTGTTTGGGTTATTTAGCCATCTGGGCACCACAAAGATCAAGTTCATTCCAACTCAAATAGATACTACTGTTATGGCTTTCTAAGCCTCAAGAGGAAAAAGGCTAGAAAAAAAACAAAGCAAAACAAAACAAAAAACACTTGTGTTCCCACAGTGACTTTTCCAAAGAACTTCACACTGAAAAAGCATCCATCATTTTTTAAGATCTCTAGATATGTGTGTGTGTATACACACATATATATATATATACACACATATATATATTTCATAAAGTCTAAGGGTAACTCCTCCTCTGGATAGACTGGAGAACTTGGACTTCCGTGGCCATCACTGCCATTAATATTCTCTTTGTTTCCTTGCTACTCCTATCTAGTTACTTAGTATGATGTCTGGCTATGACTATGGAGCTGAAGCCCCATAAGCTAGCCTTCTGTAGTGTATAATTAAGACACTCATTTCCCTTTCAGATAGATGATGCATATTATGATTTACCACACTTTCAGAAAGAGACAACAAGACTAACAAAATACCAACTTTTTTTTTTTTTTTTTTTTGTAAGACAAGTCTCACTCTTTTGCTCAGGCTAGAGTACAGTGGCACGATCTTGGCTCACTGCAATCTCCGTCTTCCCAGTTCAAGTGATTCTCCTGCCTCAGCCTCCTGAGTAGCTGGGATTACAAGCACCTGCTGCCACACCCAGCTAATTTTTGTATTTTAAGTAGAGACAGTGTTTCGCCGTGTTGGCCAGGCTGGTCTCAAACTCCTAACCTTAGGTGATCCACCCTCCTCAGCCTCCCAAAGTGCTAAGATTAAGATTACAGGTGAGAGCCACTGTATGCAGCCAACCCTTTTTTTGATTAGAAAACCGATGAAAGTATAATAGAGGTATGACTGATCGACTTACTGTAAAAGGCTCAGTTTGTCATATAAAAACAAAAATTCAACTGGACAAAATTAAACAGTCAAGGAAGATTAAATGCAAGGCTGGTGCAATAGGAGAAAGAGACCAAAACTTAGTCTGAGCTCAACTCTGCTGAAAGGAAGGACTGGAGAGTTTTTAAGAGCTGGGATAGAGAGCATTACAGGCACCAGTGCTTGGTAATTGGCCTTACTCAAAGGAAAAGTACACCTTCTTATATCTTCATGACAGGAGACAGTTTAATAACTTGGAATGAGATTCCCTCTCAAGTTAGATTCCTACTGTCCCAGAGAAACTGAAAGCCAGGGCCATTACATTTCAAAGGAATGGATTCAAAGTTCTTAAGAAAGATCGTTCAGCGACGTTCAGGGTTGTAACACTGACAAGAAGTTTTGAGAAAGATTTACATCTCAAAGCAACAGAGAAAGATTTTATGATTACAAATTTCTTATGTAAATGAACTAAGGAAGTCGGGCCCTAAAGGCCAGAAATATGTCTAAAGTTTAGTCAAGCTAAATATCAAGGTGACCTCTTGGTCACCTGATATGCATGTGGGTAGAAAGTTCACAGCACAGGTTTAAAATTATAAAGTTGGCAATGCTAGGAGGCACTGAAGAAGATCACAAATGGAGCCCATACTGTGTACTTGAAATCAAGTCCAAATATGCTTATTTCAAATGTTCCATCATCTCTTTAGGTCTCAGAATCCTAATGTAGAAAATAAATACCTGAGGTTATTTTCTGAACATCTTAGAGTTATAACCCTTCCTCTTTGCAGTGTAGTTAATTCTTTAGATCTAAATTTGAATATGAGTTCACAGGGCAAAATTCTAGACAATTCTAGACACCCTAGAATCAAGTGTTAGCTTATCGCTATGAAGTATCCCAGTAGCAGTTTGCCTTGATGCAACTCACCAGGCAATTGACAAATCTCTTGGGTGGATCAGTGTTTCCCAAATTAAGTTAGTGACTAAAATCAGTTGAGGATTTTAAAAAATACGAATTTTCAGACTCTGTCCCTGGCTATTTTGATTTTATAAATTTGAGGTTGTTTTAGAGAATCGAAGTTTTTGTAAACCATCCCAAATTACAAATTATCAGACATGTTTGGGAACTAGTGGATGAAGTTAATATTGTGGTGACATGTCACATGAGATAATTATGAGATCTGACATAGAAATTGTTCCCCTCTGTTCTAGTTTCTATAGCAATTTTTTTACATCTTAGTGTTTATGGAATAAATTGCTTCACTAGTCAGTACACTGGAGAAAAGCAAAAACACTTTATAAAATGTTCACTACTCGTAATTACTCCTACAGGCTTTCAGTTTCAGCCTAATATTGCCAAAATAGAATGTACTAAATAAACAAGAAAACTGGCCTATTACATTTGTTATAAATTCACTAATATCTTTTTAAGTGGGAGGAATGAGAGAATGGCTTTAACTCACCTCTCCAAGCCACCCAGCCTGAGGCCTTTGGTTCGGTGAATAAACAAAAATGTGGCAGCTTCAGAGAAGACCAAGGCTTCCAGCGCCTTCCCACAGCCTGAATTCCATTAGCATGAGACTTTGAAACCACATCTGTTTTTCCTTATGAAATTCAAACAATTGTCTAACCTCTTGGCTCTTAAGTCAAATGTTCAAGGGCTCACATGACAACACTTTGTTGTATACAAAAATTTGTTAAATTTAAATTGTTTTTGCAAAAAGAGGAAAAGGAGGGAATAAATAAATAGCTGTAATGTATCTGGTTAGGATCTGCACAAGGTCGCATTCTTTCCATGTCTCCAAAAGTTTGTTCTGTCACCCATCACTTCATTGGAGTTCCTGCAGGCAGCAAAATTATGCAGAAGTTCTGTGTATAGAAATACAGTGTCTGGAGCCTAGTCTGACTTCCCGTTTGGCTGGAGCTGAGCTAGTCCATGGATAGGCAGAAAGCAGCTGTAGGAATCTGTGTTTAGAGTAGGGCTGTTTAGTAGACACCAGGGCAACCCACAGAGACCTGTGACACATCTCTATTGAAATATGGCATGTTGTGCTGATTTGTTTGTCCAAGATTTAATTATAGATATTTAGCAGGGTTGCATAAACAACAGAGAGATAGGAGAGATAAGGAGGGAGGATTCAGGGAAAAAAATCAGTGGCTTATATTTTTGATCAGATATATTATGTGCCAGAATGATTGAATCTCTATCATGCTTTAATTTGAGATTGTGTGTGTGTGTGTGTGTGTGCGCGCGCACGCGCGCGCGTGCGCATATACACACAGCAAAGGTCTATACAAATCTTTAAGGTCTTAAATTCCTTCAAGGAATTTTAAGGCCTTAAAGTTCCCCCTTCACCTTATAGATGTTAAGGGTCTGTACAGACCTTTGGAAAACTTCAACTGCTTAAAACCGAAAAATCCAGGTATTTGAAGCATTATACTTTTTGAATTAATTATAAGAAAATAAATATTAATTTCATTTTATAGATACTTCCTTTATATTTGCCACTATATAAAATTGAATGCTAATAGACAAAGAAAAATGTATAGTTAAGATAGTTTAAAATGATCAATATTCAGCAAAACCTCAATCATAACAATGACTTCAAGCTCATAAAACTTAGAAATTTAAGTTTTATAAGCCTATCTGATCTTAGCTAATGCTTATTGAACAGTTGGTATATGTCAGGTGATACTCTAGATGCTTTATGTGGATTAATTTAACTCCTCTTGGCTAAGCACAGTGGTTCAGGCCTATAATCCCAGCATTTTGGGAGGCCAAGACGGGCGGATCACTTGAGGACAGGAGTTCGAGACCAGCCTGGTCAATATGGTAAAACGCTGTCTCTACTAAAAATACAAAAATTAGCCAGTTATGGTGGCGGGCACCTGTAATCCCAGCTACTCCAGAGGCTGAGGGAGGAGAATTGCTTAAACCCAGGAGGCAGAGGTTGCAGTGAGTCGCGATTGTGCCACTGCATTCCAGCCTGGGTGACAGAGCAAGACTCTGTCTCAAAATCAATCAATCGATTAATCAATCTCCCCTTGCACTGCATGACTACAGGATTATAAGCCATTTTACCAGTGAGGAAATCAAAGTTCAGAGTGGTCAATACCTTGAACAAGTTAAAAGCTCGCAAGTGATAAAGCTGGAATTCACTATCTAAGCTTTTAAACGCTTTCTGTCCCTATCCTGAATCTAGAGTCTGAGGTATGTATGTGTGAATTCTGTAAATTAAAAGCCTTTTAAGTATTTAAACTCAACCAGGCCACCCAGAGGCAAAAA
>NW_016804439.1:143127-157805 GCF_001698545.2 Rhinopithecus bieti | reverse complement strand
GAAAAAAAAAAAAAAAAAAAAAAAGTACTTGTTTTTACTTCATGCTCATAGCAACCAATACTGCTTTGACCTATATTTTGTCTACCCTGTTTCTATTAATATCTATTGGAAGTGGTTGGTGATTTAAAAAACATATTTTTCTACAACAAAAGTTTTCTATGAAAAATTGCCATGCAATGAATTTGATTACTTAGCAAGTGAACGAGTCAGATGGGGATGATCCAAATCACTGCATCCTAGATTAAAATGCAAACTAACATTAATGCCTAGTGTGCCTGAAGTACAAAAAAAAAGGAAGGGAAAATTTTTATTAGGTAGACATTTCAGCTAGTTAATTGAGTTAGCTTTTGTTTTAATCCATGGAGTTGCCTTGTTGAATTACTATTTGTGCTGGTGTGATATAATACAGGCTGAATATTAGTATATAATAATAGCAAAAATTCTATGTAGCTCTAAACGTTTTAAACCACAATATAAAGATAGAAGGGCCCTTATGAGTCACTGAGCCCCACTCAATATAGGTACCCCCATCCCTGTAATGATGTATAGTCTAATATTCTCTCTAAACATGCAAGGAAACTGAAGCTGAGTTTAAGGGCTTTAAGGTTAGAAAGGTGTTAGGCCTCAGACTTCCCAATCTTAAACCCACTCTTTTTATTTCAATCATGTTCCCTCACAGTGGCCTCTGCTGTACTCTATTACAAAGTGGTTTATACTGTCAACTACCAAATGGCAACAAAATGTGAAAGGGGAAGTTATCTACGTATCAAGAGAGATAGCAAGGTACAATCAAAAGGACAACATGAGTGGTGTTAAACAGTACTTAGATTGAATCCTGGATTCTCCATGATTTTACAACAATCCTCTCCTCCTGCCAAGCAGCGTGCATATCTCTGTGTGCATATAAACATATGATTCACGCAACTAAGCTCCCGCCCTGCATCCAGCCTGATTGTACACTCCCCATCCCCTTATGCAATTTCATTGCCTCTTTCATAGTCACAGTGGAGATATTTCCAAGATGCTTTGAATCTACATTTTATTCTCAGGGGAAGAACAGAACCCTGGTCATAAGGATTCCCTGCCAGCAGGGCAAAGACAACAAGCAGCCCCATGACAGGAAATGCTAGGGTTGACCAGGTACACAGTCTGCATGGGCTGTGTCCCTAAAACTGTGCAAATAGTGAGGACAGGCTCCAATACACAACAGCTCAGAATCTCAAAAATTTGGAATCCCTCATTCCTGCCCTACAAATTCCATCTGCTGAAGCTGTTTGCAATTTGCTAAAACTTTATTTTATTAAAGATAGTAAGTAATAAAAAGTGATGTAGTGAAGAAATGTAATCCCTCATACGCAACTCGGTATCATTATCAGAGTCTCCTTCAAGTTGATGGCTTTGATCACTGGTGATGCAGAACTACTGATGTGGGCGTGAAGGCTTAAAATTGAGCTTGGTGTCATGTAGTTATTCTTTGTAGTCAAAGAGGCTGCTGATGCTGGCATTGTTTCCTGCACTTTGCTTCTTAGCATTAGCTGTATTTACACATGACCTGATTTTTAGCAGAACTTGGATGCAATTTCCAGCATTGTTTGCATTAGCTTGTTACACTGGGAATTAATGACAACTTGAGTAACTGTCAGTTTTTAGAGAAAGGCATTTTGTAGCAATCATAGTTTCTAAAGCTACATTTTCCCTAGGGTCTATGTTGCAGTTTAGGTGGCATTAAGGGCATCATTTATATGCACAGGGAAGCTCATTAGCAATACTGGGGCTTTGTGATATTATTGGGTGCCTTCCTGTTCCCTGAGTACTCAGCCTCTTTGGGAACAAAATCTACCACAAAGCTGGTGAGGCTATTCATTTCACTGTCCCCAGCTACTCTGGAAGCAAAGTGTTGTCTGTACCAATATATGACTTCTATCCAGCTTATATTCATTTTCTTTCCAACTGTCCTTTTGATATAGGTTTAGGAGTTTGTTTGTTTTTGCACAGAATACTATAGACAATTTAGTGGTTTTCCTTGTTCTGGCAATTAAAGTGCATGGTTTTAAATTCCTCACCAAGGAGCTTCTTTAGAATACCTGAAAGGGGTTTCCCACATTTCCCCACTCATTCTAAAACTGACATAACTGGGTACCTACCACAGTGGGTAGAGGAAGTCTGGGAAAAGAAACCAGCCAGAAGTTCCTGATGTCTGCACTGCTGCACTGTGGCCCTGGAGACCTGTTTTTATGCATCTGAGCTTTAGTTTCTTTGCCTATTAAACCTATGTATCCAACACCAACTGCATAGGATAATTGTAAGGATACAATTGAGAGACATATGTTAAAGTGCTTAGTGCAAAGAGAACATTTGAGAATTGATGCTAAATGATAACATTTAATAATGCTTTCAAAAGTTACAATCTAAATTTGCATACATTGTTTTGATCCTCTACGCTCTTTGAGTGGGGTAGATATTATGATTTCAACATTAGCGTGGGAAAATAAAATTTAAAATGGGTAAAAAGGTTTGTATATGTTCATAAGTACTCAAAGTCAAGTCTTCTGACTGGGTCACCAGTCTCCACTGTAGTTGTAACTTCCTTACTCAGTAGCTTATAGTATGTGTCACAACCTTTACTCCTCCAAGCATATTGTTGTACCTTCCTGAGGTTTTCATTTAGGACCTTAATTATACTGAAACACACACAGCTGCCAAATCCTCAGGCGATATATTTAGAATATTTTGCTCAGGGAGACATATGGATTTCACTAGAAGTCATCTTTTACCTTATTCCAGAAGACTTCACAAATCTAGAGAAAATTCCAGAACAACCCATAAAGGAAGATCCAAATCCAGTAAATCACAATTCCCAGAGCTGGGATAGCCATCTCTATGTTAAAAATATTTGTAGTGTACTCTGAGATAGTCAAAATTCAAAAGTCACCAGAGTAAACTGTCTCCTATGAATGACATGTTTTAAAATCCTATTTCTTGCTAACTTTTAGATTAAGAATGGGTAATGAGCAAATCTGAATGAGAATGCAGTAATTCATCCCAAATTCTTTTGAACTTCTACTATAGTTTATAGGATTATGAACTTTTATACAGTATACTCAGAGTAAAATTGCCAGCTTATTTTATATCTTTGGAAGTAGACAAATACAATATCACAATGTGTCCCAGTTAAAGACCAAGAGACATTTAGACTTGTAAGATAAACTCACTCATAGCAGGATTCATTCGACCTGTTTTTAATTTTTTTCAGTTTCTTAAACAGCATTAAGATATAATTGACTTTAAATAAACTGACATTTAAAGTACACAATTTGATGAGTTTTCACACATTTACACACCTGTGAAACCTTAATCATGATCAAAATAATAAACATGTCCATTATTTCTAAGCAAGATAATAAACATATACATCACTCCCCAAATTGCTCTTGTGAACTCTTGTAATCTCTTTACCTAAGGACTCTCCAAGTAGGATCCTCAGCCTCTCCTTCTCACTCAACCCACTTACCCAGGATACCACAGATTTCCTCTTTGCCTTCTATACTTATAGATGAGTTCCGCTATTGTTAATACAAAATTTCATATAAATGGAAGCATACAGCATGTACTCATTTTTTGTCTGACTTTATTTACTCGGCAAATGTGCTACAATGTATATCAATAGTTCATTTATTATATTGCTTAGTAGTGTTCCACTATAAAGCTGTACCACAATTTGATTATCCATTTATCTTCTGATGGATGTTTAGGTTGTTTTCAGGTTGGAACTATTACAGAGAAGGTTGCTATGAATATTTATATTCAAGTCTCTTACTGAACTTATGCTTTTGTTATTCTGGGTAAATAGTAGGGCAAGTCTGTCTGTGTACTCTACTCAATACTATTTGAATCATGAAGTTTTCCAGCCTGGCTTGTGAGAACGAGCACTGTTCCTGTAAGTTATGGGCACTGTTGTCTCTAATTCTTCTGAGAATTTCCTTCTCTACCTCAAGTTTTTTCTTACATGTATGCACTGATTAGTATGGTACTGAAGAATCATGAGGGCCCTCTGAAGACCTCCAGAAATTTATCTCATTTCTGCAGCCCCTTCCTTATAGAGTACCACCCCATTGTCTCCTTAGACAGTTCTCTCTCTTCAATTCAGGTTGTCCACTAGGCTCTGCATGGACTTTCCTTCTCTGCTTGTGGCCTGGGGCTCTCTTCAGACAGCGAGCTGGTACGACTGCAAAGCTTACTTTGCTCATTTTCCATCTCTAAGGGATTCTTATCCTTCCTTGCCAGTGATGTTCAGTGTCTTGAAAAATACTGTTTCATTCTTTTTGTCTGTATCTTGGTTATTTTCAGTGGATGGTAAATCTGGTCCCTGTTACTCCAGATTGAAAGCAGACATCTCTAATCTATTATTAGATTTTTGAATCAAACTTTGGGATATACAGGAATATTTTGCAAGTAACTTTTGTTTTCTTTTACGCCGTGGGAACAGGAAGAGAAATGACAAGGATAAGATTGTAAATCTGAGTAGAGAGCCCTGGGATTTCCCTTTCCAGTATTATAAGGCTGTTGTTATTTTCCTTTATGTTGTATGTTTCAAATGGACAGTGGAATTTAAGTTGTGGAAGACTTCACATGTTATAAAACTGAATGCAGCTACAGACTGTTTGGAAACAGATAACACTAATGAGGACCTGGGAGAGACTGAAGACTTAGAAAGGTAGCTAACATCTACTATCACACCGCAGTGGCTCTGGGGGTTCTAACAGGGGTTAGAACCTGACTCATCACCAAACAAATGAAGAAATACCATCCCAAAATCATAACTATGTTATTCTCTGCAGCCTCAACACTTGCTGATGTTACTCTCCACAGTGCAAAATATATATATATATATATAAATTTACAAATCAATAACTATACAAACTGTGAAATATAGCAGTGATTTTGTTTGTTCTGTGACAGTGTAAAAAAGACTTTTATTAAGATATAAATCAAATTATAAAAAAGAAAACATGAACAAATGAAAGATAAATAGTTGATATTTTAATTGCATAACCTCTCCACATAAATCTGTTTATTCATGTCAACACTGCACAGCTTAGAAACACTTTGTGTTTGCTTTGCTCTTTTAATATTTGAATTTTTGTCTAGTTGGCTGGTAGTTATGATGTATTTTTCTAGACATCTATAATTATTTGGAAACAAAACTAGAAACTTCCAATGGAAAACATAATACTAGAAAATTAGAACCCATGAAAAAGTAGAATGCATTTGAAATCATTGCTTTTGGAGTGAAAATGGATTTTGTGATGGAACTCTTGCAGATAAATGATCTTTCCACACAAAACACATTGAAGTAAATGGAAAAAACCTGACATTCAATGTTGACAGTATTTGTTTGCTAGGAAATAGTGCTCACTGTTAAAGGAATACAATGAATCTATTCCATTTGTAAAGAAAACTTTTTTTTAGTTGTTTGAAACCAGAAATATAAAAAGAAATGTTTGCATTTATGAGTTCACAGAATGATCTGAACAAATCTGTAAGCAGAAAAATAAAGCCATGTAGATAATAACATCCAAAATGATGCAGAAAGTATGCATGTATTGTTTCCATTAACTCGACTGAATGTGATACAATAACCCCTGGAATAATAGTGGTCTGATTGTCAATTTGGATAAAATGTCTTCATAAAGCTTTAAAGGCTGTCTTAATTAAAGAGAGTGTCTTCACTTTCATTTTATCAGAGAGATGACTGACACTAACCTAAACAGAGTTATAAAAATGCACCTGCAGCAAATCAGGGTTAATTTTCACATACCTGAGTGGTCAGAAATATGATAATGTTGATAATGGGTAGATGTCTAATGGTTTCTCCAAAGTTTAGGAAGGCAGAGCAAAGACCTTTCTACATATAATGTCATAATTATCATTTAAAAGTAATTTAAATGAGTTTCTGTCAAAAAATTGAGGAGCTCCAAAATAGTGTGAATATTGATAATTCTTTATACAACAGTATTTTGGTGTCTGCAAAATAATTGACAATATTTCAATGCATTTATAAGCAATACATTGAGAAGGTTATGTGGTTCATAAAAGATAAGTTGAATTGCATGTTAGCATAGACTCTGTGAGCCCTGTCTAAGAAATTGCAGATGATATTGAAATACTAAAAGTGGTATCAAATGAATACCTCAGATATGCAATGATTTGCTGAATTTGGTTTTCAAATTGAAAATTATTATGTCTCTAAAAAATTTTAGCACAAATTCAGTACAAATATTAGGAAATTTCTTTCTGAGGGACTTCAAAGTAAAACTATATATTTTTCTTTAAAGTGGAAATTTTGTACTGTTTAACATCTTTAAAAAATGGGGGGTGTTTCAAAACTTGACAGGTAGAAGAGGAAGTATACTTCCCTAAATTCCTTTTCTAAATCTAAAGAGTTTGAGAGTTAATAAAGAAATTGTAACATATACATGTGTGGAATGTTATTGACCCTTAAAAGAGAAGGAAATCCCGCCATTTGCAACAACATGAGAAAACCTAGAGAACATTGTGCTAAGTGTAATAAGCCAGACACAAAAGTACAAATACTATAGGATCCCACTTACACAAGGGATCTAAAATATAAGCAGAGAGTAGAAGGGTGGTTACCAGGGGCTGGGAGAGCGGGAAACAGGGAGGTGTTGGTCAGAGGGTACAACACTTTAGTTGTGCAAAATGAATAAGTCTTAAAGATCTACTGTATAACATAGTGGCTGTAGTTAACAACACTGTATTATATAATTAAAATTTTGGGCTGAGTGCAGTCGTTCATGCCTGTGATCTTAGCACCCTGGGAGGCCTAGACGGGTAGATTGTCTGAGCTCAGGAGTTTGAGACCAGCCTGGGCAGCATGGTGAAATGCTGTCTCTACTAAAAATACAAAAAAAAAAAAAAAAAAAATTCCCCAGGCATGGTGGCACATGCCTGTAATTGCTTGAGCCAGGAGGCAGAGGTTGCGATGAGCTGAGATTGCACCCCTGTGCTCCAGCCTGAATGACAAGAGTGAGACTCTGTCATAGTGAGACAGAGTCTCACAACAAGAAATAGTGAGACTATTTCTTGCTCTTCTGTTCTCTTCAAGTTTGAAGAAAAAAGGTAGCAGAAAGTAAAAGATACAGTAAGTTTGATTAATAATCTTCTATTAAAATTTTTTTTTATCAGTTAAGGAGGTTTTGGGAAACTTTGAAGACAAGTTTATTGAGATCGAAAAAAATGCTAAGAAGGTCGATCTTACGTTAAGTGTTATTATCACACAAAATAATAAAGAGTGCAGAAGGAAATATTTGGAGATGATAGATAGGTTTTTATGACACAGATTATTATGATGGTTTCATGGGTATATACTTATCTCCAAACTCATCAAGTTGTATACACAATATATGTAAAGCTTTTCATACCAATCATACCTCAGTAAGCTGTTTTTTCTTTAAAATTTTTTCAAAAGAGAAAATATTTCTTTAAAATTTCACCCTTTTTTCTACTTCATCAAAATAAATAATGTAACTCATATTTAGGTTTCAGAACTCTTTAAATTGAATGAAAATGTAGTTTAAACAATGATCAAATCTGTACAAATGTTTTAAAAACTTAATACAAATAAGATTACACTTTATTGATTGATTGATGGAGATAGGGTCTTGCTTGTTGCCCAGGCTGGAGTGCAGTGGCATGATCTCGGCTCACTGCAAACTCCTCCTCCTGGATTCAAGTGATTCTCCTGCCTCAGCCTCCTGAGTAGCTGGGATAACAGGTGCCCACCACCACTCCCGGCTAATTTTTCTGTTTTTAGTAGAGACGGGGTTTCATCATGTTGGCATGGCTGGTCTCAAACTCCTGACCTCAAGTGATCCACCCACCTCAGCCTCCAAAAGTGCTGGGATTACAGGCATGAGCCACCACGCCCAGCCATATCTTTGATTCTTGAGGGAACCATGCAATGTTTGGTTTCATCACAGAACATGATCAATAATACTTTCTGCTTCTGAGAGCTATCGCATATTGTGTTATTTTCACCAGTCTCTACATCAGCACCAAATGCTCATTTTCTGCCTTCTCTCACCAGAAAAAAAAAAAAAAAAAAAAAAAAAAAAAAAAAAAAAAACAAAAAAAAAGCTTCCTAATACCGAGGAAGAAGACAGATTCAGTGTTTTGAAATTGAGGGTTGCTGAACAGACATTGGTAAACAATTTATCTACCCTGAAAGGCTTTTCATTCCTGGAGGAGAGGTTTCCAACTTCTGTTTGAACAGGGATAATATGGTACTTTTCAAAACTCAACTATAAAAACTGTACATTCCATGACTTGATATATTACCCTATATAACTGTCCAACTTCTAATAATAAGTTAAAAATATTCTATGTCACTTTTGGAATTGTGTTATGCACACTCTTTTGGGGGATTACTGGAATTAACAGGTTGTTTTATGAAAATACTATTTTACTGTCAAAATAATCAATTTGAAAAAGTTTTGTTGTTGTTGTTTTGTTTTTGATGGAGTTTTTGCTCTTGTCACCCAGGCTGGAGTGCAATGGCACGATCTCGGCTCACTGCAGCCTCTACCTCCCGGGTTCAAGCAATTCTCCTGCTTCAGTCTCCTGAGTACCTGGGATTACGGATGCACGTCACCACACCCAGTTAATTTTTGTACTTTTAGTAGAGACGGGGTTTCACCATGTCAGCCAGGCTGGTCTCAAGCTCCTTACCTCAGGAGATCCATCCACCTCGGCCTCCCAAAATGGTGGGATTACAGGCGTGAGCCAAAGCACCCAGCTAAAAAAGGATAACATGAAATTGTTTACGAAGCTACATGCTTATTAGTGATTACAGACAAATATTTCATTATTTTTCTATAAAACCTGTAATCTCAGTCCTAATTTAAAAATTTTTTTGAATTTATAACTGACAAATAATTATACATATTTATGGGGTACAATATGATGTTTCAACACGTGTATACATAGTATAGTGATCACATCAGGGTAGTTACCACATATATCACCATAAATATGTATCATTTCTTTGTGATTACAACATTCAAAATCTTCTGTCTTAGCTGTCTTGAAATATATATCACATTACTATTTGCTATAGTCACCCTACTGTGTAATGGAACACCAGAACGTATTCTTCCTGTCTAAATGTAACTCTGCACCTGGTGACCAGTCTCTCTCAGGCCTCCCCACTTTCTTTCCCAGCCTCTAGTGACCACTCTTCTCCTCTCTATTTCTATGAAATCAACTTTTTTAGATGACACATATGAGTGAGATCAGGCAGTGCTTGTCTCCCTGTCCCTGGCTTATTTCACTTAACATAATGTCCTCCATGCTCATCCATGTTGCAGCAAACAAAAGGATTTCATTCTGTTTTATGGCTGAATAGTATTCCAATGTAGGATATACACCACATTTTCCTTATTCATTCATCTGTAAATGGACATTTAGGTTGATTCTATATCTTGGCTATTGTGAATAGGGCTGCAGTGAACCTGGGTGTGCAGATGTCTCTTCAACACACTGATTGCAATAATGCCCAGCTTTTGGTCCAATAACTGGAATTTTGGCAGCACCAGGAATTTTCAAGTTCCTTATACCATCTGCCCTAGTGAGTACTGCCTTATTTTCTGTTAGTTAGACTTTCAGGTATCATACATCTGATTTACGTAAGAAAAGTATGCACGGGGGAAATCTTTTCTATTTATAATCATACATATCTCCACATGCGAAATGGTAAGGCAAAGACCAAGAAAAATGGGATATTTATAAAGTTAATAATTAGACATTTTGCTGTCATTTTGGGAAACATAATTGTTTTAAAATTGATCTTCTTTAATCACTTATTTTTTAACCAGGTATTGAAAATTCAAAATCTATGTACCATACCTACATTTTCCCAACACACAGATTGAATTCACAAGATGCCTTAGACTTCTCATGCATAAAAATTACCAAAAATGGTTCTAAGTCTTGTTCTTTCTTATGTCCCCATTATAAAGTCCACTTCAAACAAACTTTACTTCATATTTTATTTAAAAGGATATATGACTTTTGTCATACACCTAAGGAAAACTGTTTCAAAAACCTGTTTCACCATAATCATATAGTCCTTTTTGGTCCTATTGGGTTGAAATTTCTAATGCTGCTATTAAGTTCTAGATATTTTGTATGCTTTTATTTTCTACTTTTAAGAGTTAAGAAGCAAGTGGGGAGAGACTCATATTCTCCTCCTACTTCTAAGTCTCTGTTATCATAAAATATAGCATCACTGATATAATAAATGGTGGATTTAGCCAGGCAAACAGTCACTTCTGTTGTAATTTGCCTTGGCAGGCATTAGTATTGTAAAAGGGTTTTTTGTTAGCTCGATAAAGGAATCTCCACATTTCTCTCTAATCTGCCCATATAGTTTCATTGTACAACACAAAGAGCTACACATAAGTAAAGGACTTTTCTTAATATATAGTACATAAGACAGGAAAGTGCAGAAATGACTTTTTCCTGCTCCTGTTGGTACCCACAATCCCATTCTCCCAAACTTGGTCCCAAAGCATGCTCCTTTTCTGTGAATGACATCTCCTTTCTTAAGGTGGAGGTTGTCAATAATGGCCTTTGTATGAAATGCTCTTTTTGTGTTGTGATTTGGCGAGGCCTCACCCTCTAATTTGATTCTTGTTTCAGAGTGAGGATTGGCAAACTATGACTTGCAGGCCATATGTAGCCTGCCAACTATGTTTGTAAAGAGAGTTTTATGAGAACACAGGCATGGCTTTTTTATATGGCTGCTTTCTCACCACAACAGCAGAGTTAAAGAGTTGCTGTGTGGCCCTTAAAATAAAAGTTTGCCACCCCTTGTTCTAGTGTAAGAGAGAGGACTGGAGAGGTATTGGAAGAATAGAGTTGGCTTCCAGGGCTAGAGCAACATTGGAAATAACATCCACAGAATTCCACTGGGTCACATCTGGGCAGGCAGGCCTTGCTTCCCATGGGCTTTGCTACCCAGAGATGTCTGTACTACTGGTAGAGGTTTATTTCCTCTGAACACCTAGTCCACAGAGAAGAAGTTTAATTTTTATTCGCTTAAGGTTTTTATCTCATCAGAGAGTAAGAGATTCACTAAAACTTGAAATTAAAACAATTCGAGCTTTTGCTGGAAGTGCTTTTAACTTAAATACAAGTCTAAGCACAGGCAGTCTGAGTGTCTGAACCTAAACACATCAGCATGATTCTGATCTCTCCTTTCACAAGGTGACAATATCATAACAATATACCTTTAAAAGCTATGATCTTATACCTAGGCTAACACCTACTCCCTCTCTCCAAGGGACCCGATCTCAAAAAAATATTAAGAAGTTTCTCAGAAACCTACTGAACACACCAACAGTATTAAAGCAGATAGAATTCGAGAAAGAAAGCCAAGGCTTTTTGGTGGCAGAGAAACTAAGCCACATTTGAATTGTATGCATTTTCCCCTACTACCTGTAATTCTAGACTCCTTTTACGCATCAATTTGGCAAGTCATAAAGTTTAGAAACAAAAATATCCATTAAGCTAAGGGTATTAAACTTTAGTTCATGAAACAGTCTGGAAATCTCCTGGCCTTTTCAATTTACAAGCCAAGCAGTTCATAAATCTCTTATATTCCTCCAGAGCTAATTAGTAAGACCCAAACTGGTAATCCAAATCATTAATTCAGTTTGCCAGATGTTGGAAGTTTGTCCCACTTGTTGTTCTCTCTCTCGCTGTGTGTTTGTGAATGCACATACATAATTATATATAAATATAAAGTTTTTCCTGTTTAAACATAAACACTAAATATAGACAAATTTGGAGTATTCTGGAAAGATGGTGATGATATAGCTTTTAAATCTCCTTAAATTGAACCGAAAACCAGACAGCAATTAGACCAGAAATCCCAAAACCTACAGTCAACATATACAATAAAATTAGGCAAAAATGTCTCATCACCAATCCCCAAACTTGAGAAGATGGAGACAAATCCATGACAGCAATAAAACCCGCAAGGAATCAGCAACTGAGCACGAAGAGTCAGAGAGAAGGTAACATGATGACAACTATGCTGAAAACTAAAGAACTGCCACTCCCCCAACACTGTAACAAACAACTACTCCCTGAAAACCACACAGTCAATCAGAGAAGACCAACTGAAACTGAGGCAGAGGTAGAGGCATCAATTTATGACTGTGTTGGGGGGGGGGGCTCAAAAGGTCAGATGGCACTGGAGTTCTCTGGGCCCCTTAAATGCTGGAAACAAACTAAAGCTCCCTTTCAGGATAGTCTCCCTAAGAGAAACTGCTAGCAATATAATCTATACTGTGGAGAAATTACAAAAGGTAGAGTGGAAAAATAGTAGGGAAAAATAAAAAGTTTCATCTAAAATTGGGAAAGAAGAAGCTGACATATTTCAGCAATTATAGTCATAATTTTAATTACCTTGAAAATGAATCAGAAGAAGGATCTCAAGAGCTGTGAAGGTAGGAAAGCAATTCTAGTTTACCTTTCCTCCTAAAGTTAAAGAAAATTACTCATCTAAATGAACAAAGGCAGATATTGCTGTTGAATCTTATACGTTACTTTAGGAAAAAAGAAACTAAGGAACAAAATAACCATTAAATAGACAGTGAAGGTAATCTAAAAACAATACCAGTTAAACAAGTGAAAAGACTTAATATTTCACAAAGCATTAAGGAAAGTCTAAAAAAAATATAATCAATGAAAAAGCACCATAAACGAGAAACATTACTCAGAAATGAGGTGAATGAAGAAAAGGAACATTTGAAAAGGGGTGATTCCCTAGAACCACAGCCTGAGACAGAAATTTGGGTATATGTGATTGAGAATATATTCTTTAGCAAAAAGCAAAATCTATGAAGGAGTGAGGAAAGTTGGGTAGGAAAGAAGACCATGAGTAAGAATTTAGGCTTGATATCATCCAAGGTGTGGTGGAGGAAGAGTGCCTTGGAGGATATGAACACTGAAGATCTGTCTCTATGTTTAGGCAAGAGGTCTAGTCTTTTAATACATATTACATAAGAAAGTCTTCTGTACAAAAGACTGTGTATGTACTACAGTCTTTTATGAGTGAGTCATTAGCTGTTGGCCATATTCAAAGGAGGATGCTACCTCCCAGCAAGATGGGCCCCATCAGCTAAGAGTTATCCTCTGGAGAAAATGAGCAGTTGTTTTTTGGCAGCCAACACTCACGGCAGCTGGGGGATGAGTGTATCATCTTCTTAAAGGGCAACTAGTGTCTGCTATAAAGATAAATTTTAAGGAAATAATATCAGGTTGATTTCATTTTGTGACAGCAAAACTTTATACCAGAAGACAATGAAGTAACATATTTGAGATACTAAAAGAAATAAATTACTAGGATTCTATACCTAGCCAGGATGTTCTTCAAGTTTAAAGGTTCTAAACAAACTATTATGAAGACAGAGAAATTTAAGGAGTATTTTTCCAATGAACACTTCCTAGTTTATCTACTTGAGTGTGCATTTCATGAAATTAGAATTGCTAAAGGGATATCAATATTATATATATGTGGACAAAGTGGTCATATGCTCTAACAATGCAGATACAGTAACACTTTGCAGAATAAGGAGAATGTATGCACAAAGAACAAGGTCATCAACTGAGATTTAAAAATATATATTTTTCAAATTATATTTAAAGAAAAAGGAAGACAGAAAAGAATTACTAGCTATTATCAATAATAATAATTGATATAATAACAAGGCAAAAAACACAAAATCCTATAAAAGAGGAGAATAAAAGTAATATTCAAGCAAACAGACTAAAATGCAAATATGTGCCAATAGCCAGACGGATGGATAGGTAGAAGATAGATACTACAAACATATATTTGTACATGTATTGGTGTGTGTATGAATGTATGTCGACAAATGTATATACATGTGAGTATCAGTTTATTTATCTCTATATAAAATACTACTGTAGAACTGATGTCAAACATTTTGATAGTATTAATAAATGTCAATTAACCTTGTTAAACTATTAAGAAAATATGCTTCAGCTGGGTGTGGTGGCTCAAGCCTGTAATCCCAGCACATTGGGAGGCCAAGGTGGGTGGATCACCTGAGGTCGGGAGTTCAAGACCAGCCTGACCAACATGGAGAAACCCCATCTCTAATAAAAATGCAAAATTAGTTGGGCGTGGAGGTGCATGCCTGTAATTCCAGCTACTTGGGAGGCTGAGTCAGGAGAATCACTTGAACCCAGAAGGTGGAGGTTGTGGTGAGCCGAAATTGTGCCACTGCATTAAGGCCTGGGCAACAAGAGCAGAAGTCCGTCTTAAAAAAAAAAAAAAAAAAAAAGAAGTAAAAGAAAATATACTTCTTATAGGCTATGAAACAAAATGCAATACACTATATACAAGAGCCATATGTAAAGCAAAGAGAATCATAAGGGTTGAAAACACAACATGGACAAATATAAGCCAGGACAAAGGAAACACAGGGTCGGGGTGGAGCAAGATGGCCTAATAGGAACAGCTCCAGTCTCCAACTCCCAGCGCGAGCGACACAGAAGACCGGTGATTTCTGCATTTTCAACTGAGGTACTGGGGTCATCTCACTAGGGAGTGCCGGACAATCGGT
>NW_016804439.1:133258-141985 GCF_001698545.2 Rhinopithecus bieti | reverse complement strand
AAAAAACTGTGTAAAAAAAAAAAAAAAAAAAAAAAAAAAAAAAAAAAAAAAAAAATAATAATAATAATAATAATAATAAAAAGATATATTCAAGAGATATTCATATTTATGCAAATTATAATAGGGCAACAATATACATCATAGCAGAAGATACAGCAGATGCAAGGAAACATACCAATATTTATAAATCTCTCAATCCAAGACAATCAAGTGGAAAAAAATAGTATTCAGAAGATCTAAACAACATATTTCCTAGAAACACATCAACTTATAAACCTTGAAGATAGAAAGTACGCATTTTAAAAAGAGCATGTAGCATTTGCAAATACTGACCTTTTCTTAGTACACATATAAAACCTAATAATTTCCAAAGAATTGAAATAATATAAATCAAATCAAATCAAGAAATAAAATTGGACTGCTATAGTCTGAATATTTGTATCTTCCAAAAATTTACATATGGGAACCTGATCCCCAGTATGAGAGTATTAGAAGGTGGGGCTTCTGAGAGGTGATTAGGTCATAAAGGCTGTGCCCTCACACATGAGATTAGTGGCTTTATAAAAGAGACCCCAGAGAGCAAGCTAGGCCTTGTATCCACGTGAGGACACAAAGAAGGCACCATCTATGAGGAACAAGTTCTCACCAGACATTGAATCTTCTGGTACCTTGATCTTAGACTTCCCAGCCTCTAGACTGTAAGAAATAAATTTCTGATGTTTATAAGCCACCCAGTTTATGATATTTTTGCTATAACAGCCTGAATAAATTACGACAAGATCTTTCCATACCAATAATTTAAAATATGCTGTTAAATAACAATAATGTCAAAATGTATAAAACTGAATTACAAAAACACTTGAAAATGAAAATAGTATCAGAATCTATGGAATATAGCTTAGTTATTTGAGTAAACTTAAAGCATTAAATATTTACATCAAAAAATTAAAATGTACAAATTAAATTCCAACTCAAAAACATAGAAAGACAACGATAGTAAACCAAAAGAAAGTGTACATTATGAACTATTAGGGAAAATGTAGAAATTAATTTTAGAAAATAGAAACAGTAGAAATAATTAACTTAAATTTTAATTCTTAAAAAAACATAATATATGATCATATATTTAAATAAGTTAATTTAAATAAGTAACAATACAAATAAACTTGCATATTTTGACAAACTAACGATTTTGTACAGAAATCCAACCTACCAAATCTGACCACAGTAGAGACAGAGATTCTAAACAGATAAATTGCAACAGAAAAAAAATAGAGGAAATTTTACTGAACCTTTAAAAATCAGACAACCCTAATGCTACTTAAATTATTCCAGAGTGCAGAAAATAAAGAAAATCTTCCAAATTATTTATAAAGAGAGATCCTGAAAATGACTGAGAAAAAATTAGCCCAAACTCACTTATAAGAGCAATGCAAAAAGATTAAATTTAAATTATCAAACAGAAGTAAATAGTTCATTTAAAATGATATATTATGATCAAGTGAGTTGTATGTCAGAATTGCAGGGTCATAATAAGTTACCTAAGGCAACTTATTAATACTAATCATCATAGTTATAAGGCTTAGGAGAAAAAAAACATTAACTATTGCCATAAAATCTGAAAAGACTTGAAAAATTCAACTCTACTCCCTGTTGAAAGTGCCAATTAAGATAGTAATTAATGGATACTTCATTAACTGTCTCTTTATTATGCGTACACATATGCAAACACACACAACTATCATACATTTATACTTGTGTGTGTGTATGTATCTCAAAGCCAACTTGCCTGATAAAGTCAGGAAGAAGAAAAGAAAGGATGCTAATGATATCTACACTATCAGCCAACGTAACTGACAAGAAAACTGACTGACAGCATTGAAGCTATCAGCCAACGTAACTGACAAGAAAATTAACTGCATTAAAATTGGAAATGAAGAGGTAGAACTAACTCAATGTTCCAAAGATATGATTAATATCTGGAAACCTCAAATAATCTATGGTAAGTTACTATAATTATATAAGATTTTAAATAAAATTGTATGTTATAAAATCACAGAACAGAAATGAATAACCTTTTATATAAAAAAAAACTCGTTAGAAGATATAATGAAAAATAAGACATCATTTAAGAGAGTTAATAAAATTACCTAGGCAACAATCTAAAATAATTAAAGCTTCTATTAATTACTTTTGAAATAATTTTTAAAATGGAGTTGAGACCGGGCAAGGTGGCTTACACCTGTAATCCCAGCACTCTGGGAGGCCAAGGCTGGTAGATCACAAGGTAAGGAGTTCAAAACCAGCCTGACTAACATGGTGAAACCCCATCTCTATCAAAAACACAAAAATTAGCCAGGCGTGGTGGCAGGCACCTGTAATTCTAGCTACTCACGAGGCTGAGGTAGGAGAATCGCTTGAACTTGGGAGGCAGAGGTTGCCGTACGCTGAGGTCGCGCCACTGAACTCCAGCCTGGGCGACAGAGCAAGACTCCATCAACAAAAAAAAAAAGAAAGAAAGAAAAAAGGAGTCAAACCAAAGGAGGGGAAAAAATCTCACTGGAAAATGCTCAGAAGGCAACTCATTATTTTGAAAACTGCTTAAAAAAAAGGTATTGGTAATGAACAAAGAGGAATTATTCAAGATTTATCCTGCCTTTTCTGTAAGCATTATCCCACTAGATAACCAAATAGTGGACAGAAAATGTTTAATTTTTTTAAGGTATACCACCTTAAAAATTAATCAAGTTGCTCTCCTGTACAAAGACAGTTTTCTCTTTCTGTTTTTCACATTTTCCTTTTATTTTGGCTTTAAGATAAACTCTGCTGAGTGTAGGTATAGATCTTTGTGCTTATCCTAGTTGGAATTCATTGAGTTTTTGGCATATTAATATTTAAAAACCAAATCTGGGAAGTATTTGGCATTATTTCTACTCCTTTCTCTCTCTTCTTCTTCTTCTAGAACTTCAACTATCCACATGTCGGTGTGTTTGATGATGTCCCCACAGGTTTATGAAATTTTGTTCACTTTTTCTTTCATCTCCAATCTTTTTCTCCCTGTTCTTTGAACTTCTATGGCTTCATATTCAATGTACTAACTCTTTTCTTCTGGCATCTCAAAATTGCTTCTGAGACCACTTCAGTCATCATATTCCTTGAGTCTAAAATTTGATTTTTTATAGTTATAATTCCCTATTGAGATTCCCTATGTGTTCAGCCATTGTCATAGTTTCCTTTAATTATTGGAATATATTTATAATGGCTGCTTTGGAGTGTTTGCTAAATCCAACTTCTGGGCCCATCTGGGAGTCTATTTTTATTGGCTGTTCTCTTTGCCATTCTTTCATATATCTCACAATGTTTGTTTAAACAGCAAACACTTTAGACAGTATCATGTAGCAGTCTTGGATTTCTTTTTTATTTTTCTGAGAGTTGATTTTTTTTTACTATTCTTTTCTTATTCCTTCCTTTTGTTTTGTGTTGGTAACTTGCCTGGACTTAATTTTCGAGATCTTTGTCCTTACATTATTTGACCACCAATATCTTTGCACAATTTTTAAAAATTCTTATTTACATTTTTTAAGCCTGATTTCCTATGATCTACTCTTCATCTGCATAGCAAAGTACTCAGTCAATGACTTGGGTAGAGTTTGTGTTTCAATACTTCATACTATTATGGTCCTGTAGATCAGTCTGTGTAGATTCTTATAAGTGCATTAAACTGGTCCCTCAGCTCCAAGTATGATTTGGTAGACTCTAGAGAGTCTCCCTCAGGTATGTATGTAGTTTTCCAGTTTGCCTAACGTGTATGAAGAGCCTATTTCAGCTTTTCCATGGCTCTCCCATTTCTGGATGTGAGACCACAACCAGACCTGTCAAAGCTGTGAGTTTTCCCACCAAATTTACCACATTTAGCAGACAAAGCTTGTCCTTCCAGCTTCTGTCCCTGGCAGCAAATATGCCACTTTTTATGGCCAAATCCACCCACGCTAGGAAGCTACACTTTTCCATGGCCGTGCTCCCTGAAAGAAGATGAGAGAAGTCCCAGGCAAGAACTCAAATTTCTAGCAGTTTTTAAAGAAATAATGCTTCCAAATTTGTTTTCTACATGGTTGATTTTCAATAGCTGAAATTGTTGTTTTGATAATTTTGTTCAGTTTTTTACTTTTGTTTGTTTGCTTTCCAAAGAGATGTCCAAATTTCCTTATGCTGCTATACAGAATTCACTAGTTTGTTGCTGTTGTGTTTATTTTCTTAAGACAGCATCTTGCTTTGTCATTCAGGCTGGAGTGCAGTGTCACAATTTTGCCTCACTGCAACCTCCGCCTTTCAGGTTTGAGCAATTCTCCTGCCTCAGCCTCCTGAGTAGCTAGAATTACAGGTGCCTGCCACCTGGCTCGGTTTTCTATTTTTAGTAGAGATGGGGTTTCACCATGTTGGCCAGGCTGCTCTTGAACTCCTAACCTCAAGTTATCCATCCACCTCGGACCCCTGAAGTGCTGGGATTACAGGTGTGAGCCACCATGCCTGGATTCATTTGCTTTTTAAAAAATTATTGATCTTTTAAGTGTGATTATATTACGGTTACAATTTTTTAAAGTCTTATCAGCATAAAATACATACTGAAGTATTTATGATGAAATCATATCATACTGATACTGACTTTAAAATAATTTGTGTCTCAATGAACAGGTGGAGGTATTGATGGAGCAAGACTGAATGTGAGATAATAATTATTGAATCACGGAACAATTGGAAATTGTTTGAAATGCATCATAATTGTCTCTAGTTTTGTATATTTTGAGATTATTTACTCAATAAAATGTTAAGGGAAATAATTAAATGCCAAGATTCCATTAGTTATACACAGCATCAGGAATGAAATGAGACAAATAGAACTTATTCTATCACAGTATATTATAGTGAATTACTATGTAGGTAACTCAACTTCCCTTGACATAGTAAATCTAACTCCTTCAAAAGGCAACCTGTTGGCCTATGATATTGCAATAATAATGTCTATCATCTCTACATTTGCTTTACCTCTTTATCAAAAACCATTATATCATAAACATGATAGCTTTGCATTTATCGAGGGCTTACTTGAGCCAGGTACTGTGTTTAGCATTTGGTATGCACTGCCAATGGGCAATGCTTGGGGTTCAAAGTTTCTGATGGGCCTCTCACTGTTTCTTGCTCTTCTATTATCTTCAAGTTTGAAGAAAAAAGGTAGCAGAAAGTAAAAAATACAGTAAGTTTGATTAATAATCTTCTGGTAAATATTTTCTATCAGTTAAGGAGGTTTTGGGAAACTTTGAAGACATGTGTATTGAGATGGAAAGAAGTGTTTTGATATCACTAGAGTGATATCCAAGGATAGATGCAACTCCATAACAGATTTCTGATCTATAGGTCTCTTCCAAAACAAAATCAAGGCCCCCCAGAAAAAAAATCTTCAGCGAAGAACAGATGCTCAAGGCTTACTCTACATGACCAACACAATCCTGGGAAACTCTTAGTCCTGCAATGTAAGCCATGGTGTCCTGGTAATGATGTATAGACTGCATGTCAAGAAAACAATGAGCTGTTTGCTGACCTCAGGACATCTGGGTACTTTTAGCACCTATGGTGGGTTGGCAGCGGGACAATTTCTCATGGCCATAGATTTATGAGCCAGTTCAATTTTCACCTCTCTCAAAAAAGATTCTGCTGCCTACCAAAGTTTTTTTTGTTGCTTTTTGTTTTTGTTTTTGTTTTGAGATGAGTTTTGCTCTTGTTGTCCAGGCTGGAGTGCAATGGCACAATGTCAGCTCACTGTAACCTCCACTCCTGGGTTCAAGTGATTCTCCTGCCTCAGCCTCCCAAGTAGCTAAGATTACAGGCATGCACCACCATGCGTGTCTAATTTTGTATTTTTAGTAGAGACAGGGTTTCTCCATGGTAGTCAGGCTGGTCTCAAATTCCCGACCTCAGGTGATCCACCTACCTTGGCCTCCCAAAGTGCTGGGATTACAGGTGTGAGCCATCGTGCCCAGTCTTATCAAAGTTTTAAATCTTTCACAGGTGACTTTGGAAACAGACATCTTTGAAAATGTCTTTCTCTGCTTACACGGAACATGATCTATCAGTTTATATTGTTGTCTTCATGTGAATATTTTGATTTCCAATCTGACAGCTCACATACTATGGAGCAATTTCTACATTATTACCTCCACTCATGTAGGCCTGGGGAGCTTGTCCATGATGAAGTACTCAGTTGAATGAGAAGATAGCTTTTAGCACCTGACAAGATACTTGGAAGGGATTATACCTGAAAGCATAATGTGAATGGGAAAGAGAAGCAGGGAAAGGGCTAGTCTCATCTGATCAGGAAAAACAGAAACCATATCTTAACCCAATAAGGTTACAGGGCTTGTCACATATCATTGAATGAACAAATACTTGCCAATGATGTTGAAGGTCAGTCACGTAAATTTTGGACTTCAAATGAGAAAACATCAGGTTGTTATATAACAGTCTGAAAAAGCCCTCAATGTTTCTTTAATAATCAATCACTAAAAATATGAAACAAGCATAAGCCTGTCTTTTAAATCAGCAATAATTTATCTGAAATTGGTCACTTAAGGAAGACAAAGCATTACAGGGTCCAAAACTGGCTATCCAGGCTAGATGAACTATCTTCAAACAAAACCCACATGGCAAAGGACAAAACTGAATTGAATACATACAAACCTCAGTCACATCAATCTTCAACTGATCCAGAGACAGGGAACAGACAATTTTACAGTACTCTAAATTGTTTAAATATCAGGATGTATAAGACCAGTATCACAACTGTGAAAACAGTTATTTAAGAAAAATTTTTAAAAGTTTATATACTAATATTAGCCATTAAAACAGTGAGTTAAAATATCACTTAAAGTTAAAGAAGACAATATGAAAAGACTATAAAATCAATACAGAGAACCATATACATGAGAATAGCATTTTCTTAAGATTATTGTCTTTAGTCAGAAATACAGCAAATTCAAAATGACTTCAATGTATTAGGTTAGGCAATTTTAAACTTAAAGTGAAAATACAAAACCATGCAGTATCAATTTAAATACAAAATGATTTCATAAAATTATCTTTTAAACCACAGAATGAATAGTCAGTATTGGTAATGAGGAAATTCTTAATGATGTTAGTAAAAACAGATACTTATTCACTTTAGATTGACGTCTCAAGGCCCAAGCATTACTGATGTTTCTTTAGCATTTCTCAGATATGTCACGAAAGGAAGCTCTGAATGGCAGAGTGAGCATAATGTTAAAGACTGAGATAAATATGCTCAGGATTAAATCAATGTTTCCAGATCAAATAATATTTCCAATAAAAATATGAAGATGATTCAATTGATATAAACTCAAGCATATAAAGACAGTGCAAGATGCATAAGTCTAAATCTATGCTTAGGTATACATGATTCATATCATTTAAATTCATTTTTCCATAATAGATGTTTGTAATTCTAATGTAAAGTAACATCGGGCTTTAGATTGCTTTGCCAAAATTGTAAACCACCTCTGCTATGCACTGAGAACTAAATATAGAGCTGTGCACAAAGGTATCAGACATTCCACCTGGCCCTATGAAAGGCCCTCTAATTCCTTGGGTCTTGCCCCACTACATGAAACAAAGAGGTTGGTGGAGAACTGGCCAAGGCATCGTACGAAATTTCCTTCCTGTCAATCCCAGTTGGGAAGAGCTGCCGGAGCAGCAGCACTCACCAACCTTAAGAAATGGATAGGGCAGTGTAAACAGATAGATGGTGGTGAGGGTACACACTCCCTTCATCACCAAAGCATGAAAGGCAAGCAAATCTTTGATGCAGGAGGTTAACCAGCGAATGTTTGCTACCTCCATGAAGAAATTATGCTAGTCACTTCATATACAGGATTTCATTTTATTTAAACTAAATTAATAAGCCTTGTATCTTCTCAACTCTGCTTTATTAAACAATTCCTATTTTAAGTTCCACCTTGGCAAATGTCTGATTCATGCTCCAATATCATACTGTTGAATGCGCTCTAAAAAGATCTTATGACTTATTTAGAAGGATGGATGAAACAACCCCAACTATCTCTTTGGACAGTTTATGGGGCTTTTTTAGTATATGAAAAACAAGCTGTACCCTTTTAACAAAAGGGAGCCTTGAAAACTAAAAATCAATCAGAATCCTAGAACAGCGTCAGTGACATGAAAGCCCTCAGAATCACAATGATGCCTCCCTTGTTAGCTCTGAGAGTTGTTTCTCCTTTTCAAAAGAATGATGTTGAAACATAGCTACATTACAAAGTGTTTAACAAAATTACTTCTTCTGAAAACTTTAATCATGAAGGAGTCAGAATTTCTTTCACCTTACCAAAATGAAAAAGAATCAGGATTCTTTTTTTTAAGTTTTCCTTTCTTTGCCTTGCTGAGATCTGTAGAGGAAATGTCTCTGGGAAGAGAGAGAGAAAGAAGAAAGTGGAGAGAAAAGGAGAGGGAGATGGAAAAGGGGAAGGAGTAGAGGAGGGAGATGAGGAGGAAGAGAAGGAGAACTAGGAGGAAGAGGAGGAGGGTAGGCAGTGGGCAGGAAGACAAGGAGGAGGAGAAGGGGGAGGAGGAGGAGAAAAAGGGCAGAGGAGAAGGACTGAGGAGAAGGGAGGAGGAGAAGAAGGGGAAGAACGGGGGGAGGAGAAG
>NW_016804439.1:119578-132719 GCF_001698545.2 Rhinopithecus bieti | reverse complement strand
GAGGAGGAGGAGGAGGGAGAGGAGGAGGAGGAGGGAGAGGAGGAGGAGGAGAAAGAGCAACGCTATTTGGCTTCATACCCTGTCTGAAAAAGCACAGGAATTATTGGTCAAAGGTAATAGGAAGTATTAGCTATTGGTTCCCAGCATTTCTGCCATCAAATATCCCCATGACAAATGAATGAACACAGGAAATAAAGTGTGACTGAATTCTTCACAGTCAAGATTTGTGCACAAAATAACATTTGTATATAAACCATATCTTAATAGGACAAAAAATATCCATTTAGAGTTTCGCAATGAGGGAAGGTTTTCAAACATGCTTCTTGCTAATATAGAATCTATAAACATCTATGAACTCAAGATGCAATGCCCAGGATTGCTAACTACTGTCCACAGTAGCTGGGAAAGTCATCCCAGGGAAAATTGAAAAGCATCGATCCATTTTGAAGCTGAGTCACAAACATCTGGAAACTGAAGACACAGATATCATTAAAACTGAGGTGTTCTTATGGAGTTTATTAAACCTTCCTTGCTGTGACATGAAAATAGAATTGGGCAGATCAAAATGCACATCAGCTTTTGCTGAAGTGCATCATAAAGAACCCCTTGGTCCATTCAAAAAATGTATTATGATTATATCTTCATATTCTAATAAACAACTATGACACATTCCATTAGATTATTCTTGTTTCTCAAATATATGTCCATTATCCGTGCTAAAATATTTTTTTGAAAGTCTGTCACTCCTATAGAAAGATTATGCTTTTTATTGGAAAACAAAAACAAAACAACAACAAAATATGTGTGTGTATATATATATATGAAGATATGTGTGTGTGTGTGTGTGTGTGTGTGTATCTTCACATTTCTCTTTATTGCTTGTCCAGGTTACTATTAATCACAGTAAAGATACAACATAATGATTTGGCTTCACTTTATCCATTGTCACCAAATAAAGTTCTATTTTAAGTTCTGTTTTAAGGTCCAATAAAATATGACTACTGTTATATAATATCTCATTTGTTTTCAGAAATAGAAAGTTTAAACAGTTGTTTTATCATAAAAATTCAAGGCATTTGACCTTGTTTCACTCACCCAAATTTACTAAAGAAAATTCATAGGCATTCCACATACACTTTCCAAAAAATTTCAAATTCTAAATTGGATTTTTCCTAAGGCATTTAGATATTTCTGTGTTCATTCTTAGAGGAAGAAAATGTTGAAATGTTTTTTTAAAGAATTTTGAAAGAAATAGAAATTTCATAAAGATTTTCTACTCTTGGTTTGGAAGTAATTTTGTTAGTGGTTACTCTAAAATTACAATCCCTATGCTTAATTTATTAGTCTAATCTATACCAATCAATATTTTTATCTTCCTTTTTCAAAATACAAGGACATTAGCAAATGTAACTCCATGTGATAGCCATAGAAATATATATCTCGGATTTCCTGCTGTGGGGAGCATAGATGACTTTCAGCCCCAGCTATGGCCTCTCTGGATCATTCACTGATTTCATACCAAGGCCACACTTCCCCTAGGCTACTACTATGCTTTCCCCAGACAGACCACAATAGGGGTTTTAGTGTCAGCCCATTCCTACCCAATGCAGAATTCCCTGATTGGGCAGCTCTTGCTTGAGAAGTCCTCATAGGCCTGGTTGAATCATTCTTAAATATTGCATGTGCTGCAGTCTGATACTCGTCTTACCCTGTAGTTTTTCCTCTTCACTTTTTATATGTGTCTGAATTACACTGTGGTCTGAAGGTTCTCCCCACCTTCTCTGATTGCTCCACTTTTTCTTTCACAGATGTTTTCCTTCGTCAATCCCTTACATGTCTAATCCCATTCAATATCTGCTTCTTGAGGTCCCAAACTAACACAATTCACTTATTTACTTACTGATTATGTGACACTGTTGTTGGATAGATCATTTCTCTTTTTAATCTCATGAGAAATTGCTATTCTTTTACACAACCAAGATTCATCTAGACAAAACCAATATTTACCGATTTTTTTTGTACTTTATTCCTTTTGCGCCTCAGTTCTTTCACCTGAAATAATTTTTCTTCTGGAGGAATTTCCTTAAGATTCATTAGAATCCCCTAATTTTGGATTGAAATTGTTGATCTTTTTGAAACTGAGTTTATGTGTATCAAACCCTATCTCTTTTAACTGCTTTTAGTATTTCTACCACTGTGCCTCACTAGGTGGCAATCTGAGAAATTTTTCCTCATTTACCTTCTAGCTTATGAATTTCCTTTTTACTTATTTCATATTGGCTATAAATATATTAACCATTATATTTGTTAATATTCGCTTTATTTTTAAAATTTCTATTTTGAAGAAATCCTCTATAATGTTTTCTTGTTAGTTTTCTAAGCTTGTTTTATTCTTTTAATTTAGTGATCATGTTTTATCATTTTCTGATGTTTTGTTTGTTTGTTTGAGACAGAGCCTTATTCTGTCACCCAGGTGGGAGTGCAGTGGCACGATCTTGGCTCACTGCAACCTCTGCCTCCCAGGTTCAAGTGATTCTCCTACTTCAGCCTCCAAAGTAGCTGGAATTATAGGCATGCCACCATACCCAGCTAATTTCTGTATTTTTAGTAGAGATAGAATTTCACCATGTTGGCCATGCTGGTCTCAAACTCCTAGCCTCAAGTGATCTGCCCACCTCAGCCTCCCAAAGTGCTTGGATTACAGGCATGAGCCACCATACCCAGCCTGATATTTAAACATTTGAAGTCCTATGGGTCTGTTTCTGTTTTGTTGTTCCTGTTGATTTTCGCACATGGTGATTTTCTTCCTTGTGAATTCACAGCTTGAGGATTTTGGGCGGTAGAAGGTAAATCAGAAGATGTAAATGTAGGCTGTATATCCATAGGAAGGAATTCTGGTGATTACAGCTTCTCAGTGATGACATCCCTTGCCTTGCATTCCAGTTGGCTCTGTTCAGTGTCAAACAATCTTTCATTTACTCCCAGGAGACCACCAATACCAAAGTTCAAGTTCACAAGTTTTGGCAACATGTCATCAGCACAAAACCAGTCTCAGAAGCCCACTCAGAACCTGTCTGTGTTCCCACTTTTATTTAGATTTTGGCTTGATAATTTCTTACTCTATTGTCAGTTCTGCAATACTTTAAAAGTACCTTAAAATATATTCTATAAAACATCCAGAGTTGTTTTCAGTGGAGTACTTGGTCTGAATAATCTAGCTTCTCATATACCTGGAATGTGAACTTCTAACACAGCTTATAAAAGTAATATAGGAAGAGTTCATTCTAGAAAAATATTCATAAAGTTTTTATAGACCTTTTGCATTAATTTTCTAGGTGCCTTAGAATGTTTGGCATGGGCCATACTGAGATTATCAAACAAAAGAGATTTGTTATTTTTAGTTGATTTTCCAAAAAAAATTACCATTATGGGTACACAATTTATTATTTATATATTGAAGATAGAGTAATTCCTATACCATTGCTTACATCAGACAGAGTCATATCTGAATAGAGTGGGGATTGTGTTTTTCATTGTAGTCAATATTTCTATTTTTTAAGCTAGCATAATTGATTAATGAAAATATCTCAGTTATTTCACAAAAGACACACTAACAAACAAAACTTTGGCTCTGGATCCAACATGCAATACGCTCAGATGAGCACAACTTTAGGCAAAATTTAAGATATACATGTGGACCCTCTCATAATAATAATTACTAGATAGGGCATGAGTGCATTAGTAGATAATGGTTTACTATATCCATCACCCTAGTGTGAAAGAGATAAGTCAGTATGAGTTGAGTGAACCCATGCTCATTGCATCAGTCCTGCTTATCAGATAGTAAATGAGGTAGCAATGAACCTTGCTCTACGCAGCTATATTCATAACCACCATTTGACATTTGATTGGGATTTATCCAGAAACTGAGTCTCAACAGAACAAGCTCACTATTGATTTAGCAAGGAAAATGATCTAGCGAGATGAGGGAAAACAGCAGAGGTTGGCCGGGTGCGGTGGCTCACACCTGTAATCCCAGCACTTTGGGAGGCTGAGACGGCCAGATCACCTAAGGTCAGCAGTTTGAGACCAGCCTGACCAACAAAGAAAAACCTCGTTTCTACTAAAAATACAAAATTAGTCAGGCATGGTGGCCCATACCTGTAATCTCAGCTACTTGGGAGGCTGAGGCAGGAGAATCACTTGAACCAGGGAGGCAGAGGGTTGCAGTGAGCCGGTATCATGTCACTGCACTACAGCCTGGGGGACACAGCAAGACTCTGTCTCAAAAAACATTAAAATAAAAACCAAATATATATATATATATGTGTGTGTGTGTGTGTGTGTGTGTGTGTGTGTGTGTGTGTGTGTGTCTTATAGAAGAACACAGATATAGAAAAGGAATCCAGTTAAAGTTCTGCAAAGAGATACAAGTATTTTTGTTTTCAAAATTTCTGTGCAGGAGTAAAGGAAGTAGAATTGTTAACCTTGCAATCAGAAGGCTGAGGTGTACTTTTAGGCACATCTGATACTATCAGACAGAGGATGATGACCAAGGGTTCTCTTTATCTACAAAGCTATTTATGTTTGCAATGGTGCATGAGAGATACACACGAGAGAAAAGCTGTAACCAGAGTCTGCCTAGATTTTTATGAACAAAAAATACTTCTCTTTCTCCTTTAGACCAGATTCGTTTCCACCTGAAAACTTACAGCCATGAATTAGAATGCGTGAACCCTGGATCAGTGTCAAAAATCAAAGTTTGCTGTGATATTTCTGAGGCCATGCAAAGAGACCTTCTAAGACAGCAAAGCTATGAAATGATGCTTTCAGATTCATTACTAAAGGATTTACGTTGCATTTAATAATGAGGTAAACAGAAACAACTTCCAGTGTGGATTATATCAATTTTTATGTTGGTGACTTTAGGCAAATTACTTAACCTCTCTGGACTTTCACTTTGTCATCTGACTATGTGATGAATAACACTTATCCCAAAGGTTTTCTGAAGGAGAAATAACGAAATGTATATGAAGATGCATGTTGCATGGAGCATGCTACCATTAGATAGGATGTAAATTAAACTTCCAAGGACAGACATGATCATGAGAAATGATGGAACATTTTAATAAGCTCAAGTACTTTCATTAAAACAGAGCAACTAGGAAAATAAAGAAATGTCTTTATTTGGAAAACAGTCTCAACAAATTTAGATGAAAAAGTGCCACCCAGTCTCAGAGTACAAATTGGTAAGGACAAATACTCTGAGTGGGCGTAACAACCATCAGAGGAGGAAGCAAAGCCTGGTTGGTTTTAAATCTCAATAGCTCAGGAATCCAGAAGGGCCAATACGTGCCCTGAAAGGAAGAACTGAAAGAAGTAGAACTCTCAGCAAGGAGATCAAAGAAGAAACTGAGAAAGAAGAAAGCATAGACGCTATGGACGCTTTGAAAGAATATTAATCAAAAACCGAAAAGCCCTGTGAGGCTTAATAATCTCACAGAAATGAGATTATTAAACAATAGGAGATAGGAAGGAGAGGTGATAAGGCTCAGCAAAGACTTAGAAGTGCGGGGAAAAAAAGGACGAGGAGAGGGAGAGAAGGCAGGGGAGGAAGGAGAAGGAGATGAGGAGGGGGAGGAGGAGAAATTGCACTCAGCAGTAAGTAGAGTATAGACACAAAACAAAGCAAAAAACCTTAGAAACATTTCTTTGTGTTTCCTTCGAGTGGGAAGCCTGGAGGAAGGAAATGCAGGGCTGGCAGGGCACGCTCCATATTATCAGAAATCTAGGCTCTGTTTATTTTTATGCTCCACTAGTCTCAGGGATTGTCATCCACAAGGTCAAAGTCACATAGCTACTGATGCTTCAGCCTCTATCATTTTTTCTGGCTAAATAGGGAGGAAGAAGTGGCAATGGGATCCACACTAACTGAATTGTTCTTATTTTAAGAAGTTATTCCTGAAGACCAAGCCAACTTCTACTTATATCTCATTGGTCAGTAGTCTGCCTCAAATCTCAACACACGTCAGTCCCCTTCTGAGGTGAGAATTTCAGGTCAGTGCATGACCGAGCAGCAGGTGCCAAATCCAGAAAGCGACTTATGTTTTGGACTTTCGCTGGAAACAACAAGTGTATCCTAAACTTCCAAAGCTGGTAAAGTAACCCTTGGTAGAAAAATAAATGTGCATGAATTTGGACTTGAATGCTGAATTGAGTCAAGTTTGCTCCTAAGTCCCTGCCTATGTTCATTTTATCTCATTCTTAGCTTCCTTGGAGAAACAAGGGTACAATCAATCCCAGATCCAATAATTCAGATTATTTAATCGCAAATTCACTTAATTCCCCAAACCAATACTTTCTGTGCTTTCATGATCACTTGTGGATATGCACAAGGCAGTGAGAAATTTGAGTTGTGTCATATGGATATTCCCAGCTGATGTCAAACAAGTTTTCAAATAAGTTCATGTTTTGAGATAGTAGGGATTAGGACTCCAACATATGAATTTTAGTAGAGCACAATTCAACTTATAACAAACATATTTAAATTATTTTTTATATAATTCTCTATTGATCCTAGGAGGGTTGGTATATTTTGTTGGTCCAAACATAATTTAACCTTCAAATTAGAAACTGCAGAAATTTCTGGTGAGAATAGCATTGAAGTCTGATTTACATACAGATTTGTAAAAGAGTGTGAATGAAAGTGTTAATCCTGGCACTGCAGGTAGAAAAATAAGAAATAAGAATGACAAAATGGTACATTTCTCAGAAACTGTATTCCCACCTCCTTGGATATGGTATTCCTTCAGCCCCCACAATAACTGTCAGTGTATTTGTACTAACGTCATCCTATTACTAAAGCTGAGGAAAATTACGTTGCCAAGGTAACAAAAACTTATTTTGTTACCTTGTCTTTTATTCAACAATTTTATTCAATAATTGTTCTTCAACAATTTTTAACAATTACTCTGTGCCAAGCACTGTGCTAGGTATTAAATATAAAATGGTTTTAAAAAAGGCGGCATGGATTGTCCTGAAACTTAACATCTAGTCAAGTGGCAGGCATTAGCAAAAACTAAATATGCTACTAAATTTTACTAAAAATAACAGTGGTCTGTATGAAAACAACAGAAGCAACTTTATTCAGATTAACTCAAAATGTGACTTTCAGCTAATGCCTGAAGAATGAGTGGTCATTTGCCAAGATCATGTGGAAGGAAGGATATTTCAGGTAGAGGAAAGGAAGTGATGAAGACGTTAATACAAGGAAGAGCTTGACACATTAGAGTAATTAAATGAAACGTCACTGAGATGTAATGATCAACTGTGATGAGACAGTGTTAGAGAAGAAGGCAAGGGTATGATAATATAGGACATTTTTAGGTCATGTTTACAAATTGGGATTTTATTCTAAATACAATGAGTAATAAAAGAGGGTATGAAATATGGTAATGAAATGCATAACAACATTTCAGTCAACAATGGATAGCATATAGGACAGTGGTCCCATAAGATTATAATAAAGCTAAAAAATTCCTATTGCCTAGTGATGTTATAGCCATCATAATGTCACAGTGCAATGGATTACCTTTTCTATGTTTAGATACACAAATTCTTACCAGTGTGTTACAATTGCCCACAGTACTCAGTATAGTAACATGCTGTACAGGTTTGCAGTCTAGGAGCAATAGGCTATACCATATAACTTAGGTGTGTAGTAGGACTATACCATCTAGGTTTGTGTAAGTACATTCTATAAGAAACACAAGAGGATAAAAATCACCTAATGATGCATTTCTCAGAAGGTATCCCCACTGACAAGCAATGCATGACTCTACATGAAATAAGCGTGGGGCATGGTAACTTGATTGTTGTAAGAGGAATGGGTGGGAAAAAAAGAGGGAACAGGGAAGTCAAGATGAGAATTTAACTTAGATTCAAGTGGTAACAGTTGTAGTGGAACAACATATGTAGATTCCAGATATATTTTTGAGGAAGCAGTGGCAGGACTCATTTTTAAATTTAATGTGGCAAGTAAAGACAGGCAACGGGAGATCTCAAAGATCTCTTCCACTTCTCTGACTCAAGTAACTCAAGTTACTCTGACTCAAGTTTAATGAATACTTACAACAGAAAGACCAGAGTAAGGTTAAGTTTGGCTCTAAGATTGAGAGTTAGTTTTGGATATGTTAAGGAACTTAAGCTGCCTTTTTGATATCCATCAGATGTCAATGAGAAGTTGACTATAAAAAGAGTCTAGCTATTGTGAGAGTGGTCATAGTTGGGAGTATGAAGTTGGGAGCCATTGCCTTCTAAATGGTATTAAACATCAGGCAAATAGATGCAATCATTTAGTGAGAAAGGTTAGAATGAAAACTGAGGACAGTCTGAAAATAGACTATAGAATTCCAACATTTAGAAATAGCTTAGAGTAGGAAGCAACTGTTGTAGAACTGGGGAGGACAGCAGTTCAGAGGCTAGAAAACAACACTTGGCTACAAAGCGTAGTGTCTCGACCACGCAAAAAATAAAAGGATAAGCTTGTTAAGCTAACAACTAAAAGACCCATCACTTTTGGCTAGACTTCTGAGATTTTAGCAAAAGGTGTTTCTTGGGAAAAGTAAGGGGCAAATCCCAACTGGTGTGAGTTAAAGAGGGAGAGGCAGGTAAGAAAGTAGAAACACTATAGCAGTATAGCAGGTGATGAGAATTTTGCCAACACAGAGGAAGGGAAAATGTGAGTAGGGCTAGAATGAGATGTGAGCAAATAAAGTTTTGGTTTTTGTCTTTCAAAAAAGATATGAATTATTAGAGCAAACTGGTAAGTTGTACAGGAAGATCCTATGGATGGGATGGAACAAATACACAGGTGGAGAATGGATACTTAAAGAACAAAAGTCAGAGCAGTAGTATTGTATTTGAGAAGATAACAGATCTCCACTGACTGCAAAGAAGAATAGCCTAAGATGGTCCAGATTGAAGGAGACTTAGTAAAAAGAAGATAAAGTTAATATGGGAAAGAATGAGGGCCAAATATTTTATAATTATTTTTAGCAAATTTCATATATTCTTACTAATTATAAAATATTTTAAAATAAACTACATGTATATGTTTACATAAATTTATGCATGTAAATTTACATTACATTTTTATTAAAAAATAAGCAACAAATATGATTAAATATACAGCCCATTGGGCAATGCAGTTTTCCCCTTTTACACGTTGTCTTATAAAGCAATTGATAGCTTTTCTTGTCTTATAAGACCTAAATGACAATCTTGACTTATATTTTAAGGATAGAAATAAATGCCAAACTTGTATAAATGTCTGAGAGTGCATTTCATGAAATATATTGCTAGAAACCATCAAAAGTTGAAGGGCTTATGGCTCCAATATAAAGCCAGCTTTATTCTGTCTGTAGAAATCTGGTAATACATGCAGTAAAACATAACAGCCCAATAAAGAATGTTGTTTTCAATTGTTTTCTTCTCCACAGTCTTACATTTGCTGGGGATTTTAGTTTAGTCTCCTCTGTTTCATAAAATACATCTGCAAGAAGCTGTTACATAATGTTTGCTTATTATAACAAATCTGAGAGAAGTATTTTCTTCCTACATTGTTTATTTTAGTGATTTATTCTCTTCCTCTCATCCTTCAATTATGACTTAAAAACTCTAAAATCCAGTTTTAGTTCCATTGACAACCAAATGACTCATTATTAGGTGTTGTGGTCAGAGATCTTTCTCTTTCTTTTCTTCCTTCCCTTTCTCCTTTCTTTGCTTCTTTTATTTTTTTTCCTTCATTTCTCTTTTGACCTGCCTGCCAACCTGCCTGAAGATATGAAGATGAAAAGAAGTGAGTCATAAATATCCTTCCAAGGCCACTTTCAGTTCTCTGACTCAACATTGTTGTAAAATGATCAATATTCTCATCAATAAGTTTGGAACCAAGAAAAAGAGAAAACTTGTCAGCAATTGTATATATAATCCAATTAGCCAAGGCAGCCCCTTATCTACCACTGGGTTTTAGTGGCTGGCATTTGTTCAGAATGCCCACAAACTGGCCTTATTTTAGAGTTGTACTTGGGTAGCTGCCCAGAATAGAAATCCTAATTATAGGTCCAATGGCAGTGGCAATATCAGGAAATGCCAGGACAGTTTTCTGAACAGGAGACTAATGAGGCTTATTCTATGTTTACTTATTTGGAACTTTTGGAAAAATTTAAACAATAACCTTTGAGTTGTAGAAAAGAAAATGAGTACTTTTTCTAACTCATATAATCAAAATTTAATCAGTACCAAATGGAATTTCATAAAGCTACCTAATACCTTCTATGTTAAATACATTTATTAAGCTATAGCATCCTATGGAAATGACAATTATGTTCTTAAATTGTGTTACTAGTATCCTTAATCATCTTCATAAATGGTCATCAGGCAATCTCCTTTCCTTTGCTACTCCAGAGACTCACAGTTAGGACATTTACCTTCTTATATTTAGTCAAGTATTGCAAGTCACAACTTATGTTGACTTTTTCCTTACTTTGACTTTAATGAGGGTTTTCTTCCTTGAAAACAATGGCCCATTTTGCAGAATCTCATCAGAACAAGTTTAACTAATTAGAATAGTCAACATATTTCTAGAGCAGTGAAGAACAAATTTTCATAATGCTTTTCTCAGCTTTAATAAGAAATGTACCTTAATTGAATTTTCAATAACTGTCAACATTGTCCAGGAAGAAATTATTCCAGCCTGATATGTATTTTATGATTTCCCTGAAATGAAGTAATTGTGGACTTTAATATTCTTGTCAATGGACAGCTTGGCATCAGGATTAACTACTGAGATAAATCATATTTTTGCAGTAATCTCAGCTTCAGCAAAGAAAGGATTCTTAAGTTAGACTTTAAAAAATGAGGATATGGAGAAATAGGAACACTTTCACACTGTTGGTGGGAATGTAAATTAGTTCAGCCACTGTGGAAGACAGTGTGGCGATTCCTCAAGGATCTAGAACTAGAAATACCATTTGACCCAGCAATCCCATTACTGAGTATATACCCAAAGGATTATAAACCATTCTACTATAAAGACACATGCACATGTATGTTTACTGCAGCACTGTTCACAATAGCAAAGACTTGGAACCAACCCAAATGCCCATCAGTGATAGACTGGATAAAGAAAATGTGGCACATACACACCATGGAATACTTTGCAGCCATAAAGATGGATGAGTTCATGTCCTTTGCAGGGACATGCATGAAGTTGGTAACCATCATTCTCAGCAAACTAACACAAGAACAGAACACCGCATGTTCTCACTTATAAGTGGGAGTTGAACAATGAGAACACATGGACACAGACGGGGGAACATCACACACTGGGGCCTGTCAGGGGCTGGAGGGCTAGGGGAGGCATAGTATTAGGAGAAATATCTAATGTAGATGATGGGTTGATGGGTGCAGCAAACCACCACAACACGTGTATACCTATGTAACAAACCTGCACGCTCTGCACATGTACCACAGAAATTAAAGTATAATTAAAAAATAAAAATAAAAACTAAATTTACAAAAATGAGAAACATTCAGAAGGCAGTTCTGAATGCCATTCTCATTGAGGGAACCATAATGATGTAGGTTCATTGTGGATCTCTCTTAAAATCCATTATTTTCCTTTGCCCATGTCTCTGAATTATTATCTCCTTGGTTTTCTGCTTCTGATATAGTTCCCCTCTTCTCAAGGTGAGCCTGCCTGCTTTTTCACTTTTATTTATCATGGTCCCTAAAATCAAGGATATAATTTGGAAGGCTGTTGCTGTAGGTTTCAAGATTTTGCAATTTGACAATGGCACATTGCTGTGTAATGGTATGTATGAGATAACGCAAGTATTTTCCACTAATAGCAAGTCATGTCATAATTTTAAAAAAAGAAGAAAAAGAAAAGACCAAAAGAGACATAAAACCTTCAAAAATTTTTCCACGAATATGTGAAAACTTAGCTGCATTAAGCATTTTACCAAACATTTTCACATACTTTATCTCAAATGTCATCTTTCTGGCAATCTGGAATTTTTACCAGTAGAGATAAACAGTGCTAAATAGAACGTGTGAGCAAGGGAGAAAATAAATTGTATAGTATAGTAGTTACATATAATTGCTTACACACACACACACACACACAGACCTATATGGTGTGTATACATATGTAGGTATTTAAAATAACCTAAACAATTACTGTTATAACTTCCCACAAATAAATTACTCCTTTTCCTTGAACACAAAGAACAAAATTTTCCTTCTAACTTTAAGCAGAAACTATTTTATGTACAACTTCCCAGGAGAGTCTTAGAAATGACAAGCAAAATCTAAGCCCACAGCATATGATATGATTGTCAACAATCTGACTTTTGACCATTCATGTCATATAGTAAATGAAATGGCTGCTTGACTAACTCTCTGAGATGGCAACCAGCTGTGCAATGGTTGGTTACTCATTGCATTTTAATTAGTACTTGCTCTCCATAAGAGAGGATTAAAATTGTAACAAATGTTTGCTAATAAACTAAAAAGACTGAAAACATTTTATTCTTGGAAGCATTTTTGACACAGTGTGTTGACATCAGAGGAAAAAAGCAAAAGTCTCTTATGACAATGTCCTTAGGCTATAATCTATTAAACTTCAATTAGCAATTTTAACTTGCGCTGTACTAGCACTAAAAACATACTCTGAGTTTAAGTTGCAAGATTATTTTATTTCCAATATGTTTTTGATGTTTACATCGTAAACATTTCTGATGCACATTGTAGCAGAAAATACTCAAATTGCTTAAACCGTTTCACTGAGGAAGTAAAATTAGATTTTTGTGCAAAGGGAGGAACTAAATTGAAATTTTAAAAATCTAAGATATATATTAAAGGCAATGATAAATTAAACTGTAGTTGTTTTTGCCTTTCAGAAAGTGAGGAGCAGCCAGGATCTATCTTTACTTCATTTATCAGGACTATCACATAGCAACTTGATAGTTACAAACAATTAGCCATTAGATCCTTTCGAAAGATCTTTTGCCTCTCTTATCTTTCAATATTTAAAATGATTTAAGAATACTTTTTTTTTTTTTTAAAGAAAATTGGG
>NW_016804439.1:102599-118934 GCF_001698545.2 Rhinopithecus bieti | reverse complement strand
GCTACCTGACTTCAAACTATACTACAAGGCTACAGTAACCAAAACAGCATGGTACTGGTACCAAAACAGAGATATAGACCAATGGAACAGAACAGAGTCCTCAGAAATAATACCACACATCTACAGCCATCTGATCTTTGACAAACCTGACAGAAACAAGAAATGGGGAAAGGATTCCCTATTTAATAAATGGTGCTGGGAAAACTGGCTAGCCATATGTAGAAAGCTGAAACTGGATACTTTCCTTACACCTTATACAAAAATTAATTCAAGATGGATTAAAGACTTAAATGTTAGACCTAAAACCATAAAAACAAAGGGTTAATATCCAGAATCTACAAAGAACTCAAACAAATTTGCAAGAAAAAAGCAAACAACACCATCAAAAAGTGGGCAAAGGATATGAACAGACATTTCTCAAAAGAAGACATTCATACAGCCAACAGACACATGAAAAAATGCCCGTCATCACTGGCCATCAGAGAAATGCAAATCGAACACAATGAGATACCATCTCACACCAGTTAGAATGGCAGTCATCAAAAATTCAGGAAACAACAGGTGCTGGAGAGGATGTGGAGAAATAGGAACACTTTTACACTGTTGGTGGGACTGTAAACCAGTTCAACCATTGTGGAAGACAGTGTGGCAATTCCTCAAGGATCTAGAACTAGATGTACCATATGACCCAGCCATCCCACTACTGGGTATATACCCAAAGGATTACAAATCATGCTGCTATAAAGACACATGCACACATAATTTATTGCAACACTCTTCCCAATAACAAAGATTTGGAACCAACCCAAATGTCCATCAATGATAGACTGGATTAAGAAAATGTGGCACATATACACCATGGAATACTATGCAGCCATAAAAAAGGATGACTTCATGTCCTTTGCAGGGACGTGGATGCAGCTGGAAACCATCATTCTCAGCAAACTATCACAAGGGCAAAAAACCGAACACCACATGTTCTCACTCACAGGTGGGAATTGAACAATGAGAACACTTGGACACAGGAAGGGGAACATCACACACTGGGGCCTGTCATGGAGTGGGGGGAGGGGAGGGGAGGGATAGCATTAGGAGATATACCTAATGTAAGTAACGAGTTAATGGGTGCAGCACACCAACATGGCACATGTATACATATAACAAAGTTGCGGGGTGTACACATGTACCCTAGAACTTAACGTATAAATAATAAAAAAGGTTATATTCATGGAAACAGTACAATTATATCACTCATCTCTCATGAAGAGATTTAGTCATTTAATTTTCATTTAATACTTTACACATTAGATTACAATTAACTTGTTAAATAAGCATAAATAAAATATTCTCTGCTTTGCTTCTGACTCACATTTGAAAATATAATTGTTGTCTCTTTTCAAGGATGGTGATCAAATAATTCATACAAATTACTGTGTCTCCTCTCATTTTTATATTCACCATTAAAATTATTAAAATTTCAATAATTAATAGTGATTTATTTCTGCTTGATATATAAGGTAATGACATGTAACTGGAGTTCCATTAGGGCATTCATATAAATTTTTAAAATCTCTTTTAAATGGCTTTTGTCAATTTAAACCTTAAACTAATTTTATACCATTTAATATTTATTATTTCTAATTGAAGACCCAACATACTTCCAAATATTATAAAACACACAACTCACAATAGAAGACATAGATGGAAAAACTATTAAAATATTTTTAAAGTATACAATGTAAGAGGAAGAAATAAAATACTAATCCCAAAGTCAGAAAAAAGAAATGTCCAAAAAGCTATTATAATTGAATACAGTCACGTGCCACATAATAAGATTTAGGTCAATGACTAACACATATATGACAGTGGGCCCATTAGATTATAATGGAGATGAAAAATTCCTATTGCCTAGTGACTTTGTAGCCATGATAATGTCATAGCACAACACATTACTCACCTGTTTATCATGATGCTGCTGTTAAACCTATTGCACTACCCGCTGTATAAAAGTGTATCATATACAATACATACAGAGTAGGCCCTCCATATCTGTGGGTTCTGCATTCACAGATTCAACCAATGGTGGATCAAAAATATTTTTTTTTAAATTGCATCTGTACTGAACATATATAGATTGGTTTCTTGTCATTCTTCCTTAAACAACACAGTTATAACAAACTACTTACATAGTACTAGATATTACTGTCTGTACTAGTCCATTCTTGCATTGCTATAAACATCTGAGACGAAGTAATTTGTAAAGAAGAGGAGTTAAATTGGCTCACAGTTTCTCAGGTTGTACAGGAAACATAATGCTAGCATCTGCCTGGCTTCTAGAGAAGCATCAGGAAACTTGCAATCATGGCTGAAGGTGAAGTGGAAGCAGGCATATCACCTGGTGAAAGCAGGAGTGAGAGAGAGAGCGAGGAAGCATCAAACACTTTTCAATGACCAGATCTCATGAAAACTCACGCACTATCATGACAGTACCAGCAAGACAGTACTAAACCATTAATGAGAAATCCACTCCCATAATCCAGTCACCTCCCACCAGGTGCCACCTCCAACAATGGGGATTACAACATTAGATTTGGGTGGGAAGACAGTTCCATATTACTGTATTTGCATCATACTAGGGATTATAAGTAATCTAGAAATGAATTAAAGTGTATGGTAGGATGTGCACAGACTATGGGCAAATATTATGACATTTCACATCAGGGATTTGACCAATCACGGATTTGGGTATCTTAGGGAGGTTCTAGAACCAATTCTCCCATGGATAATAAAGAATAGCAGTCGTTGATAACGATAATAAATGACTATGTTACTGGTTGATATACTTACTACACTTTTATTATTCTTTTAGAGTGTACGCCTTCTAGTTACAAAATAAAAAGTTAACCGTCAGACAGCTTCAGATCCTTCAGGAGGTATTCCAGAAGAAGACATTGTTATCATAGGAGATGACAGCTCCATGCATATTACTGCCCATGAAGACCTTCCAGTGGGGCATGATGTGGAGCTAGAAGACAGTGATACTGATGACCCTGACCCTGTGTAGGCCTAGACTAATGTGTTTATGTCTTAGTTTTTACAAAAAAAAAAAGTTTAAAAGTTAAAAAAATTAAAAAAATAGAAAAAAGCCTCAGGGAATAAGAATATAAAGAAAATATTTTTGTATAAGTATACAATGTGTTTGTATCTTTAAGCTAAATGTTATTACAAAATAGTCAAAGTTAAAACTTTAAAGTTTATAAAGTAAAACATTACAGTAAGATGAATTTATTATTGGAGAAAATATTTTATATACATTTAGTGTAGCCAATGTGTACAGTGTTTACAAAGTCTATAGTAGTGTACAGTAATATCCTAGGCCTTTACATTGACTCACCACTCACTCACTGACTCACCCAGAGCAACTTCTAATCCTGCAAGCTCCATTCACAGTAAGTGCCCTATATAAGTGTATACATTTTACATTTCATATTGTATTTTTACTGTACCTTGTTTATGTCTAGATACACACATACCATTGTGTTATAATTGCCCACAATATTCAGCACAATGACAGGCTATACAGGTTTGCAGCCTAGGAGCAACAGGCTGTACCACATAGCCTGGGTGTATAGTAGGCTGTGGTATCTATAGTTTTCTGTGAGTACAGTCTATGATGTTCACACTACAACAAAATTGCCTGATGACATTTATCAGAACGTTTCCCTATCATTAAATGACTCATGACTGTTCTAAGTTTAAATTTTACTTTTACTAAAGGCAAGGTGGAAGACTATCTAAAGCAATTCCATAGTAAGAGTTCTCCCACTAGCATTTTCAAAAATCTACACACATGGACACTCTCTTAAGCAACTATTATAGGCATGCAGCAATCAGCAGAGGCACATTAGTTCAGACGAAGTCCAGACTGGAAACATCTAAAGACAAGCTTTCCTGTCTGAATGGGGACTCAGGGACCTGAAAAAGCATGGCTTGGGAAATGAGCTACAATAAAAAAAAAAGAAGCATGATTTTGCAGACAGGGAACTCCTACGATATATTGTCTGCAAGCCAGAAAACCAGGAAAGGGGATGGTGTAATTCAGTCTGAGTCTAAAGCCTGAGAAGCCAGTCTAAAGCCTGAGAAGCCAGTCTAAAGCCTGAGAAGCCAAAGGCATAATTCCCAGTCTGCATGGGAAAGACCCTAGAAGCAGAAGCATTGACGCTCAAGGTCAGGAGATCCATGTCCCAGCTCAAAGAAAGGATTTGCCCTTCTTCAACTTTTATGCTCCATTTGAGCCTAGAAGAGATTGGACAATGTTCATCCTCATTGGTGAGGGCAGATCTTCTTTACTCATTCTACTGATTCAAATGCTAATATCACTTCCAGAAACACCCTCACAAACATACCCAGAAATAACATTTTTTCCAGCTATCAGGGCATTCTTTAGTCCAGTCACATTGACACATAAAATTAACCATCACACATTCTCTCTCAGAATCCTGTACGTTGAACATACGCAGGACTATTATTCCTGCCTGCCTTAGTGACTCCTTCTCATCCTTCCAGATACCATTTAAGCCTTCCCCCTCCTCCAAGTTTATTCTCCTATCTCAGATAGGTTTGGTGACTAGGGGCTAAGATGCCTACCTCCATATTAGCATTTTCTATGCTGCGCTTTAATTGTTGATTTATGTCTCTATCTTCTCCATCACAGGCTGTGCCTATAATTTTTCCGTGCCTAACATATAACAGACAATAGATAATTGTCAGATTTAGATTGAATAAATGAATGAAACGATACTTTGGCTAAATCTTGAAGACTGAATAAGATGAGAAACATAAAGGAATGACAAGCAAAGGTAGCAGCATGTCTGAAAGTCTGAAAGCATAAAATTGCGTGAGATATACAGAAAAGACTTCCATATGGAAATTCTTAATGCTCACTTCATCACACATCTACTAAATTCAGAACCATATGGTTATGGGATTTGCTAGGAAGTGGCAGACAAAAAAGTGGGAAAGCTGAGGATAGTAAGAGACACTGTTGGTTGCTTGTCTAGTAGCCATTCCTCCCTTCCTCCTTCTAACAAAACTTGCATTTAGTAATGTGCGTCAGGGACTGCTTATCCTCAGGCTCAGGAGGGAAGAAGTGGGCGTCCTGTCATTCTAAAGCAATCAAGGTGGGTACATTCACCTTGTCGATACTGGTGTAGACCAACGAGTATCTGATGCAACATATCCTTACAAGTAGGTGAAAGTCCGCCCATGCAATTACGACTGGCAGGTACTTCATTCATTTGTATTGATTATTCACTTCAAACTAATTGGAATAATCTCAGGCTATTACTACTACTACTTAACAACTGTCGTCTATTGAGCATGCTCTCTTCCAAGTACTATAGCAGGTGTTTTACACATCTCATATATAAAGGAGCCTTATAAGCAAGGTCTTTGTTGTAGTGAGGAGATTAGGACTGACAATTTCTGGACAACCTATCAATGTTCATTAGCTAATCCATTTTGTTCAATAAAGTCCAGTGCACCTTGACCTCAGTGACTACAAAAGGAAAAGACTTCTTTTTTTACATATAGTGGATTAGAAATCAAAGTGAGTGAGAGAGAGAAATTAGAAATTTTATTAAACAGCTTCCTTCTCCATCTCAACCCGGTTTACCAGGGAGAACATTCTGTATGACTTGGTATTCTTATCTAAATAAATGTGATACTGATTTTAACAAACCCACCATGGCAAACGCTTGGCTGCTCCAAGACCTCTATTTCAGTTACATGTTATTGCTTACCGGTAAGTCATCAGGTAGAGGTGAGTCTAAGATGAGGATTAGAGATTATACATTCTCAAGATGAGGATTATAGCAGATTCCCTTTCTGATGAGAATCAGGTCTCTTAGATTGTTCTCCCTCCAGTTCCTGCCCACAGCAATGTCAGCCTGTCACAGCAATGTCACCCTGAAAGCAGAAAGCAGAAAAGAGGAAGTGAGCTCATGTGAAGAGAACAAATAAGAGAGGAGGCCTTGTTTTATAGAGACCTGTCTCCTGATTAATCCAGTTCCACTGAGAGTGAGACTGCATTAATTCCCTCTTGCAGGGTGGATCCTTCAGGACCCACAATACCTCTGAACGGTCCCACCACTTCTCAACACTTCTACATTGGCAATTAAATGTCAACATGAGTTTTGTTAGGGACAAGCCACATCCAAATCATAGCAATCATGCAAACCTGAATCATGATTCAGGTTTTCCTGACTCCTGATCCCAAATTGTCCTCACAAAACCAAAATTTCTCAAAACAACAAAGCCCATTTTTATAAAACGGAGCACTTCTTAAAAGACAGCAGTCATGTTTATAAACATCAAAGTTTCTTTCTTGCATAAATGTATAGTTATGTGTGCACTAATAGAAAGTAGTATATGACAGATTTCTTTGTATTTTAATTTGAATAATACTGAAAATACCAAAAAAATTGGAAATTACCCATAAAGTCATCACCTTAAATATCACACATGTGCGCTTCAACACACATACCCCACATACATGAGCTAGAAAGAACACATCTACATTGACTCCCACTGTTTTAAATATGACCACATTACAAGTTTGGTGTGTTGCCAAGTTTTTCTACACTAATGAAGGCATTTGCATATATGTCTATAGATGCATGTGCAGTTTTTACACAAATATAACCATGTGAAACACTTTGGTCTACTAGGATTTTTTTTCCCACATTAACAATGTATCACCAACATTTTTCTGGTCAGTTTGTGCACCTAATTTTCTTGCAGCTGTGGCATATTCTCTATCATGAATGCAGCGTGATTTATTTAAGCCGTGTTTGTTATGCCACTCTGTCCCTTACAATACTTTTCAGTCTTTGGTAGCATTGAATTGGTAATCATCACATCTTTTTCAAAATGTTTTGGCTATGTTGTCCTTATTTTTCCACATAAAGTACAGAATAAGGTTTGAAAGCTTAAAGAAAAACAAATGTCTCATTTAAATTCATATTATAGAAAATGTAGATATTAACATGACACGAATTAGCCAGTTAAAATATTGTTTTCCATTCAGGAACATGCAAGCTTCTGAATTCATTAATGCTCAGATTGATTGTTTGATTGGCTTTATGTTCCCAAATAATGTTTTGTAGTCTTATCTTAAATGTCAGATATGTGTAATGATAAATATGTGCTAACATGTATCCATGAAAATTCTGCAGTTCAGCCCATCACATAATTTATAGACAAAAGATCAAAAGAGCAGCCTTTGTGCTCCTACTCTCAAATAACTTCAGTTATTAATATTTTAATGACTGCAAAGTGGCACCTGTTTTCTCATTGCCAATATTTCATTCAATAATGGAGACAATCTTAAGATTTAAGGATGTATCTTTTCCCCTGGAAGGCTCAATAAAGCTACTAAAATTTTGAATCAAATGTGTGACCTGCAATATATGTAGTTTCTTTTTTTTCCCTAAATGGTTTCCCTGCAACTAAGTTTGGTTGTCAGAGTTAGAAGTTCTAAACATTTCTTTTAAAGTTAGTCCTCTTAGTGAAGTATTTGATAAGGGGTCAATCAAAGCACTGATTACAACTGTTCCTTTTCTGAATAAAAAAATTCTCTCTGTTCTCTATTGTTTACTGATTGAGAAGAAAAAGCTGGCCATTCATAACACTTTGTGGCAGGATTATTTTCTCATTGGATCTTTTCTGGTCTCTGGACTGCTGCTATGAGAACTTTCTCTGAAACAATCTTGCCTGGAGCTAAAAGAAAGAACTGTTAAGTCCTGGGTTTTCTCTCCTTGTACACCCCCACTCCCAGAAAATCCAGATAACCTAGATAATTATACCAGATAATTACCTGAAATAATCAAACAATCTAGAAAACTATTCCAGATAATGTTATCACAATATTTTGTCTTCATGAGGAATGTACTTTTCCAACACTCCTACTAAAATATTGTTATTCAACCAACTTTATACTTAATGGAGAAAAGTTGAAAGCACCCCCTGTAAGAACTGAAACAAGATAAGGATGCTCACTTTCACCCCTTTTATTCAGCATGGTACTGGAAGTTCTTGCCAGAGCAATTAGATGAGAGAGAAAAAAAGACACCCAAATTGGAAAAGAAAAGCCGAATTATCCCTGTTTGCTGATGACATGATCATATCTACAAAACCGAAAGACTCCATCAAAATCTCTTAGATTTGATATATTGATTCGGTAAAGTTTCAGGATCCAAAATTAATATACGAAAATCAGTAGTATTTCTATACACCAATAACAATCTAGCTAAGGATCAGATCAAGAAGGCAATCCTGTTTCCAATAGCTACCAAAAAATAAAAACATAGGAATATATTTAACCAGAGAGGTAAAAGATCTCTATAAGGAGAACTATAAAATACTAATGAAAGAAATTAGAGATGACACAAACATCCCATGCCCATGGGCTGGAGAAGTCAACGTTGTTGACATGACCATAACTGTCCAAAAGCAACTTACAGATTTAATGCAACCCTTATCAAATTACCAATGTCATTTTTTCTACAGAATTAGGAAAAAATCATAAAATTCATATGGAACCAAAAATGAGCCTGAACAGCCAAAGCAACCCAAAGCAAAAAAAAAAAAAAAAAAGATGCATCACATTGCCTGACTTCAAATTACTTCAAATTATACTTCAGGGATGTGATAACCAAAACAGCATGGTACCGTTATAAAAATAGACACAGAACCCAGATATAAAGCCGCACACATACAACAAACTGATTTTGACAAACTTAACAACAATATACAGTGGGGAAATGACTGTATTCAATAAATGGTGCTGGGAAAATTGGATAGCCATATGCAGAATAAAAGCCTGGAACCATACCTCTCACCACATGCAAAAATGAACTCAAGATGAACTAAAGATCAAAATATAAGACGTGAAACTGTAAAAGTTCTAGAAGAAAACCTAGCAAAAACTCTTCTGAACACTGGCTTAGGGAAAGAATGCATGACCAAGTCCTCAAAAGTAAGCACTACAAAACAAAAATAGACAAAAATGACTTAAACAAAAAAGTTTCTGCACAGCAAAAGAAACAACACGGTAAACAGACAACCTACAGAATGGGAAAAATATTTGCAAACTATGCATCCAACAAAGAGCTAATATCCAAAATCTATAAGTAGCTCAAATATCTAAACAAGAAAAAAGCAAACAACCCCATTAAAAAGCAGGCAAGGCTATTATTAAAAAGTCAAAAAATAACAGATGCTGGTGAGGTTGTGGAGAAAAAGGAAGCTTATATACTGTTGGTTGGATACAGTGTTTACTATTCAGATGATGGGTACACTATAAGCTTAGCCTTCACCACTATGCAATACATTCATGTAAGAAACCTGTGCTTGTACCCTCTAAATACACTGTGGAAACAAAATTTTGTTATGGAACAGCTAGAACCATGCCACTGCTCACGCTTCTTGTCAACCTTAAATACAGGAAACAAAGTTATGGAAAATATTTGCCTTATATGAAATTTTCAGTGTGTACACCATATGTGGACACTAAGAATTCGATCAAGTAATCTTAACATTTAAACTTTCTATCTGTCACACCTTTGCAGAAAAACAGACACCACTCTGTTTGTTTTAGCAGGAAGGGATTTAAGAAAGAGAACTGGATACTTAAAAAGCTGTTAATAGGACCGGAAGAATAAAGGTCACAGAATGCCACTGCTGACTTTCAGAAAATCAGAAAGCTTGGGAATTAAGGAAGGTATCCCTGAAGCTCTCAGTTGTCTACAGCACTGAAGCAGGTGATTTGTAGAAGCTCACCCAGAAGAAGCTGCAAACCTTACGTCTATATCCTGCAGAACATCTCATGTTTTGCTCCTAGAGAAAAAAACAAAACAAACAACAACAACAACAACAAACACTTCAACTCTATCATTCAAATCTCTCATCACTGATCCCTTTGTCGGAATTAAACTTAAATCCCACATCAAAGGAGAATGGGAAATGTAGGTTTGGGGCTTCAGACCATCAGCTGTAGGGAGGATTTTAAAGGGGAGGGAAAGTGCTCAATATCAACAGAAGTATCTCTTCCAAACATTCATTAGCATGATTTCTAAGACTGTAGTTTTCTATTGGAGAATACACATACTTATTTCTAATTTGGTCAATACTTAACAATTTTCAGCTTGGTCAAAACTCATGTGGGTGTCCCAGTTCTCTAATTACAAAATCCTATGAGTGTGGCCTCATCTAGCATCCTCTGTTGGCATTTTGCTCTTGGAAAATTGTGTTACTCCAGCGTGGTGGCTCACGCCTGTAATCTCAGCACTTTGGGAGGCTGAGGCAGACAGATCACTTGAGGTCAAGAGTTCTCTAGACCAGCCTGGACAATATGGTGAAACCCTGTCTCTACTAAAAATACACACACACAGATTAACAGGGTATGATGACATGGACCTGTAATACCAGCTACTTGAGAGGCTGAGGCAGGAGAATCACTTGAACCCAGGCGATGGAGTTTGTGGTGAGCTGCGATCACAGTGCTGCACTCCAGCCTGGGCGACAGAGGTGGCCGTGAGCCGCGATCACACTGTGTCCGCAACTGGTGGGTTCTCGGTCTCACCGACTTCAAGAATGAAGTCGCGGACCCTAGCGGTGAGTGTTATAGTTCTTAAAGACAGTGTGTCCGGAGTTTGTTCCTTCAGACATTCAAATGTGTCTGGAGCTTCTTCCTTCTGGTGGGTTCGTGGTCTCACTGACAGGAGTGAAGCTGCAGACCTTCACAGTGAGTGTTACAGCTCTTAAAGGCGGCAAGTCTGGAGTTGTCCGTTCTTCTTGGTGGGTTCGTGGTCTTGCATGGCTTCAGGAGTGAAGTTGCAGACCTTCGCGGGGAGTGTTATAGCTCTTAAAAGTGGCATGGACCCAAAGAGTGAGCAGCAGCAAGATTTATTGCAAAGAGCGAAAGAACAAACCCTCCACAGCGTGGAAGGCGACTGGAGCTGATTGCTGCTGGCTAGCTCTGGCAGCCTGCTTTTATTCCCTTATCTGGCCCCACCCACATCCTGCTGAGTGGCCCATTTTTCAGAGAGCTGACTGCTCCATTTTGACAGAGTGCTGATTGGTGCATTTACCATCCTTGAGCTAGACACAGAGTGCTAGACAGAAAAGTTCTCCAAGTCCCCAGGAGGTTAGCAAGACACAGAGTTAGCTAGATACAGAGTACCAGTTGGTGTATTTACACACCTTGAGCTAGACACAGAGTACCGATTGGTGTATTTACAATCCTTGGGCTAGACACAGAGTAGTGATTGGTGTATTTACAAATCCCGAGCAAGACAGGGAGTGCTAATTGGTGCATTTACAGTCCTTGCGCTAGACACAGAGTGCTAGACGGAAAAGTTCTCCAAGTCCCCACCCAGCTCAGGAGCCCAGCTGGCTTCACCTAGTGGATCCTGCACAGGGGCTGCAGGCGGAGCTGCCCGCCAGTCCCTAGCCGTGCCTGCACTCCTCAGCCCTTAGGCTGTCCATGCAACCGGGTGCCCCAGAGCAGGGGGCGGTGCCTGTCATGAGGCTGGGCCCCGCGGGAGCCCACCACAGAGCGGGAGCTCAGACATGATGGGCTTCAGGTCCCAAGCCCTGCCCTGCAGGGAGGCAGCTAAGAATTTGAGTNAAAAAAAAAAAAAAAAAAAGACAAGAAAGAAAACAAAATGTTGTTAAAACACCTGTCATAACTGACCCAGCAGAACTGACTTATAGCCTCCTTACTTTCATTTTCTTTCACAGTGAAAATGGAAAAATTAGTTGTAAAACTTGGCTAGTACTTTTTCCTAACAATAAACCAAATTAATACCGTTTCATTTCTCTTGGGTCACATTTTTCTACAAGAAGATTAACGTGTTTTCCAATCTGTCTGGGTGGTTTTGGATGGCTGAAATGCTGTCAGCCTTATTGAATCATTTATGGAATTGATTTGAATCTTACAAAAAGTTATCTCCATCTTCAAAGGCCTAATTTGGTTATTTATGGATGGATTTCATGCAGTTTTCAAAATATATTATTTGTCTCCATTTCAATGAGACTGAAAGTTTGTATAATGTTGGATAGGTTCTAGCAACATTATTCTGAGTGACTATGGGAATCAAGATCCAGCAAGTTTAGGCAAAACATTTTCATTTATACCTCCTAATTTTCATCTCCTGTCTCCCTATAAAATGACTACATCTTGAATTTTAAATATTTGTTTATATCAAAATCTCCACCGTAATAAAAAAAAAACTTAATTCCAAAATTATTTTTCTCTTCTATATGTAGGAAAGTATAATTATAAATGTAGGTACATTACTAACATAGAAACCCTAAAAATGCTGAAATATACCAAAAGAGAAGCAGTCACAGTTAATGCTTTTCTGTTTTAAATAATTTAAAGAAAAGCTCCAATTTAACTATCAATTATTCACTTTTAAATTTCTTTCAATAATTTTCTGAATTTGATTGATATGCAAGAATACATTCCGTATGTTTCTGAATTTTGAGGATACCACTATGGCTTTATTAAAAATTATATTACAGGATATATTAATATGAAAACTAATTTGTGATATGATATGTTAAGCAGATTTCAAAAGAACATATTTGGATTCCATTATTAAAAAGGTAGAGGGATGAAATGTGTGCTAGAAAACCACTGATTATCTCTGGCCAGTGATATTATGGCTGATTTTAATTTTTGTAGGTGATTTCTGCATTTTCCTATATAACTTTTATTATTAAAAACAGTTATTTTCAAATAAAAGAGCCAATCTTTATGTGAAAGTTTTCCCCAGAAAAGCAAATAATTATCTTACTAAAAAAATTGATAAGCTGAACTTCACAAAAATGTAAAACTTCTGCTTGAGGAAGACACTATTAAATGCATCAAAGGGTAAGTTACAAAATTTGTAAACCATATCTCTGATAAAGAACATAAAAGAATATAAAATTTTAAAACAACACAATAAAAAATTGTGCAAAAGACTTAACAGACACTTCACAAAAAATATGGATAGCAATTAAGTACATGAAAAAGATGTTCAACCTCATTAGTCATTAAAAATGCATATTAAAATTATAATTGGATACAACTACACATCTATTAGGATGACTAAAATTTAACAATATTACCATACCAAATATGACCAAGGATGTGAAAAAATTGAAACTCTCCAGGAATGTAAAATGACACAAACACTTTCGAAAACAGCTTGGCAGTTTCTTAAAAAGTTAAATATACACCTATGATATAATTTCCTCTGCCAGGTATTTACTGAAGAGAAAAGAAAGCAAATATTCAGTAAAGATTTGTGCACAAAATTCATAGAAGCTTTGTAATAGTCCAAAACTTTAAAGAATCCAAATTCCCATAAACAGGTGAATGCACAAATTGTGGGATATCCAATACTGTATATAAAATGCATTACTACTCACCAATAAAGTGGAATGAACTATTTCTATGTGGATGGATTAATGTGACTGCATCTCAAAATAATTCACTGAGATTGAGTGAATGCGGTAAAACCAAGTAAGTACATACTGTGTGATTCTGTTTACACATAATCCTAGAAAATGCAAAATAATCTATAGTAAAAGAAAGTAGATAGTGGTTACCTTATGAGAGGAATACAGCAGGTCAAGAAGGAATGATAACAGCAGGGCATAAGGAAACTGGGGGGGGCATGATGAGTGCGTTTATTATCTTGATTTTAGTGATGACTTATGGATATATACATGTTTGTGTGTGTGTGTGTGTGTATATATATACACACATGTAAATACACAATTTATGTAATGCACACAATTAACAAATTATATAATTTAAATATATATTTTATATGTCAATTATACTTCAATACAGCTGTTTTATATGTATGTATGTCTGTATGAATATATATAATCACACATATAATAAATAGAAAAGTGATATAAGTTGTATTAATTATTTCTATGTAACAAGGTTCCCCAAATCTTAATGTCTTCAAACAACAAATATTTATTACTATACACAGTTTCTAAGAATCTAGAATATGGGAATGGCTCAAATGAATGGTTCTCTGGGTTCCTTATGAGGTTGCAGTCAAATGTCACACAGGGCTGCAGTCATCTGAAGGTTGGGCTGTGGTTGGAAGATCCTCTTCTAAGATCTCTCACTTACATGGCTATTGGCAGGAGGCTTCAGTCCTCCATGTGTACCTTGCCATAAAGCCACTTTTGTATCCTGCAAAGCAAACAATCCAAGCAAGAAACAAAAAGGAAGAAATGATTCTTTTCAAGATGTGTTTAATAAGTGACATATCTTCACTTCTGCCACATTCTGCTGGTCACAGAAAACCCTGACACAACATGGGAGGGAACTGCAAAGAAAGTGAATCCCAGGAAGTAGGAATCATTGGGAGTTATCTTGGCTATGCTCATTGCAGATTATGGTAGCATTTAAACTTAAAAGTGAAAACTCCTTGTATTCCCACAGTCAAAGTTAACATTTTCCACTTACGTATATTTAACAAAAGATATGGCTATCACTTTATATATTTTTCTCCACTCAATACATTGTGGACATCTTTCCTGTGAGTAGGAATTGGCTTATTTAGATCTATCTCATACATTTTGGTTTTGTAAACAGTTTTATTTAGATTTAATCAACATAAAATAAACTGCACATATTTAAAGCAAAAACCGAAAACATCACCTGCTTATTTAAGAATAGATCTATCTTAATAATTAAAGTTCTGTACATTATCTGTTTGCCTCCTTTACCTAATAAATTGGTATGTGAAAATAAACATCTGAACCAAACAGATAAAAAGTTAGGTGGACGTCAGACTTAGAATTTTCATTTTAGTCATTTTAGAACTTGGTTTCCCTGCCTTGACGGGAGGTTTGGAGATTAACTGTTTGGGGGCATTTGAATTAGGCAAGAGGTGAAGAGTTATTGAAACACTGCGGCACAGTGAAAGAATCAGAAGAATCTTAGGTTTCTTGTATCATTACCACAAGAAAAATAGCTGGCAATTACATATTTTCATAGTAATCACTCCACTAATAGTATTTATATAGCACTTAAGATATTTAAGGTAAGATTCTAAGAATTACGTTTGTAACAAAAGCTATATTGCATCTATTACATGAATATGGTTAAGAAAAAGTATACTATTTCTTGTATGCAGTCTTCATAATGAACTAAGCAACAAAACTCTAATAAACTGAAGAGAGTATGAATACAGGAGAGTGGCTTAATTTTCCTAATTCTTATTTTATTTTAGCTACAAAATTAAAGGTTTAAAATGTTTTAAGATTTAAATTTAATATTTATGCTTCCATGGAAAACCTTTCACTATATCCTCTGCAGTTAAATTTATTGTAACAAAACAGTACTTTTGGAAATACTGTCTTGTAGACTAAATTGTTTAGAAATATACAGCTTCATCAAAACATTTCTCAGACTACCATGGAGAAGTAAAGAGAAGTAGACTGTAAGCTTCATGAGGAGAGGCTTACCACCATGCCACCAGAGTATGATACATTGCAGGTAACCAGGAAATATGAGATCAGAGAAGAAGTATTAAGAGAGCTCAATGTCAAGCATAGGTCCCCTGCTAACCAGGTGTGTATTGACTTAGGCAAATCACTTGTGAATTCAGATTTCATTGCCCTTGTATATGATGTTTCCAGTGGATCCTATTAATTGGGACTTTTAATTGCCATAGAAATTCAAATCGACCTGTGGGGGGCGGAGGAAGATGGCCGAATGGGAACAACTCCAGTCTCCAACTCCCAGCACGAGCGACACAGAAGACCGGTGATTTCTACATTTTCAACTGAGGTACTGGGGTCATCTCACTAGGGAGTGCCAGACAATCGGTGCTGGTCAGCTGCTGCAGCCCGACCAGCGAGAGCTGAAGCAGGGCGAGGCATCGCCAAACCTGGGAAGCTAAGGGGGAAGGGAATCCCTTTTGCTAGCCAGGGGAACTGAGACACACAACACCTGGAAAACTGGGTAACTCCCACCCCAATACTGCGCTTTAAGCAAACGGGCACACCAGGAGAATATATCCCACACCTGGCCAGGAGGGTCCCACGGCCACGGAGCCTCCCTCATTGCTAACACAGCAGTCTGGGATCTAACCGAAATGGCAGCAGCGAGGCTGGGGGAGGGGCACCCGCAATTGCTCAGGCTTAAGTAGGTAAACAAAGCCACTGGGAAGCTCGAACTGGGTGGAGCTCACAGCAGCTCAAGGAAACCTGCCTGTCTCTGTAGACTCCACCTCTGGGGACAGGGCACAG
>NW_016804439.1:95238-98830 GCF_001698545.2 Rhinopithecus bieti | reverse complement strand
AAAAAAAAAAAAAAAAAAAAGAAAGAAATTCAAATCAAACTGGCCTAGCCAAACAAAAGAGAAAAACAAAAAACATCAGTTAGAGGGCAGAATTTATTGACACAGTAGTTCTTGCTTCTTTGTATATCAGGGATCTTTAATACCCCAAATGTCCATCTTTCTTTATTTGGGACTGGTCAAAAAAATCCTAAAAATACCACTGTTTGTAACACATGTCTGCTCATGAAGCAGTCACTGAGACTAAGGGTATATAGTGTTCAGCTACACAAGTCCTGTATCATGTGTCTAACCCTTTATAGCGGTCAGGCATGGGAGTGGGAGAGGAAGTCACTCCATCCAAATCCCATGCAATGGTTTTTCTTAGTAAAGGGAGTTTTCATAAAGATGATATAGATACAGATAATATAGATTCTGAACATAAAAATAGACAATGTCCATTACAAGGATCATGAAATAAATAGCTTCCCATATTTCAGACATGATTAAATATGTATTTCTGTTTTCAGGATTTAATATTTACTAAGTAATTCTTATGTAGTGATGTGGTTTGGTTGTGTCCTCATGCAAATGTCGTCTTGAATTTCAGCTCTAGTAATTCCCTTGTGTCATGGGAGGGACCGAGCTGGAGATAAGTGAATCATGGAGGGCAGTTCCCCCCATACTGTTCTCATGTTAGTGAATAAGTCTCACAAGATCTGATGGTTTTGTCAGGGGAAATGCCTTTCGCTTGGTTCTCATTCTCTTGTCTTCTGCCATGTGAGACACGCCTTTCACCTTCCACCATGATTGTAAGGTCTCCCCAGCCATGTCAAACTGTGAATCCATTAAACCTCTCTTTCTTTATAAATTATCCCATCTCGGGTATGTCTTTATCAGCAGCATGAAGACAGACTAATAAATGTAGTATACCTTTTTATATGATATTGGTTCCTAGTTAAGAGTGCATATCTGAAATGTGAAGGTCAATCATGTCAAAATATCACGTACAAACATTTCACCCAACTGCTGCAGAATACTCATTCGCCTCATCAACACGGGGAATGTTCCCAAGGATAGATCAGATGTATTAGACCACAAAGCAAGTCTTAACAAATTTTAAAAACCAAAATCATAGCCACTATCTTTTCTGACCACAATGCAATAAAACTAGAAATCAATAACAAGAGGAACTTTGGAAACAATACAAATACATACAAATAAAACAACATGCTCCTGAATGAACAAGTGGTCAACAGAGAAATTAAGACGGAAATATAAAAATGTCTTGAAACTAATGAAAATGGAAACACAACATACTAAAAGCTATGGGACACAGATAAAGCAGTTCTTACAGGGAAGTTTATAGCAGTATATGCCTTCTTTAATAAAGTAGGAAGACTTCAAACAAACAACCTAATGATAGAACTAGAAAAGCAAGAAGAAAGCAAACTCAAAATTAGTATAAGAAAATAAATTTTAAAAATCAGCCAGAAATAAACAAAATTGATACTAAAGAAAATAGAAAAGATCAACAAGCCAAAAGTTGGATTTTTTTGAAAAGATAAACAAAATTATAAAATCTTTATTTAGACTAAGAAAAAAAGAGAGGCTCAAATAAATAAAATCAAAGATGAAAAAGGAAACATTACTACAGAAATTCAAAGGATCATTAGAGATTATTATCAGTGACTGTATGCCAATTAATTGGAAAGCCTAGACCAAAGGAAAAAATCCCAAGAGGCATACAACCTACTAAGATTTTACCATGATGAAATAAAGAACCCAAACACATGACTAACCAGTAACAAGATGAAAGCAATAATAAAAAGTCTCTCATCAAAGAAAAGCTGAGGACTTGATGGCTTTATCAGACATTTAAGAATGTCTGCTTAATTCTCTCAGACATTTAAGAGAAGAAATAGTAACAATTCTACTTAAACTATTCTAAAACACTGAGGAAGAGGAAATACTTCCAAACTCATTCTATGAGGCCAGGGTTTCTCTGATGCCAAAATCAGACAAAAACACAACAACAACAACAAAACTACAGGCCCATATCACTGATAAACATAGATGTAAAAATTCTCAACAATATACTGGGAAACTGAATTCCAAAACATATCTGTTGTGCTATGGAAGAATTCATCATGATCAAGTGGGATTTATCCTAGGCATGCAAGGATGGTTCAACATATGTGAATCAATAAATGTGATATATCACATTAACAGAATCAAAGATAAAACTTATGTGATTGCTTGAATAGATGCCAAAAACGCATTCAATAAAATTCAATATTCCTTCATGATAAAAACTCTCAACAAACTGGTTATAGGAGGAACATACCTCAAATAATAAAGCCCATGTACAATAAACCCACAGCTATCATTATACTCAATGGGGGAAAATTAAAAGCCTTCCCTCTAAGATCTGGAACAAGATAAGAACACCTACTTTTGCCACTTTTATTTAATATAGTACGAGAAGTCCTTGTCAGAAATTTAGCCAAGAAAGTCAATAAAGGGCATCCAAAGAGAAAGTAAGAACTCAAATTTTCTTTGTTTACCTACGCCATAATCTTATGCTTAGAAAAACCTAAAGACTCTGCCAGAAAACTGTTAGAACTAATAAATAAATTCAGTAAAATTGCAGGATACAAAATTAACATACAAAATCAGTAGCATTTTGTGTACCAAAAGCAAACAGTCTACAAAAGAAATCAAGAAAGCAATCCCATTTACAAGAGCAATAAAGAAAAATCTAGAAATAAACTTAACCAAAGACATGGAAGATCTCTACAATAAAAACTACAAAACACTGATAAAAGACATTGAAGAGCACACAAAAATGGAAAGGCATTTCATGTTTATGGTTTGGAGGAATTAATGTTGTGAAAAATGATCATACTAAGCAAAGCATTCTATAGATAAAATGCAAACCTTTTCAAAATACTAATGGCATTGTTCACAAAAACAGAAAAAACAACCCTAAAATTTTATAAATATACAAAATATGCAGAATAACAAAAGCTAATTTTAGCAAAAACAGGAGCATCACACTACTACACTACAAAATACACTACAAAGCTATAGTAACCAAACAGTGTGGTGATGGCACAAAAGGAGAAATATAGACCAATGGAACAGAATAGGGAACTCAGAAATAAATCTACATATTAACAACCAACTCATTTTCAATAAGAGCAACAACAATCTATATGGGTGAAAAGACAGTCTCTTCAATAAATTGCTCTGTGAAAACTGTGTATCTACATGCATGAAATGAAACTAGACAGTATCACTCACCACATACAAAAATAAAATCAAAATGGATTCAAGACTTAACTGTAACAACTGGTGCTGGGAAAACTGGCTAGCCATATGTAGAAAGCTGAAACTGGATCCCTTCCTTAGGACTTACACAAAAATTAATTCAAGATGGATTAAAGACTTAAATGTTAGACATAAAACCATAAAAACCCTAGAAGAAAACCTAGGCAATACCATTCAGGACATGGGCATGGGCAAGGACTTCAAGTCTAAAACACCAAAAGCAATGACAACAAAAGCCAAAATTGACAAATGGGATCTAATTAAACTAAAGAGCTTCTGCACA
>NW_016804439.1:79514-94520 GCF_001698545.2 Rhinopithecus bieti | reverse complement strand
AAAAAAAAAAAGAGTTATGGGAAGTGATATCCTCAAAGTCATTCATCCAGCAGTATGACCCCACAAAGCCTACCTGGGATCCACAATCTGCTATCTTCCAGACATACACCAGGTAGCATCTCTGCACAATAGCCCTGTAGTTAGAAAGGGGCATTAAAGGGTATTTCCTCCCAAAGGAGCAAGAACATCTAATGAATGTTGGATGGCAATAATAAACAGGCTTAAATGGAAAAATAGGCCAACTTGGGTATACTTTGCTCAAATAAAAATAGAAATAACTAAAATGGCTTTTCTTCTACAAATGAATGCGTGGTTTTCCCCTTTACTCTCTTAGTAGGAAAGATTATTTTCTCCTGAATGCAATCATTTGTAAATACCAAGAAACCTAAAAATGTATTTGTTTGTGACAGGAATTTCTTAAAATACTCGAAATTAGGTTTTAAGAGTTGTCTGTTGGCTTTATTTCCAAGACCAAATTTCTGAGTCAAATTCTTTAACTTATTTTATACCTAAAGATTTCAGTATGTATTCCAAATAATTGAAATTATGTTTTAAACATTGTAACACCTGAATAAAATGAATGCTTTAACATTATGAAATATGCTGTCATTGGTTACATTTTGTAAATTGTCTTATAAGTGCTGTGAAACTTTGTTTACAATTTATTTTATCAGAATCTAAATAAGGTCTATATATTAAAATTGGCTGATTCATCTCTTAAATCTCTTTTAATCTAGAGGCTCTTCCCTGACCCCATTCTAACATTTTTACAGAGAAAAAATGGATCATTCATTTTATAAGATTTTTCCAGCTCTTTGGATTTTGCCAATTGCATACCATGGAAAAACATTACACTTTTAAGTTTTATATTATTTTTTAGAAAATAATTTCTTGAGTCAGGTATCTATATGCAATGTCTTTAAAATTATATTCTCCAAATCTATGTTCTGTACAGCCATCTTAACGTAACATTTCTAAAAAATTATTTAGTAAACCATTTCATTACTGGTATAAATATATTCATGTGGCAAAACATTTAGCATTTCCATTAGAATCCTTTGCTCTCTCTTGAACACGTAAATAAGGAGACACTATTGTGTGTCACAGTTTTATTCCACACCTCAAACTTTCTTGCTACTCTGCCTTTGCATATTGACATAGCATTTGAAAGACAAAATGTGGGTCATGAGTTAAAGTACAAGTTGAAATGCGATAAGGTCTTTTTCACTTACAAAATACTGCCTTGGCCAGACCACCTCCTTTACCCCTCTTGTCCTAAAAATACAAGTCTCCTCTTACATATGCTAGTGAAGATGTGGAGAAAAGGAAATGCTCATGGACTGTTGATGAGAATTTAAATTAGCACAGGCACTAAGAAGAGAGTAGGCAGGTTCTTTAAAACCAAACACTGCATGTTCTCACTCATAGGTGAACAATAAGATCACTTGGACTCAGGAAGGGAAACATCACACACCGGGGCCTATTATGGGGAGGGGGGAGGGGGGGATTGCATTGGGAGTTATACCTGATGTAAAGGACGAGTTGATGGGTGCTGACGAGTTGATGGGTGCAGCACACCAACATGGCACAAGTATACATATGTAACAAACCTGCACATTACGCACATGTACCCTAGAACTTAAAGTATAATAATAATTAATTAATAAATAAAAAAGGAAAAAAGTGGGTTGGGCCTGGTGACCCATGCCTGTAATCCCAGCACTTTGGGAGGCCAAGGTGAGTGGATCACTTGAGGTCAGGAGTTCGAGACTAGCCTTGCCAACATGGTGAGACACCATCTCTACTAATAACACAAAAATTAACTGGGCATGGTGGCGCGTGACTGTAGTCCCAGCTACTTAGGAGGCTGAGGCAGGATAATCGCTTGAACTGAGGTGCCAGAGGCTGCAGTGAGCCGAGATAGCCCCACTGCACTCCAGCCTGGGCAGCAGAGCGAGGCTGTGTCTCAGAAAAAAGAAAAAGAAAAAGTGGCTATTAGCTTAATTGTGTTACGTTAGTTGACATGATGAATGATTGTGCACAGGTTTATATTTCTTTTTATTTTTCTTAGCACCTTTTCAAATATCATATAATGGAAAATGTTCAAATATATGCAAAATAGAATAGTAATGCAACCCTATATCCATCACCTTACTTTAACAATTCAAATTTTCCATTGTTCTTGTTTTATCGATTTTTAATTCCCCCACCACTTTATTTTTCCTGCTAGAGTATTTTAAAGAATAGTTAAGTTTTATAAAAAGTTCCTGTTAGATAAATACTGTTACATTAACTGGCAGTGACAAAATGACACAACACTTAACTATGATACCATCATTTCACTTTTATGTAGACCTCATTGCAGGTTAGTTTATGAGTCATTTGAGACTGTAACCTTGAAGAAAGGCAGGTGAAAGATTATGGTATTTTGATAATTTTCTTTATTGTATTATAATGAATCTCTGTAGACTTACTGTTATAAATGATAAGCCTGTATGTATGAAAAAAAAACTTTTTTTTAGGACTTGCGTGTAGTGAGCAGTGACCTAAATAAAGATTGAGGTACTTAAAGAAAAAAAAAAAAAGCTAAAAATCAAATTACCATATGATCCAACAATCCCACTGTCCTCTACATACAGCCAAAAAAAAGGAAATCAGTATATCAAAGAGATACCTGCACTCTCATGTTTACTGCAGCACTATTCACAATAGCCAAGACATGGAATCAACCTAAATGCCCATCAACAGATTAATTAATAAGGAAAATATGGTATACTTACACAATGGAACACAAGAAGAATGAAATCCTGTCATTTGCAGCAATATGAATGGAATTGGTGGACATTATGTTAACTGAAATAAGTCAAGCATAGAAAGACAAATATTTCATGTTTCCCACTCATATGTGGGAGATTAAAAAATTGATCTTACGGAGGTAGTGAATAAAATGATGGTTACCAGAGGCTGGGAAGGTTTGTCGGGGCAAGGATTGAAGACAGGTTGGTTAATGGGTACAAAAGTACAGTTAGATAGAACGAATAATACTCCAGTGTTCATTAGCACAATAGTTAACAATTTTTTGTAGACTACAGTTAACAATAAATTTTTGTATATTTCCAAATAGCTAGGAAGGGAAGACTTATGATGTTCCCAACACAAAGAAATAATAAATGTTTATGGTGAATGATATCCCAATTACTCAGATTTGATTATTTTATATCACACACTTATATCAAAATACCACATGTACCCTATAAATATGTATAACTATTATGGGCCCACACAAATTAAAAATAAAGAAGAAATACCATGGACACTTATTAGTCATTTTATGGCATATTTTCTCACTGAAAATAGAAACTGTGAGATACATGTATGTTGTTAGAGAAGTTGGAGAAAATTGCTTTTCAGTATAATTCTTCTTATCCCAGACACAATCCCTAAGACTTTCTTCTCAACTGGACTTGATTAAAGCTGTGCTTTTACTGGTTCTTTGTTTAGCTTGCACTAACCACACAGGCACACTTAATGCTAACTGCTTTCAACCAGTGTCTGCGCAAAAACACTCTTCTATACACAGGCTGTTCTCTCCATTGTGAACCTCTGAAAGAAGAAACTCAGCCTGAGAGACCAAAGTTTGTTTTCATAAGACCAAAGTCAGTTAGTGATCACTTTTGAATTGCTGTGGTGTCTGCTTTAATTTAAAGTTGTATACTTTTTCAGGCCCATATGTTTTGAGTATGTAAGTGCTAAACATTGTAAATGAGATTTATAAAGTAGGATTGAAATGCACACTTAGGTAGAAAAAAAAAAAAAATCACATGGCCAGAAAAGCAACAGAGATGAAAGAATTCTGGAAGCATCGAGATCACATTTTATTGAGAGAAGTATCACTCCTACAACACAATCTAAAAATCATTTCTGAAAGATTTTTGTCAGGGTTGCTTAGGCTACAGAAGGAAAACCTGGAGTGGCTTAATGATCATCTTCAAGTATATGAAGGATTTCCATGAAATTGAAACTTACTATATTTTCCCTTTTCATGCTGATATACATTAATATATAGCATTGAATTAAGTCAGAGGCAATTTAGTTATGAGTAATGCATCTTCCTGGCTTTCAGAAATTTTAACAGAACAGGATTCCCTCCAAGGGAAGGCTGGGACCTCTTTGTTCCTCATGATCAGGATAAGAAGGGAGGAGGAGGAGGAGGAGGGGGAGAGGGAGGAGGGGGAGAGGGAGGGAAGAGGAGAGGGAGGAAGAGGAGGAGGAGGAGAAGAAGGGAGGAAGAGGAGAAGAAGGGAAGGAAGAAACTTCAGTTCTTTTCTCAGTTCCCTGAGCTGAAATGGTTTTAACTGCTCAACAAGTACTAGGCGCTAGTTCTATTGCACTGATCATCATTCCTACACATTGTCTCCAATTGTCTTTGACGAGGGAGAACCAGCTTTAGCCTGGACCACAAGATTTCTAAACTACTGCCAAGAAGAGGCTGAAAAGAAATTGAATGGAGCTTGGAGCAATACGTCCAGGGCTGCTAATTTCACATGTGATGTAACTTAATCCTAAATCACTCAGAATCCAGGAAGTATGGTGAAGCAGCCAGACAACTGTTTAACTTTGGGACCACAAGGCTAGATCATGTCCTCCTGGGGAGTGCAAGTAATACAAGGACAGGAAATGAGATTATGGGGGAAGGAAACACAGCCCTCCTTTTTTCTGGGACCAGAGTCTGCACTGTGATATGAAGGCATGGAGGTAATAGGCTATTTCTGGTGTTAAGATTTGAGGAAGCAGCTTCACCAAAGAAGAAGTGGCCCAGGAAACCCTGTCCAAGCCTGTTACAAGCTTTCCTTTCTGTTGCAATGCACACTCCAATGGAAGTTAAACCTGGGCATGTGGACAAACATGAACTGGGCTACAAATGTCCTGAGATGACTCGAGAAAGAGACTAAAGAAGAAAAGTGGTAAACACTCAAGGACAAAGAGGGTAAGATCAGACATAGTGATGGGTACTAGTAATCCATATTTGAACTGAAAAGCAGATAGGGGAATGGTAAGTGACCTAGGAGAGTGGAGAAAGTGGAAAACTAGCATCTGAATACAAAAAATGCCATATAAGAAACAAGCAAATTCACTAGCATTCATACACAGTAACTCAAAATAAGAGAGAAAATGCATGGGGCAGAAAAAACTCAAAAAGTAAAATTATCTTTAGAAAAATAATTAAAGATATTGAATTCTTGAAATAAAACCATGACTCCATTTAAAAAAATAGTTAAACGGTATGGGAAAAAAATAAATATAATAGATGAAAGTTTAAAAATTTCTCAAAAGAAAAGTGAGAAGATAAAGTTAAAGAACCCACAATATAGGATAAAAAGATAAAGAGATCAACAATAGGAGGGAACAGACTAATTTATCCTGAATGTTGACTGAATTTGCTAACCCATAGTGGTACCATTTTTAGTATCCCACTTTCATATATCCTTGGACTTTCAGAATTCTAGACCATGTCAAAGAAAACAGATATAAATCAGACTGGCAGGATCTTGAGACCACTGAGTCACATGTGAAACAGGCTGTTCAAAAAGCCACCTTTTGACTTAACATGGGTCTCAAGCATTACACTGCCCTCGCCAGTGGGAAGCCCCTTCTAATCAAAATGCAGTCATCACTAGATTCCATTCTCTGGAGAACTGGGCTACATCAGCTTATCACTGAAACCACTGATCTTTGCCTTCCATCCCATCCTTATGAACTCTTGGAGCCTTAGGATATTCACTGGCCTCCCTTAGGGAGTCGGATACAGAGACGTTCTAGCACTCACGCATCTCTCCATGACCATGTTAGAAGCAGAATTATATAGATACTGTATTTCAATCAGGAAAGGGTGAAAAATGCTCCAAGACAAGGAAAGTAGAAGTTACTTACTAGTGGTTCTGTTTCAGAGGTAAGGAAAACGTAGGTGGTAAGCTGTAACACTTCTTATTTATGAACCAGTTGGTCATTTCCTATTTCTAAGTGTCAAGCCCAGAAGAATAATGCATCCCCAACACAGTTCAGATCTCCTCTCTAAGGAACAGGCATATTCCTACAGCTCCCACTCAGCATCTTTCTGAAGACAGCTAGACATACACACTTTCACGGTTTATTCCTTTGACTTCTATGCTATATTAACCATTCTCCTTTTAAATTTTTTTACTACTAAAGATTAAATACATTCAAGCTGGTCTTAATTAAGGAAATATAATTCATAGGAGGTAACTTTATTTCCCTGACTTCTAAATTGTTGGAGAAGCCACCTACATATATAAGTGTAGTTCTATTTAGCATAATCTTTTGCTAAATTGTTCTCTGGTTTGAAGTACTATGTTATCTATAGAGGTTTCATTAAATGTATCTTTTCATCACTCTTAAAAGATTCCAAAATAAAAAATAGCATGATATAATACCTTTTAAATAAAAGCATGTATAAAGTTTTAATAGTCATGGAATTTTTACTAATGAGAAGGGGAAAGACATCCAGGAATGTTTGTATGTCAGAAGGATAGTGAAAGTATTTTCTTTTCTATTTTCTTAAATCTAAAATTGAATCTATTTGACTTTTTCCCATAGCATGGAAACTTGCAAAAGCTAGGGCTTTATTTCAATCAACTGATCATTAGCCCACAGTTAAATAAATATTTAAAATCCAAGGAATTCATAATATAAATAAATGGGACCGTTTGGCAATCCCAACATATTCTTTAAAAAATCCAAACCTCATCTTTTGCTAAATGAAACTTTTCCTATATTTTTTTTGAAAACTTTTGAAAATTTTTTCATAACTTGATTTTTTTCCCCTAGTTCATTTCTGTTGCCTTATTTACCAATTCCTCTGAAATCAGACTTTGGCATTGTTTCTTTGTTTTCTGAAAAAGGATCCTCCTCCCACAATTGTTCTTTGGTGAGAAATGCTGATTATGATTTCACTAAAGAAGTTGTATTAAATGTATCTTTTCATAGCTTTTAAAAGATTCCAAAATAAAAATAATATGATTTGATACAGTAATTTTAAAAGAAGGGCATTTAGGAAGTTTTACTCACAGGAAAGAGGAAGGCCATTTTTTTAAAGACTGTTAAGCACTTGCCAGGCATGTTATCATTTTCTACTTGGAGAACATCAATCACGGTAAGGCCAGATCTTCCCCGAACCTTTCTGTCTGCAAACCATTAATCTGCCTGGTCTCTTATTTATTTAGTTCACTTTGCAGACTGGAATAATTCCCTGTGCTTAAAGAGCAGTACAAAATTTTTCATCAGCCAAAAGCCTAGGACTGTCTTCTTTAAGACTCTGCCCAGTTTTGTGAGATTTTAACCATTGCAACTGCCAGAATTTAAAGCCCATCAGCCAAACTATAACTTATACCTTTGTCTCAAAAGGATCATTTTGATCCTCTGACTGGAAATTTTAATACTTTGAGATATATGTGGTTACATGCGTATATATTGTCATACTCAAACTAAAATAGAAATAATCTAATGTCCAAAGACAGAGAACTGCTTACAGAAATTGGGTTACATTCATATGTAATAAGGCATTCTCAGCCATTCAAATAATGATAAAAATGAGTATTAAATGAAAGGGAAAGATGTATAGAATATGGAGTTAAATTTAAATATTTGCAAGTGTGAAAGCTGTATGTGAAAGTGAAAAGAGGTGAATACGGTGAATGTGGTGGATATGAATGTGCATGCATAGTGTGTATGACGGGAAAAAAACACAAGGGATTCAACATTAAATTTAAAAAGTTAAAAGTGGTGAAGATAAATTTTCTGCTATTCTTCCTGTGTGAAATGTTTTCTAATGTTTTGCAGTGAGTGAGTATATACGGCATTGTAATAAAATTTAAAAAGTAATTTATAACCAACAGGTTCTGTATGTTTTCATTAGAGGTTTGCCATTTGTTTATTTTGTCTTAGGATAAAAATGGAGTATTTTCTGTCCGGACAGTCTGATGAAGACTTGTCTAAAATCGGGAAGAGTAGGAGGCAAACTTGCAGATCCTGAAGGAAAAGCCTCAATCTGCATAGATTACTCCTTGCTCTGAATTTCCAAGCTGAGAAGAGTTCAACCACACCGACTGGCAAGCATTCAGGCTGGTGTTCATTCCATCCTCTGTTACAACTGCCATCTCGCTTTCAGTTGGGGGAAAATGCTAACTCTTAACATTCAAACGGAAAAACAGGATAATATAACTGAAGAGAGAGAGAGAGCACGTTCTACTGCTGTAAATTGGCTCTCTATCCTCCAATGGTAGCACAGTCATCTCCCTAACAAATGACACCAAGTGGTTCTCCCTTACACTAGCCCCCTTATCTCCCAGACCTCAATGAATGTTTATGATGCAGATGCCATGGTGTGTGGGTTCAAGTGCAACCCTTCCACTCCTGCACCAGAGTCCAAGTTCAAAACGTCAAGGTCTTCGAGTACCACACTCTGCTCACATTACTCTGCTCACATTAGAATCACCTCAATGCCAAACCCAGTGCCTGTCAGCACACCTGTTTGTATCACCACACTCAGATCTTTATAACCTCCTTTGATCATGACAGATGTCTTACTGTTCCCAAAGATGCTATTTGTTCTTCATAGATGTTCAGCAATTCTGTTAAAGACAGGACAGATAGACATGAATAAGTATGTGTAAGCTGGTATAAGCATTTCTCCTCCTAAGCTAAAAATGGGGAATCTTATTTATATGTAAGGGTTTGAAGTTGCACAGTGAATGATATTATTTTCTCCAGCACATGTTAGGACTAACTGAAAAAAAGCCAGGAGAGTGGAGGTAAAGACATTTTGGAGAATGTGGGTAGCCACAAAAGACATCTTCATAAAGCATTCCAAAGCTAGGCAGACTTACTACAGGCCCAGCAGAGCAGCCACATCACAGTAAAATCCTAGAAGTTCAATAAACCAGTTTTACTAGGAGAGAACTTTACGCTGAAGTCCTCTAAATCAATGCTTCTCAAACTTCACTTTGCTTAAGAACACCTGGAGAGCTTATTCAAAAATCAAATTATCAGGTTTCTACAGATAAGTGGCCTGGGTAGAACCAGTTATCTGCACATTTTCAGATTTGGCTCTATATTTTATCAGGGAACAGAACTGTTACAATAAGGTACCAAACACTGCAGCTGAACAAATGGCCTTCTCTTTCTTTATATGGGAAGGTTGCCTTTTCAAAAAGCAAAGCATGTGCAAAATTCAAATATGCAATTTGTAAAAATCAACTAGTCATTACTAGTTGGTGGAGATGAATATGGCTAGCGAGTCGAGTTCATACTGCCTCTCAAAGGGCTTTATTATAATAAGTGGCAGTACACACTACTTGGCTGGAAAAGGACAGCATCTGCATCGGGACATCCTGGGAGCACAGATGTGTGCTTTGGCTTGGGAAACACTGACTATACATCAGATGTTTTTCTATTATGTGGCCATCATGAGGATGCTGTAAGCTAGCCGTACAGCTGACTGGGTGTTTAGCTTTAGGAAATTGATTCTTCAACCTGAAAAGTTAACCATCTTATTTAAGAAACATTAGTTTAAATACTAGAGTAAAATTTTAATTTCTTCAAGCTTTCCAAATGAAAAAAGGTTATTATTTTAAGACCACTTCTTCCATTCCCCCATATACATGCAAATGTTTTGGAAAAGAACCAAATGCTGGCAGGGACTAAGCTAAGGGTCACTGCTAAATGGCAGTGAAGAGTTCTCCCACCCTCAACTCCCATGGGACACATTTGGTGCAATGTGGGGATGCAATTCTAATGTTATTGCACCACCCCCATACTTCCAGATCCTTTTCCTCACCTACCAGCTAATGAGAAAAAGTTACTGGAATATGAAAAATTTATCATCAAAGTAGAAACTTTTCTTTGTTACAAGCAAAATGTTGTAAATGAAAGATGAAGTCTTGCCATTTTTTCGTTGGCAAAAGCAGGAAACTGCATCAAATTCCCACTTTGTACCAGACATGGCTACAGATCCGCTGAGAAGAGTGAGGAGTTAAATCTCCCAGGTATTCATTGAGAAAATGTATTACTCTCATTGTAACAATGGAGAATTTGCTGATTATTTTTCCCGTAGACATTAGTCATGCCATAGTGACTAACCTTTAAATTATCTGGCAAATGTTTCTCTTTATAATTGTTCCTATTAAAGATAAAATGCTGGCTAATTTCAATAGCAGGAAAGAGTAATTAGAAAATTAAGGATCCTTTCTCTTCATACTTCCATTTCAGAAGCTCTGTGTTAGCTTAAGTAATGTAATGTTTTACGCTTTGAACAGAGCTATTAGCAGATGGCTTTATTTTATGAAAGACAAGAGTACGTCTAAGGTGCCAACACATTTGTGAAATCGAAATCCAAGTTGCATTAATTAATGTCTATTAATAAGGTATAAATTGTCAGTTAAATACTTACTTGGTGCTATAAAAATAATTATTAATTTAGTCCTTGTCAAGGGTCTTTTGGTTTTGAGTAGAAGAAATCCACTACAACTAACAGAGGTAAAATAGAGGAGTTTACTGGATGTTTACAGGCTGATCTTCCATACTGTTCACTGTGTTGGCTGGTTTTCTCTGCTGCTGTATGTGTTTGGGTGCCACCATACTGTCCCTTCCTGCAACATACCCTCTGAGTTCCAACATCAACCTCAGGTTATAACATCTGTGAGTCATAAATCCATTTTAACAGGAATGACAAGCATATGAGTGTACCTTGGGTCAACTGTCTATCTCACAGCCCAATTAGGACTTGATTTAAAAACACTATAGTTTCTCTGGAAAGATAACTGGACACAGTAGTAGACAGTTGAGCAGTTGCCAGAGCTGTCACTAACTGGTACTTGAGACCATGTGCCACTCAGCCTCACTGCTTTAACATAATCTCACCTGCAGAGTCAACAGGTGAGGATAGGTCATTTCTAACATCCCTTAAATGACATTAATCATTTAAAAGAACATCTTTGAGGCCAACGATAAAGAACATTACATTTGTGATTATGAGATTTCAAAGAAGGCAAATTCCACTGTTAACTTAAAAAGAAAAAAAAACCTGAGAAGACCAAAGGATAATCAACATAATGAATCATTTCATTATAACAAAATATTTAATTATATTTCTATTGAAGAAAAATAATATTAACTAGCATCTGCTGTGCCCTATTAATAGCCAGGCACTGTACTAGGCATTAAAATTCATTATCTAATTTAATTCTCACATTTATATAAGTTTGATATTATTACCCTCATTTGGAGATAAACTTACAATTGAGTTAAATAATCCACTAAAAGTCAAGTGCTCTGAACAAACACATTTGAGAATCAGCTCTGACTATGAAACTTTTGCCACACGATGCTAGCCTTCTGGGCATTCACCTGACATGAATATGCTTCTCTCCAGTGCTTATGGGGGATCCTGGGTAAGGAAGATGCAAATTTGATGCCAAACAGATAATCATATTCTACCCCAGTTATCCGGACCAACTACCACTCACTCATGGATTTGACTCTATCATCCATTACTACCCTCCCAGGGCATACACAGAGGAAGAAAGCAAAAAGTAAATGCAGGGATAAACTAAGATGCTTTGGGTTTGTAAGACACAAGTGAACAGATGACAGCCTTCAAAAGAGCCATCCAAAATCTTATAGGGAAACATTTCACTTCTTGTTTACCATAATTTTATTCCACACTTTTTCACAAAACTACAGATACCAGTATATTACATGCTGATAATGGTTTGGCTGTGTCCCTACCCAACTCTCATCTTGAATTGTAGCTCCCACAATTCCCACATGTTGTGGGAGGGACCCAGTTGGAGGTAACTGAATCACTGGGACAGGTCTTTCCCGTGCTGTTCTGACAGTGAATAGCTCTCACCAGGTGTGGTGGTTTTATAAGGGAAGTTCCAGTGAACAAGCTCTTGTCTACCACCATGTAAGTCGTAACTTTGCTCTTTCTTCATCTTCTGCCATGATTGTGAGGCCTCCCCAGCCATGTGGAACTGTGAGTCCATTAAACCTTTTTCCCTTATAAACTACCCAGTCTCAAGTATGTCTTTACTGGTAGCATGAAAATGGACTAATATACATGCCTACATACTAAAAAGCCATTTAATTCAGACTGATCCCAGGATAGCCTGTTGATACGGTTTAGATGTTTGTCCTCTCCACATGTCGTGTTGAAATGTTGGAGGTGGGGTCTAGTGGGAGGTGTCTGGGTCCTGGGAGTGGAGCCCTTATGAATGGCTTGGTGATGAGTAAGTTCTCACTCTATTCGCTCACATGAGAGCTGGTTGTTTTAAAGAGCCTCACAACTCCTCTCTCTCTTGCACCCGCTTTCTCCATGTGACATGCCTGCCCTTCCTTCACCGTAGGCCATGAATAGAAGCTTCCTGAGATCTCATCAGAAGCCAAGTAGATGTTGGTGCCATGCTTGTACAGCTAGTGAAATCGTGAGACAAATAAATCTCTTTTCTGCAGAAATTACCCAGCCTCAGATGTTGTTATAGCAATGCAACATGGACTAACACACCTATCTAGCAAGTCAAAGGAAAAGCAGCAGAGAATCTGGATAGTCCTCTGAATAGGTAACCTTGATGACTAGTCCTTGAATTAATGAGAAATGGCAATGCTTTTGGGGTTTACTTTTGAATCACTATTAATGAGGGGGAGGAAAAAGTTAATTCAATATCCTAAGCATTCATAGACACTACTAATATATAATGTACATTATATGCATCTATCAAATACTGCCTTAGATAGTGTCAATGATAAAAAGGAATTTATCTAGTTTATAAGACTGAGAACACAAATAGGCTTAAGGCCAAAGAGAAGCAAATATTTAGACTAAAATATGACAAGAAATAGACTGAAGGAATACAATAATCCAAAATCAATCATCATCATCATATATTTTTTTGTTTGCTGCTCTGAAGGTATTTGCCATTTTCATTATTCATTCAATAAATATCTATTAATATGTACCAGAAAATGTTCTAGGTCTGGGAATCCAGGTTGGTAAAAACAATTAGAAATGACTGCTTTCTTCATAGAACTTATATGTCATTTTCTTTATTTGTTATCAAATCCAGGGAGATTCCTGATTGATTTAAAATACACATTATGTGCAGCTGATATTCATATATGTGTCTCTCTTGCCTTTGGTATCTGTTTTACTTCCTGTGCTTCATTATTTATCAAGAAACCATTCAAACTGCACAACAGAAAAGAAAAGATAAAAAGGAGGAAGAGTTAAATGAAAAAAGAAAAAGCCAAGTGTTCCATCCATTCTCTGTACATCTCCCCTCTGGATTTAGAAATGTTTATTTTGCACTTTCTGTGTTGGGGTTGAGATCACTCTGAGTTACCCCAGGAGTTACGTCCAGATGCAGGAGTGGTGCTGTCAGCCTAAAGTCAGTGGTGCTTCCTTTAGCTATGAGGTATTATAGGAATATGTGTGTTTTGAGTCCTGTCTAGGACTAGTCTTCAGAGTGAGCTATCATTTTTGCAACAGAATTTCAAGCTATTCTTCTTGAATGCAATAATAACTAACAATACAAACCACACACGGGCAAGTATAGATACCTATTATCTGTTAGTCCATCACTGCACTCCTAGTGCCTGATAGAGCGCATTGTAAACAGAAAGTATTCAAAGGAAATAATAAAAATGGATCCAGAGTTTATCTATATACAACCACTGAAGGATCACTTACTGACCTCCCACTATGAGGTTAGCTCTATCAAGTTCTCTAATTGTAATTAATTTTTCCATCCCATTTCTGTCCTTTTGCCTGTTCCCCAAGTCTGTTTTAAGTTCCAAGACTCATAATGTACAAGCTAAGCTACTAGCTGAATTCTTGTCCCTTTACTGTTTCCATCTGGTTCCCATCCTTTACTTTGATTTTTGTATTGTTGTTTGCCATTTTGTTTTTCTTTTTTGTTCTCTGCGAAGTCTCTGTACTCTGCTAGGATTCCCTTTGTTACTTTCTTATTTTATTAAGTGGTATCTCCTTTCAATCCATCAGCAATTAACTGTTTAAAGTTAAATCTATACCCATATGCAATATACACAGCATGTTATCTCATATGTACAATGTGGAAAATCAGATCAGGAGAGTGAAGCGCAGATAATGTTATTTGTTCAGCATTGAGATATTGCAGACTGACTTGGGTCTCTTCTCCAATCAAGAGTTATGGAAGGTGCAATGTTATTTATAGATTCAATGCCATCCCCATCAAGCTACCAATGACTTTCTTCACAGAATTGGAAAAAAAACTACTTTAAAGTTCATACGGAACCAAAAAAGAGCTGGCATTGCCAAGACAATCCTAAGACAAAAGAACAAAGCTGGAGGCATCACGCTACCTGACCTCAAACTGTACTACAAGGCTACAGTAACCAAAACAGAGATATAGACCAATGGAATGGAACAGAGCCCTCAGAAATAATACCACACATCTACAACCATCTGACCTTTGACAAACCTGACAAAAACAAGAAATGGGGAAAGGATTCCCTATTTAATAAATGGTGCTGGGAAAACTGGCTAGCCATATGTAGAAAGCTGAAACTGGATCCCTTCCTTACGCCTTATACAAAAATTAATTCAAGATGGATTAAAGACTTAAATGTTAGACATAAAACCATGAAAACCCTAGAAGAAAACCTAGGCAATACCATTCAGGACATAGGTATGGGCAAGGACTTCATGTCTAAAACACCAAAAGCAATGGCAACAAAAACCAAAAGTGACAAATGGGATCTAATCAAACTAAAGAGCTTCTGCACAGCAAAAGAAACTACCATCAGAGTGAACAGGCAACCTACAAAATGGGAGCAAAGTTTTGCAATCTACTCATCTGACAAAGGGCTAATATCCAGAATCTACAAAGAACTCAGACAAATTTACAAGAAAAAAACAAACAACCCCATCAAAAAGTGGGCAAAGGATATGAA
>NW_016804439.1:38388-79334 GCF_001698545.2 Rhinopithecus bieti | reverse complement strand
GGCACTATTCACAATAGCAAAGACTTGGAATCAACCCAAATGTCCATCAATGATAGACTGGATTAAGAAAATGTGGCACATATACACCATGGAATACTATGCAGCCATAAAAAAGGATGACTTCATGTCCTTTGTAGGGACGTGGATGAAGCTGGAAACCACCATTCTCAGCAAACTATCGCAAGGACAAAAAACTAAACGCCGCATGTTGTCACTCATAGGTGGGAACTGAACAATGAGAACACTTGGACACAGGAAGGGGAACGTCACACACCGGGGCCCGTTGTGGGGTGGGGAGAGGGGGGAGGGATAGCATTAGGAGATATACCTAATGTAAATGACGAGTTAATGGGTGCAGCACACCAACATGGCACATGTATACATATGTAACAAACCTGCACGTTGTGCACATGTACCCTAGAACTTAAAGTGTAATAAAAAAAAGTTATAACATGATACCCCCCCCCCCAAAAAAAAGGGTTATGGGAAGTGATATCCTCAAAGTCATTCATCCAGCAGTATGACCCCACAAAGCCTACCTGGGGTCCACAATCTGCTATCTTCCAGACATACACCAGGTAGTATCTCTGCACAATAGCCCTGTAGTTAGAAAGGGGCATTAAAGGGTATTTCCTCCAAGAGGAGCAAAAATATCTAATGAATATTGGAAGGCAATAATAAATAGGCTTAAATGGAAAAATAGGCCAACTCGGGTATACTTTGCCAGGAATAAAAATAGAAATAACTAAAATGGCTTTTCTTCTACAAATGAATGCGTGGTTTTCCCCTTTACTCTCTTAGTAGGAAAGATTATTTTCTCCTGAATGCAATCATTTGTAAATACCAAGAAACCTAAAAATATATTTGTTTGTCACAGTAATTTCTTAAAATACTCGAAATTAGGTTTTAAGAGTTGTCTGTTGGCTTTATTTCCAGGACCAAATTTCTGAGTCAAACTCTTTAACTTATTTTATATGTAAACATTTCAGTATGTACTCCAAATAATTGAAATTATGTTTCAAACATTGTAACACCTAAATAAAATGAATTCTCTGACATTATGAAATATGCTGTCATTGGTTACATTTTGTAAAGTGTCTTATAAGTGCTGGGAAACTTTGTTTACAATTTATCAGAATCTAAATAAGGTCTATATATTAAAATTGGCTGATTCATCTCTTAAATCTCTTTTAATCTAGAGGCTTCCCTGACCCCATTCTAACATTTTTACAGAGAAAAAAATGGATCATGCGTTGCATAAGATTTTTCCAACTGTTTGGATTTTCCTAACTGCAAACCATGGAAAAACGGGATTTAAGTTTTATATTTTTTTTAGAAAATAATTTCTTGAGTCAGATATCTATATGCAATGTCTTTCAAATTGTATTCCCCAAATCTATGTTCTATATAGCCATCTTAACGTAACATTTCTAAAAAATTATTTAGTAAACCATTTCATTACTGGATTAAACATATTCATGTGGCAAAAGATTTAGCATTTCCGTTAGAATCCTTTGTTCTCTTTTGAACATGTAAAGAAGGAAACACTATTGTGTGTCACAGTTTTATTCCACACCTCAAACTTTCTTTCTACTCTGCCTTTGAATATTGACACAGCATTTAAAAGACAAAATGTGGGTCATGAGTTAAAGTACAAGTTGAAATGCGATAAGGTCTTTTTCACTTACAAAATACTGCCTTGGCCCAGACCACCTCCTTTTCCCCTTTTGTCCTAAAAATACAAGTCTCATCTTTACCATTTTCCACTGAGTATATTCTGATCAAATCCCTGTGGCTCCCCATCTGCAAGTACTCATGACTTTAACTAGAGTTGAGTCTGTGTATTTAAAGGCAAAATTTAATCATATATTTATAGAGTATTTTTATCCAGGCCTTAAAATTATTTATCTGGTGCACCAAATGTTTTTAAGGAAAATGCAATTAGTCTACCAAAACTTGGCTTTTGCATGTGCTTAAGTTAACTGTGGTAGGCACCAGAGACCCTAAAATTCTTTATTCAGCTAGGAACAAATCTGTATAGGTGAAACACATTGTGGGCATGAAACCTGATTTCAATTGTTGGTTGAATCCACCCACTTTCCTTTGGCAACACATTACCTGGTACTTTTGGACTCTAGATTTTATAAACTTTTGGCGAGTTAAGGATGGATCAACTCACATTATGTACTTTATTTAAATGAAAGATAGAATGTAGTTCTAATGTCAACTTTAACATCTAAATAAGGTCAGCAAACTCGTGACAGGATTTTCTTTATCATTTATCTCTGCTTCATCTAGTGCATCTCCTCCATGCTCTAAGCCACAGTAGATGCCACACTTCTGTAACATCTTATAATAAATATACCTTTTATTTGCGTCAGAATTCACATACTAATTGCAGAAAAGTTTCAGGTTCATTGCAATTGCTCTGGCCCAAAGGAGTCATCTTTAATGGTTTTCTGTTGTGTTTACTGCTTTCATTTATGTCTCCCATGGCAATCGGTGCTGCTCTCCTCCTGCGCATGCATTATCAAATATGCCTTTTGCAGCTGCTTGGGATGGTCTTAGGAGAGTAGAAGGAGGTGGGGGTGCCAATTACTTTCAATGTTTGTAGACAAAGAATAACTTGCTGGCTAAGTTCTATTTCAGGATGCATGCCTCTGGTCTTTAACGCAAATGAGACAAAAACGTAACCATAATTTAACAGAGTAGCATGGGTATTATCCCAGCCTGTACAGAAACCATGTTCAGACTAAATAACCGACTAATTGCTTATACTCAGTATGGAGTCAGCCCCCACATAAATGATTTACAGAATCCACTATCAACTTTGCATTGACAACAAAGCAACCTCTAAAACAACCACCACCAAAGCTGGCAACTGGCAACTGCTGACTGGGGTGAGTTAGAACAACGTGGGAATGGTCACTTCTGGTACAAGCTGGATAAAAGGAGCAGGAACAGATGAGCAATTTAAACTTCCAAATAATTTATCCAAGTTAGTAACAAAACATGGCAGTCTCATTGGCCCCTGGAAAATCCCAACTCTTTGGCAAAATCCTGCAAGTTCTGAAGTTTACCCAAAGAAACAGAAGGAAGCTAGTAGCCTGTCAATTAACTTGGGTTTTCAGTTCACAAGGCAGGGGGTAATATTCACCCAACATCTTCCACTTTATCTTCAGTGCACACTGGCTGCTCTTCTTATGAACTGCCACAGTGCCTAAGATTAAGCTTCTTGTTGCATTTTATGACCTTCAAGAAGAAACAGTAGAATTGTCTGGATGCTCTGGGCTCATGAAGGAAACTACTCATTATNAGTCTTGCTCCATAACCCAGGCTGGAGTGCAATGGCGATGGCATGATCTTGGCTCACTGCAACCTCCACCTTCCAAGTTCCAGAGATTCTCCAGCCTCAGCCTCCTGAGTAGGCGGGACTACAGTCGCCCACCGCCATACCCAGCTAATTTTTGCATATTTTTAGTAGAGACCAGATTTCATAATGTTGGCTGGGCTGGTCTCAAACTCCTGACCTCAGGTGATCTGCCCGTCTCAGCCTCCCAAAGTGCTGGGATTACAAGTGTGAGCCATTGTTCCCAGCCTCATTATCCATTTCTTTTTGCGTGCTAGGCCAGCATGCCTCACTATGTCTAACTTAGCTTCTCTAGGAGAAATTCTTCTTGCTAACCTATTGTCTGTATAATCTTTTAAAACATATTTACCTTAATTATTATGCATATATAATGGTGGTATATATTACATAATATTAATCTGCCTTAGCATTAGATTATTAGATTACAAAGAAAACACAAATCTGAAGAACATTACTATTAGTCCAATGCCATGCACCAAGTAAATCCTTAAGAAATGTAATTGGACAATGTAAGGTAACCAAAGGTCTTTGTGATCCATGCCACATGAGACAGCAAAGAGAACACGGAAGCCCTGGACTCAGGGGCATTTGACAATTCACTTCTGATTAACTCATCTATTTTTTAGGAGAGACAGAGAAATAATAGGCAGGTGGCACATAAAAAAATAAACAGCTCTCAACAAAGAAGATAGCTAAAAAATGATTATCACAATCCCAAGGAACACTAAAATGAGAATGCAACAAACTCAGAAGGAAATACAGATATTTCCAGTGGAACTGAAGCAGCAACCTGTAGCCATTATGTTTCTCTTTGCCTTGAAAGTTCAAATATTTGTGTTTCTCTGAGACTGCTGATACAAATGCAGCTGATGAGACTCCTTCATTTAAGGCGAAAACTGGCAGCCCATTGAAGGTGTCAGGAGTTCACACTGATTCCACATGAACCTCAAAAATCAGAGTCACAAATTATTAGGGCTGGAAGACATTTGGAGATCACTGAATCAAACTCCTTCTATCACAGACATTTATCCAGGGGAGCTAAGTGACTTGTCTAGCTATTTGGCAAGAGACAAATCTCACACAGATACCGAGACCTTCAGGTCAGTCCTCTCACAGGATGATGATGCTACGTTCTTTTTAAAATCACTCACACATGTGACCATAAGACAAAAAAGAAAAAAATGAAAAAAGAACCTCACTGAAAAAGAACAGAACAACAAAGGAAAACTGAAAAATGTATATTTAGTGATGACCCAATTCCAACAAAACACATCCATACCTCACCCTTGATGTGTAGATAGGCTGATCTTAGGACCAGACACGCAATATTGTATCTGGTTTGAACAAACTTCTGGCCATATGTCAGTGCTTCCAGCAAGAATCTACCAGTCATCCTTCACAGCATGCTTGATCCTGCCTGGTGAACTCTTTTCCTATCTCCATATAACGTAGGGTGAGGGCACATGTGTTCTGTGTTTCTTCATAATATGTCGTTTCTTCAGAAAACAAATTTGAGTATAAGAAAACACTTTAATTTCCTTAAATTAATGAATGTAGTATTTAGAAGAACAAATTCATTTTTTTCTTTACCCAGTTTGCATAGTAATGTCTGAGCACAAGCAGCAGCTCACAGACCTATACAACGGCACTGAAAGAAAAAGAACAGGCTTTCCAACCATTGTCTTCCATAATTCTGCCCCCACACCTTACCAAACAAACATAGACCTAGTTTATTTAGAAACTTGAAAGCATGTACTATATCTGTCTACTTTATCCATCTCCGTCACTACTGTCACAGTGTAAGTGACATCATCTCTAAGACGATGAATTTTTTCCTAATTGATCTTCTTGCTTTTACTTTTATCTCCTTACCATCTGTTCATCATTGAGCAGTTATATTCCTTTCTTTTAAACATAAACTGAACCTGTTTTTCCTGGATAAAATCCTCCAAAGTCTTTCCAACACGCTCAGAATAAAATTCAAATTCATTAACTTAGCTGGGAGAGGAGCTTGCAGTGCCCCAAAAAGAATTAGAGGAACTGAATATCACAAAAACTCCTTTATTCTTGGAGTCTATCCTGGATAAAATGAAGCCTGTGAGCCCAGACTACAAACCCTATTTTGTAAGTAATATTCCATAGAACATTAAACATTTCTGTGCTTACATCCCCTTTGCTGTCCCAGGCTTTATCCAGCTACTGTTTGACCACTGTAGATTCAATCTGTTCAAAGATATACATGTATATATCTTGTTTTCCTTTTTTTTTTGTTTTTTTTTTTTTTTTGAGGACAGCCTCGGCTCTTCACCAGACCTGGAGTGCAGTTGGCAAGATTTCGGCTCACTGCAACCTCCCCTCCACAGGTTCAAGCGATTCTCTAGCCTCAGCCTCCCAAGTAACTGAGATTGCAGGTATGCACCCCACGCCCAGCTGATTTTTTGTATTTTTAGTGGAGACGGGTTTTCACCATGTCGGCCAGGCTGGTCTCAAACTCCACCTCAGCCTCCTCCTGAAGTGCTGGAATTACAGGTGTGAGCCACCACACCTGTCCTATTTTCTTACTTAGTTGATCTTGGAAGATGAAAAGAAACAGTTACATACTCCTGAGTCCAGCACAGTAAGAGGATGGTAATGTACAAGGGACTCTATCTCAGAAAAAGGCATGGGGGTGGGGGCGGGTAGTATATCTGAGACAGAATCAGGACTTTGTGTTCTAACCACCATCAATGTTTTTAATGCAAATATTAAAAACTTAATAAAGAGGGAACCAAAGAGGGAAGCATTCTATATGTAAGTGAACACTGAAATCACTGATGTAAGTTAGAGGCATGGGGCCGGGCGCGGTGGCTCAAGCCTGTAATCCCAGCACTTTGGGAGGCCGAGACGGGCGGATCACGAGGTCAGGAGATCAAGACCATCCTGGCTAACCCGGTGAAACCCCGTCTCTACTAAAATACAAAAAACTAGCCGGGCGAGGTGGCGGGCGCCTGTAGTCCCAGCTACTCCGGAGGCTGAGGCAGGAGAATGGCGTGAACCCGGGAGGCGGAGCTTGCAGTGAGCTGAGATCCGGCCACTGCACTCTAGCCCGGGTGACAGAGCAAGACTCCGTCTCAAAAAAAAGAAAAAAAAAAAAAAAAGTTAGAGGCATGGGAGCAACTGCAGTTAGAGCCAGAACAAAAGAGAGTAAGTAGAACTCTTTGTAGGTCAACTTACAGCTAAAACAAGTCAGTAGGTATTCCTTACCAGTAAAAGTAAGTTTGTTTTACTTTTCTTTCTGCCATGTAACTACAGAATATGAAACCCAATATCCCCAAATAAGCCCCTGAAAATCCCATCTATAGTCCACAACACTCAAACTGGCCCAACTGGCCCATAGAACTGATCTTTACTGTGTTTGAATACACATAGATATTAACTCTCCTGGTCTTAAAGTATGAAACTTGCACTGGTCTTATCTGAGTTCCTTCCTCAGGACACTGACCATCAGACCTCCCAGATAGTATGAAGTAGCTGACACTTACTAGGTCACTACATCTGGACAATGAGATCCCAGACCCCTCACCCATCAAGATTGCCTAGTCAACCACCTGCCTCCTGTTGACTAGCTTCTCTTGCTTAGCTCCCCTATACTTAGCTACATTCTTTCCCCTATTGTACTTGGTCAGAGAGAAGTGTTTAAGACGGATCTCCCGTCTTCTCGGCTGCAGTATCCAATTAAATCCTTCTTCTCTGGCAATACTTATCATCTCAGTGATTGGCCTTCTGTGCAGCAAGCAACAGGACCTAGACCAAACCCTGGCGCTTCAGTAGCCATTCCACAGTTCCCTAGGGTCAACCCACGGGACGCAGGCATTCTTCTTGGAGATTAATCGTTTTTTCTACCAACTGCAGAGAAACTCTTTCCTATCCTTCTGTCATTACCTGTTCTCACGCATGAAGATAACCAGTAGTTTCGGAAACTAGACATGTTCTGGCCATTTCTTCAAAGATTATGATTCGATACTTATATGCTCCCAGAATTTTTTTAAAAAACTTCCTGTACCATTCTGATGATCACCCCGAGCTGAACCACAACCCAGCAGAACTGGAGGGACAGTGCAAGGCTGTACCCATCTTGGCCAGTAGAGCCACTTCCGTGTCTTGAGATCCTACAGCCTCTGCTGCCCCCTGGTGGTAATTACTAAACATACCACACCCCTCTCTAGTTCAATAAAATCAAGAAGTATCTATTGAGGACCATGTCAAAAGTATGACATAAGAAGCTGTGACATAATGCCATGTAATATATTTCTTCATTCATGTTTGGAAGTCAAGAAACATAAGTCATCCTCCTTGAAGCAGCTCCAAATACCTAACTAAACACTTATATATGAAACTGCCACTAAAATTTTGATTCAAACTGCAGGGAAAGCAAAAACTAATCTGTTGTAATATAGGAAATTTAAAACAAAAGCTATACAGAGAATCAATAATACCGATAAAGTAAAATTGATTATTTTCTTATCAATAATAGTATTTTTTCTCTTTTCAGAACAGATACTTTTTATTTTCTTAAATTCCTGTTGTAAAGTCTGTTTTGGTGCTTCTGACCAACCAAAAGTAAATATACTAGGGTCTGAAACAGAACTAAAAAGCATGGAATCTGGGCACTCTTTCAGATGGTTAGTAAATTTCATCAACCAGTTCCTGTTGTTCATCAAACTGATCACAAAAAAAACGAATCATAGATAAATTACAAAATGTTTTTTCAAGCATCCCTGAAAATTGCCTGTAAATTGCCACCCTCAACTTCTAGAATTAGAGCACTATGACATATTTTCTAACTTATCTAATATTTCTTTTCCTTTGACTGGGAGTCCACTAAAGAATCATTTTTGTCAGTGTGTCTCACTTAAAGACGCATTTACTAATAAGATCATTTTCACTTTGTGGGCAGACATCTGTTTCCAATTCAATTTCTGGAAGCCAAGAAGAATTCTGAGCAACTCACAACTATCTGACAGTTCTCCATCTTTGTTTCTACTGGTAGAAACAGCCTTCTTAAATGTTCAACCTTTCCAAATGAATTAATAATATATTTAATTTATGTTCATGTTTAATCTAATGTTCTCAAACTAGGATATTTTCTCATCAAAAATTTCACCACAGTTGTGTTGTAGTACAAGGTGTTTGCTATATTATTTTTATGTGGCTGCATATCATTATAAACATAGAGACTACATTTTAATGTATCTAAATCTGTCTGATGCTCTTCTGTCCTTTGATGCTCATAAATTGAATACGCACTTAGGGACACGTGGGTGCTTTTTCACTGTAATAAGCTATAGTGAAACCTAAGGAGTTCTGATGGATAACCTAGGGCTACGAGGGGGCAATTTTGATACGTGAGTATCTCTAGGATGCTGGAAAGTTCAATATATTATATTGCCTCTCTTGAAAGTTCTAAAAGTTTTGGGGAATTTAAAAACTGCCCTACATACTTCTTAGATCTTAAGATCTATGACTGCTAGGAATTAAAATGTATGGAATGTGTAGAACATATAGAGACACCAAGAACAAATCACTTAGAATTAGAAGCCAATGAATGAATCAACTGGCCCTGACACAGACAAAAAGTGTCTGAGTGTCTGACTGTCTTGAGGTCAGTGCAAGTTTAGGATCTAATTCACCCAGGCACCCAATGGATTAACTGTATTTTTATTTTCTGGATCTCACAATGTATTTTCAGGACTGAATTTTCCCTTCCTGAATGAATGACCTGCTAGCTCTTTCTGCCTAGAATGCTCTACCCTTTCACGGTCACACCTGAACCAACTATGAGTTCCTGTTCTGCCACCCACCCGATCAATCCCTGATTATTTCTGAACCAACTGGGACACACCTCCTCTGTGATTTGTTCGTTCAGCTGAGCCTAATTGTCAGTGATTGAATTTTGTATAATTTGATCATTCTGGACTAGAAGATGGTAGCTGTTCACTTTTCAATCATTCCAATTAGCCTAATGAGTAACTCAGTGGCACAGACTTTAATTTTTAAATCTTCAGCATCAGGAATTGTGCCTGACACACAATGAGTGCTAAGAAATGATTGGTTGAATGAATAGAGATAGCACACCATAAAGGCAAAGTCAATTTCCTCTGCACATAAAATTAAAGATTATTTCTATGAACGTTGAGCATTGTTGCAATAAGGAAATATGCCTCTTATTTGCTTTTACAAGTTTAATTCCAGAAGCAATTTTGTTTATGCAAATATTTGCCTCTATTGTCAAATTCCAGCTAAAACAATTTTTGTTATCTATGGTTGTTACACAAAACTTCTAACTTCTAGTAGCAAAGTTAATCAAATAGTTTTTTTTTTTTTAATTTGTAACAGGTTTAGCCTTGATGAATAGGTTTTGACCTATTGTTTATACTAAACTTAATTTCCAGAACTTATCTCCTTAAGTGCAATGCTTTATACATGGACATGGTAAATGTTCAAACTTTTATTAGGTATTTAAGTTTAAAGTAATAGGAAAGAATAACTTGAATAAATTAATTCCTTGCTACTTTACAGCAATTTTTGCCTCACTCCACTGATTCTCTATTAGATAAACTCCTTCACTACAAAATCTTACACACTTCTGATTGATGCCCATTCTGTAATGTTATCTACCCTCCAAGATTCCTGGGAGACAGAGTATTGGAATCTGACATTCAAGTCGTGCTTGTCTGCCTAGAGGCTCGCATTCATCAAAGGAAGTAAGGACATAAAGTACATTAAAATAAACTCTACTATAGCACAGATTTTTAAATTGGACTATTCTACACATGATCCTGATTCTAATCTTCCTTTTTCTGGAAATTCAGAGCACCTAAGCTAAGATCAGGTGAAAAAAATGAAAATTATAACACAAGGAGGGAAAGGAGCTCACAGGATATTTGTCAAAGGGCCATGCAGCTTTTATGATTAGAAAAGCATTTACTCCTGTAACAGTGAAGATTACATGAGACCACCATTTCATCTGTCAGTCAAACTCAGATTGACTCTTTTCAAACATCGGTAGCTGACTCAAAATGGAATGGCCACTGTTCCCAAGCACCACCTGCCACAACTTGGTATTTTTCTGTGCTTAATGAATCACACTTATTCTCCTGGATATGGGAGCATTGGAATAGAAAAACACAGTGACTAAGATTCCCTTGTATTGAGTTACATTAAAAGCTGTACCTCAGAAAGTCCACCTATCACTGTGTCACTGCTGACGGTTCCTCTGGCTTTATCTATATTCCTGCTTCAAACTATTTTTAGCAAAAATTTAAATGATGTTCAGGGGTTTGTTGGTAAAAGAAGTTTAATATGTAAGAATTGAAGTACATATTAGTGAGCATGGTTATGATGATGATGATGATGGATTCATGCTGCAATCCTGATTTGATTTGCTATAATTAGGCTACAATTTGATCTATAGAGGACTAAAATCCTATTTGAAGTATAAGTGCATCACATATGTGGTTTATGGTTAAGAAAAACCTGACAATGTGGATAGCCAGTTCCCACTCACGTACCGGGGTCACGGATTTGTTTTTGTTCGGCTGTATTTTCTGTTTGGCTCCTTTCTCTAATTTTTGAAATGTCTCAAAGTCAGTCCCAATGTCTTTGGCTTATTTCTGTTTACCAGGTGGCACTCACATATTTAAATACATTTACATATATCGTTACACATACATATGTGTTATATAGATATGAGAGAGATCTATAAAACTGTGAAACAACTTCTGAACTAATTTAAGAACTAGAACATCACTAATTCTGTGTATACTACCTGACCCAAAGAAAATCAGCTTCCAAATACAGGCCTTTCATTTTGCAGTTTTTAAAAATGGTTTTACCATATGTATATAAACCTCTAAACTATATATTTCTATGGATTGAAATCTTTAAGAAATGATATTAAATGTTACATTATCAAAGTAAAATTGCACCAGACAAGGTAACCAGGCAAGGAAGACTTTTTTCAAGATGACCACAATAGGTTCACAACTATCCCAATATGGAATATAGAGTGAACTATGTTGAAACAAAAGGCAGGAGAGATTTTCAATACCAGGTCAAGTTGGCGCAAAGGTTCTGAAGGACATAAGCCTGGAGGTTACTAAATAGTTAGGTCATCTATTTTTGCTAATTGGCATGAATTGAGGGAGAGTAGAAGTTAGGCTCCTTTCCCGCCACCGAGACTGAGAGATAAGGGCCCTATCTTTTTTGGTGATTACATGTCATAGAATAACTCCCAAAATCATACAAAACACATTGCTATGTTGTAAAACTGGCAAGAGGCTGGGAGATTTGCATCTTAAAAGGGCAGAGAAAGAATTTACAATTGCAAGTTTTCTAAAATAAACTCACTAAGAAAAGGGAGATCAGGAGCTTAGGTCAGGAAGAAACCTTTCTAAAGTTTAGTCGAGCTGAAAGGAAATAGACCATCTTGGTCAAAACATAATTCTAAATCTTTGTTTTCTCAACATTACATTTCAAAGAGATTTACCCAAAGAGTATGAGGAACTGTACGTCATCCATATTCACCCCAGTATAATAGTGCCTCACTTTAATATACCACATTTTAACACCCATTTTACTATAGATGAATACTATAGATGAATGTGTCTTCACATGCCCTTTCTCCATTTATGAACAACTCTGATGTCTCCCCTGTGTCCTCATCCCCTTTTCTTAAAGGGACACTGGTCAGACTGGCTAGGGCATTCCCTAACGACTCCATTTTAAATGAATTTCCTTTGGAAGTCCTTACCTCCAAACATAGTCACATTCTTAGGTACTCAGAGTTAGGGTTTCAACATATGAACTGTGGGGAGAGAGTTTAGTCTGCAGCAGTATGCATTTTTGTGCTCATGTTCAACATATTTTGGGATGTTTTGCACGTTTTTACACATTCCTTCTAGTACACATAGAAATATTTCCTTAGGATGTCTACTTAGAATGAATGTTTAGATTGTCCGGCACTCTTGCTTTTCGTTTTCATCAGCACTTAATATTGTCAGCATTTCCACTATTTCCCAATCAACACAAATTCTTTATATACCCTGGGAATTAATATAATTAATCAGTGATGTCTGCTACAGATGTCTTCTAGTTTTGTTGCATATGTTGACTTCCATGATGTCTTAATGAAAAGGTATTGTTTTTAATACAATACAATTTATCAGTATTTTTCTTTATGCCATTTCTTTCTGTTTCATTGCGGTTGGAGTCCTAGTTAAGAAAATTATTTCCGACTTCAGTCATAAACATTCACCCAAATACCTTCTTCAAATGTTTTAAAGTTTTGCCCCTAATATTCCAGTCTTTAATCCACCTGGAATTTATTTTAGTATATGATACGAGGCAGGAATCCAATTATTTTTCCCATAGAGATAAACAAATATTCTGGTCCCATTTATTTTCTAGTCTACTCTTCCCTAAGTAGTTGCAATGCCACATATTATACATAATTTCTGTATATTCATGGGCTGCTTCTGGCCTATTAGGGACAATTGAATAACATGTCTCTTGCAATATTTACTATAAAATACCATTACAGATGTACCCTGTTAGCAAAAGATAAGGTGGACAAACCAATCTTAGATGTATGCAGTGGGAGTTCACACTCAGTGCGGATGGAATAGACATGGGTCTAATCACTTTGGAAAGTTGTTTGAGATTATCTTATAAAATTGAATATACTCCCTCTCTCTGACCCAGTCGTCGCATTCGCTGTTGTGTGCTCTCGAGCAGCAGTTCCAGTGTGGTCCCAGGAGTGCCAGCATCAATGTCACCTTGATACTCAGCATTACTTGAATAGCATGTCTCTAGTTAATACTGTGGCTTTATAATGAGCCTTGGAATATGCAAGGGGATATTCCCACATTATTTTTCTTCTTCAGGAAACTCCTGTTTTTCAGCTTTCGCTATGCCAAATAAATTTTAGAATCTGTTTTTTAAGATGCAAAATAAAATCTGTTGGGATTTTGATTGAAATTTCCCTGAACCAATACAATCAATCTGTTGTTCATATGTATGTGTATACATATGTGTATACATATGTGTATACATATATGTGTGTGTATACATACACATGTATATGAACAACAAAGGCTTCTTTTACATTTAAAAAATTTATTCTTGGTTACTCTATATTTCTATGTTAATATAGCTACACACATTTTTATTTGTTTTATATTTTCCTGATGTTTTCATATATATCTTCTAACCATTTATTTTCAACTTTCTACATCTTCATGTTTTATGTAATTAAAAGAGATATATTTTACTCAAACTGGCATTTTTTAACTGGAAATTTATTCTTCTTTAACTTAATTTGATTACTAATATATCAGAACTGATTATCATTTTCACTGTGCTTTGGAACTGTTCCATTTTTTATGCTTCTTCCATTTTATATTTTCAATTAATTATATTTTAATTTGGTCACCTCCATCTTTCTTTCCTTTTTCTAAGCAATTCACAACTTACATAACGTATTCTAATTTTGTAACTGGTTACTATTAAAATGCTGCCATGGGCACAAAACTGTAAATCAGTTTCTTTATCCTCTTACTGAATAATTAGAAGACTGAATAATTTAGCTCTGATAATGTTCCTGCCAATGATAATTTTATCCTTAATTTTTCTTTTCTTTTAAAAAGGAACACATCATTATTATTATGTTATGAAGACAATGATTGACTCTAATTATATGTATACATGTTTGTGTGATGTCCTCTCGCATTGAATAGTGACTGACCAGTGTGGTCACAGAATATAATATAAGCCATAGTGTGTGACTGCCTAGAATAGGTTATAACAGTATTCCAACTTCTGCCTTGGTGCTGCTTGGATTACTGGTTCTAGAAAAGTCTGGTCACCACACTGTGAAAACACCCAAGCACTGTTAGGGAAAGTTAGTCCCAACACCAATTCCCAGCTGTGTGAGCCAGCCACCTAGAAAGTGGATCCTCTGGCCACATGTACACCTTTACCTGCCTGCAACCGCAGTTCCCATGTGATTGCAACCTCATGAAAGACCCCAAGCCAGAACCATCTACGCAAGCCACTTCCAAATTCCTGAGGCAAAGAAACTGTTTGAGATAAGCAATGGTTACTGTTGTTTTAATTCCACGTTTTGAGCCAATTTGTTACTCAGCATTAAATAGCTAACGTAACATATTTACCAATTTCTTTTCTCACAATTCTTTTTTGCATCTTACGTGGCAGGTTAGGTTTCTTCTTCTTGAAGAAAAACTTTTAATATGCCTTTAGTGAAGTTAGTGCTAAAGGAACTTAGATTTTCTTTATATGAAAATATATTTATTTCAACCCAGTTATGTTCTGTGAGTACTCTGAAAGATTTATTCTGCTATTATTTGACTTCCAAGTATTTAAGAAGGCTGCTGGAAGTTCAAGTGTGGTTCTTTGTAGGTTTCTTGTTCCTCTCTCTGGCTACCTTTTCCCGAGGTTTTCTATAGACCTACTAAGTTGATAGTTTTTCAACTATTCTGCTTTGAATATGTAGTGTACTCTGTGTCTTTGAATCCAGCCAATGCCTCTTTGAACATTTCACCTCATTTTATTTATTCTTCTGAGACCATAAGATATATTATTAAACTGTCCCATTCAATCTTTCATGTCCGGGATCATCACTTCACTACTTTCCTCTTTCTGTTTTCCCATGTTGCAGCCTAAGTAATCTCTTTACATCTGTCTCCCACTCTTCTCATTCTTTCTTCAGTTATATTGTATGTGTTGTTTAATCACTCCATTAAGATTTTCTTTCAATTACTGGTATTTTTTCATAAAAATTCTACTAGATCTGCTTCACATATGCTTGTCATTTTGGTTTCAAATATTAAGTTGAGGTACTTGCTCTCCATTTTTTATTTTTAGGCAAAGCAAATTCATCATTTCCTACTTTAGTGTTTGCTGTAAGTCACTGATTAGAGACTTTTGGACTAGCCAATGATTTTCCTTTAGAAAACTGGTCAACATATTTATATTTAATAAGCATAAAACTACAAACATTTCTTTTTCATGCAAATTTTGCTAAGTTGTATCATTCTGTTTATTAGATACATTACATTATAATTTTACCAACTTATTATGCTTTACTATTTAATGTTTCCTTTTTAATTTCTGATATTATTTATGTCTTCTTTGTTTTTATTATGTGACCAAAGAGATAACAATTTTGCTAATCTTTTTATATTTCTTCATTTATGTCCCTATAATATTTCTTTTCTTCTATTTTCATTGAGTTTAATTTACTATTTTCTTATCATTATTAAGATGGAAACTCAGATGATTGTCAGCCTTTATTACTAGTCTACGCACTTTTTAAGCTTTTAAGTTCAGGGATACATGTGCAGTCTATGTACTTCTAAGGGTGCACATTTCCATATAAGCATATTTTAATAGAAACATGAAACTTCTGTAAGTAACATATTATTTTCATTCAACTAAAATATTTTCTAATTCCCATTGTGATTTCCTCTATGACCATGAGGAACTTAGAAGTATTCTTATGGGCTCTCGATATTTTTTTTAACGGATTTTTTCTCAGATTTGTAAATTAATTATACCTTGATTAGAAATTACAGTCTGTATCATCTCATTTGAAATTTTTGAGACATGATTTGTGTGGCAGCATATGATCAATTTTTTTGACTGCCCCATTTGTCATTTTAAAAATCTATCTATAGTTATTGAGCAGAGAAGTATGTTTTAGGGGCGTTAAGTCTGTAATGAGTACTTAAAATTGTTATTTTTTATGGTTTTTTCTCCACTTGTTTTATTAGTTTTTTCTGTCACCCAGGCTGGAGTGCAATGGCACTATCTCGGCTCACTGCAACCTCCGCCTCCCAGGTGCAAGTGATTCTCCTGCCTCAGCCTCCTGAGTAGCTGGGATTACAGGCACCTGCCATCAAGCCCAGCTAATTTTTGTATTTTTATTAGAGACAGTGTCTCACCGTGTTGGCCAGGCTGATCTCAAACTCCTGACCTCAGGTGATCCACCCTCCTCGGCCTCCCAAAGTGCTGGGATTACAGGCATGAGCCACGGCACCCAGACTATTCTATTAATTATTAAAATACAAGTTTAAAATTGTCCATTATCATTTTGAATATGTCTATTTCTCATTTTAGTTGTGTCAATGTTTTGCATATTTCGAGATCAAATTATTAGGTTCATACAACTTATTATTGCATCTTCCTGAATGTCTTAGTCTGCGCAGCTATAACAAAATACCTGAGACTGGGTAATTTATATATAACCTACATTCATTTATCACAGTTGTAGAGACTGAAAGTCTAATATCAAGGCACTGGCAGCTTCAATATTGGGGGAAGTCCTGGTCTCTGCTACTAAGAGGGCGCCTTGTTGCTGTGTCCCCAAGAAGGGATGAATGTTGTATTCTCACATTGCAGATGAGGTAGAAGGGGGAACAGGCCTAAGCTAGCTCCCTCCAGTCTAGCCCTTTCTAAGGCACTCATCTATTCATGAGGCCTCTGCCTGATGACTTAACCACTTCTGAAAAGGTCCGCCTCTTAATACACCAAAACAGGGATTACATTTCAACATGTAAACTTTGAGGAGCACTCAGACCACAGCACAGGTGAATTTTTAGCATTATGAGTGGCTTTCTTACCTCTAGTAATGCTTTCTGACAGCTATTCCAGATTTTTCTGGGTTACTATTACATGCTATCCCTTTGTGCACTTTTTGGATCTTTATGTTTCACCTGGGGCTTGGCCTGGGAATTCTTAGCTGCCTGTTTTGTTCACTTATTCCTATAATCTGGTGGACACACACACACACACATCTCACACATAGCACACACACCTCATCTACATATCTACCACATGCATACACACCATATACCACACATACATACACACACACCCCACACATACACACCCACATACGCACACACATCTCCAGCTTTGCTTATCTTCTCTAGAAGAGTTGATCTGTATCACCTAGAACTGATCAAAAACAAAGCTATTGATTATTTATGAAGTCCCTTTTCCTTTTTCTCTGATGAGTTTTGTACATGTTTTACTTCCTAAACATTGCATACATACAAAATACTTCATTTTATTGCACTTGGCTTTATTGCATTTCACAGATGTTCCTTTTATTTTAAACAAATTAAAGGCTTGTGGCAACCCTGCATTGAGCAACTCTATTAGCACAATTTTTCCAACAGCATATGCTCACTTCATGTTTCTGTGTCACATTTTTGTAATTCTCAAAATATTTCCAACTTTTTCATTATTATATGTTATGGTAATCTGTGATCAGTAATCTTTGATGTTACTATTGTAATTATTTTGAGGCACCACAGACTATGCTCAAATAAAATGGAAATCTTAATAGATAAATATTGTGTTCTGACTGCTTCACCAACCAGCGATTCCCTACCATATCTCCGTCTCCTCGGGCCTCCTTTTTCCCTGAGACACAACAGTACTGAAATTAGGCCAATTAGTAAATTAGTAATTCTACAGTAGCCTCTTAAGTGAAAGGAAGAGTTGTACATCTCCCACTTTAAATCAAAAGCTAGATATAATTTAAGTTTCATGAGAAAGGAATGTTGAAAGCTGAAATAAGCTGAAAGCTAGGCTTCTAGCAGTAAAGAGTTAACCAACTGATGAACGAAAAGGAAAAGTTCTTGAAGAAAATCAAAAGTGCTACTCCAGTGAACACACAAATAAGAAAGTGGAACAACCTTTTTGCTGATATGGAGAACATTTGAATGACCTTAACAGAAGATTAAACCAGTCACAACATTCCCTTAAACCAAAGCCTAATCCAGAGCAAGGCCCTAACTGTCTTCAACTCTGTGAGACTGAAAGAGGTGAGGAAGCTGCAGATAAAAAGTGTGAAGCCAGGAGAGGTTGGTTCATATGATTTAAAACAAGAAGCCATCTCCACAACTAACTTAAAATATTTAAAAAAAAAAGAAAAAAAAGAAAAAAAAAAGAAAGAAAGAAAATGTGGCACATATACACCATGGAATACTATGCAGCCATAAAAAAGGATGAGTCCATGCCCTTTGTAGGGACATGGATGTAGCTGGAAACCATCATTCTCAGCAAACTATCGCAAGAACAGAAAACCAAACACCACATGTTCTCACTCATAGGTGGGAAATGAACAATGAGAATACTTGGACACAGGAAGGGGAACATCACACACTGGGGCCTGTCATGGGGTGCGGGGAGGGGGGATGGATAGCATTGGGATATACACCTAATGTAAATGATGAGTTAATGGGTGCAGCACACCAACATGGCATATGTATACATATGTAACAAACCTGCACGTTGTGCACATGTACCCTAGAACTTAAAGTATAATAATAGAAAAAAGTAATATAAAAAAAGTGCAAGGTAAAACTGCAAATGCTGATAAAGAAGCTGCAGCAAATTATCCAGAAGATCCAGCTAAGATAATTGATGAAGGTGGCTACACTAAACAACAAACTTTCAGTGTAAATAGAACAGCCTTCTACTGGAAGAAGATGCCCATCTAGGACTTGAATGGCTAGAGAGAAGTTGACGCTTTGCTTCAAAGCTTCAAAGGACAGACTGAATCTTGTTAGGGGCTAACGTAGTTGGTGACTTTAAGTTGAAGTTAATGCTTATTTACCATCTGAAAAATCCTAGGGCCCTTAAGATTTATGCTCAGTTGAATCTGCCAGTGCTCTTTCTATGGAACAACAGGGCCTGGATGATAGCACATCTGTGTACAGCAGGGTTTTCCGAATATTTTAAACCCACTATTGAGACCTACTGCTTAGAAAAAAATATTCCTTTCAAAATATGAGTGCTCATTGAAAATGCACCTGGTCACCCAAGAGCTCTGATCAAGATGTACACAATGTTGTTTTCATGCTTGCTAACATATTCATTTTGCAGTCCATGAATCAAGGAGTCATTTTGTCTTTCAAGTCTTATTTAAGAAATACATTTTGTAAGGCTATAGCTGCCATAGATAATGATCTCTACAATGGATCTGGGCAAAGTAAATGGAAAACTTTCTGGTAAGGATTCACCATTATATTTGTCATTAAGAACATTCATGATTCAAGAGAGGAGGTCGAAATGTCAACATTAGCAGGAGTTTGGAAGAAGTTGATTCCAAACCTCTCGGATGACTTGGAGGGACTCAAAACTTTCGTAGAGGAAGTAATGGCAGATGTGGTAGAAACAGCAAGATAACTAGAATTAGAACTGGAACCTCAAGTTGTGACTGAATTGCTGCAATCTCATGATAAAACCTGACAGGATGAGGAGTTGCTTCTAATGGATGAGCAAAGCAAGTAGTTTCTTGAGATGGAATCTATTCCTGGTGAAGATGCTATGAACATTGCTGAGACAACAACAAAGAAATTAGAATATTAAATTTACTTGCTAAAGCAGGGTGTGAGAGGATTGATTCCAATTTTGAAAAAAAAGTTCTACTGCGAAAAAATGTTATCACTCATCTATCACATGCTACAGTCAGACCTTTCATGAAAGGAGGAGTCAATCGATGTGGCTACCTTTATTGTCAACTTATTTTCAGAAATTGCCACAGCTACCTCAGCCTTCAGCCACCACCACCCTGACTAGTCAGCAGCCATCAACATAGAGGGAAGACCCTCCACCAGCAAAAAGATTGCTACTTACTGAAGGCTCAGGTGATCGTTAGCATATTTTAGCAACAAAGTATTTTTCAATTACAGTATGTAAATTGTTCATTTACTTAGGTGTGGGATAATGCTATTGCATATCCAATAGACTACAGTATAGTGTAACATAACTTTTATATGTGCTAGGAAACCAAAAAATTTGTGTGACTCACTTTATTACAATATTTACTTTATTTAGGTAGTCTGGAACCAAACCTGCAATATCTCAGATGTAGACCTGTAGTTATTTTACACTTTTATGTAATAATATCAAAATCTAAAGTACTGTGTGTCTAAATTGTTTTTGTTTTCATTGACTCTCATATATAATTTTTTCTTGAACTTTACAGAATTTTTTTATCTATATTCAATATTTATTGGAATTTACCCCCATGGATTCCTTAAAGACTAAAATCAGAATGCTTCCCTCCTAAAGGAATTTATACATTTATTTATCCTCAAAGTAACCTGGGTGCCCTTTGAGGATTCTAGTTTATATTAGGAATATCAGAATTACCTTCACTCCCTGACACTGATTCTAACTCCTGGGTTCCTGTTCTCTTTAACGGTTTGGGTATTTGATTCCAAAGTCTAGCCTTTACAAGTGTTTGTCTCACTACTCCATGTTCTAGTTTTTAATTTTCTCAAGTGCCCAGGAATGTATATATTGAACACAGCATGCATTTTATTTATGCATGATTGGGTTGTATTGAAGAGGTGGTTTATTCAGAATCAGTCATCTGCCATACCACTTACAGCTTGCCTGCTCCATTTTCATTTCTCAATCCTGGGATTTTACTCTCTCTTTAACAGCAGATAGATCTATATTTCTAGGGTAATCCTTCTTAAAAGGTAACCAACTTCTCCCTTATTCCAAAAAGTCCCCAGTATTTTTCACTTACTAACTTACAATGGAAATATATCCCAATAAACCCATTGCATATTGAAAATATCATAAGTTGAAAACGCATTTAATACATCTAACCTACTGAACACCATAGCTTAGTCCAGCCTTCCTTAAACATCCTCACAACACTTACATTATTTCCCACAGTTGGGCAACATCATCTAACACAAAGCCTATTTTATAATAAAGTTTTCATATCTCATGTAATTTATTGAATTTATTGTATTTGGTGCACTGTATCGTATAGTCTCTGTTGCTCCCCCTTGTGCTCACAGGGCTAACTGGGGGCTGCAGCTGACTGCTGCTGACCAGCATCACGAGAGAGTATCATATCACATATTCCTAGTGGGAAAAAGACCAAAAATCAAAATTCAAAGTATGCTTCTGCTGAATAGATACTGCTTTTGCACCATTGTAACATTGAAAATTATATGTTAAGTCATTCAAGTTGAGAACCGTCTGTACTCAGAAGCCCACTTGTACTATTTCAGGCAAAGACCTCTGCTTCATCCCATTCCCACCAAACATACTACCCGTTGACGATTCCATTGAGCATGGGTGAGACTGAAGGCCTGAGGGGATCACCATTACAATGTGGTGAAGACTCTCCATTGGAAGAGGCATAGCAAATGGCAGACAGATCAGGGAAGCTCAAGAATAAGTTCAATATGGAATCTACTTTATAGTATTAGGTTCCTACTAAAAGAGGATGAATTGTTCAAAAAAGTGAGTGAATTGGAAAGATTTTAGATTTATCTTCAAAGGAAAAATACCATGACTATCAGCTTTGAAATCTGTATGAATACTAGAAGCATGATTTGAGCTAATACATTCCAGGTTCCAAATTCTTCCAGTGAAGGGAGGCTACTTTACACATTTTATTCCCTTGTATACATAGAATGGAGCCTTGGCTTTTGGTGAAAAGCCCTGGGCAGTTTTTTTTTTTTTTAAGCTAGTTAAGATGCTTTTTGCAAAAGAGGTCTCTTCATTAGTAACCAGCATCACTGCCATGTTTATTTATATCTGCCTTCTGAGTGGCTGGAACAGAATTCCAACCTAATACCATTTCTGCTTTCAAAGGACTGTCTTCTAGACCTCATTTAGCATGAGGATAGAGAAACACAGATAAATGTCTTATCAGGCGAAAAGTAATTTCATGTTCTTGCAGTTCTTTTCTCTGTCTATTCAAATGCAAGATGCCCTTTCATCTTCTACAAACGATTTTCTCTTAATCCGCAAGAAACTAGTTCATTCTTTCTAACAACATCATTATATTTTGAGTGAATTATCACAGAACAATTAAGAGCTGTTCTCATGTGACACACTTATCTTAGGCTGTTTGTTTCAAAATTTGATTCAGCTGTGCCCTCCACTATTTCCTCATTTTGTTGAATGCCTTTGTCAGCTTGGAGGAAGGAAAATAACACAGTAGGGGGCAGGGCAAGAGTCACTGTATTATCAGACATTATTGCCTTTGGAAACAATGTTCTCTATTGTAGTTCAATGAGCTAATAAGCAATGCATTATTTTGTTAAAAGGCAGTTGTTACTATCATCACATCAAAACATCCTATAACATTAACTAAGCTATTGCTCTGACACTTTTGTATATAAAGAAAAAATGTGTTCATAAAATCCTATTTTGTCATGGGTTCCATTTTCATGCTTTCCTTTAGAAATTTTTTGTCTTATTAGAGACACTAAACATGAAAGAGTGATGACTGAGATTGCAACTCTATTAAATACAAATGGTGTTACTTTAGAGAATATAAATTCATTTCTCTAATTTGCAACTTCTGCATCTACAGGAGAGAGATTTTTGAAGTTTATTTGGAATAAAAGTAATGTAGCTAGCTCAAGGCTTCACAGAAGGGGACAGCCTGAAAGAGGGAAACATTATTACAACTATTAAACAATCTTAACCTAGACTTATTTTTTTTTTTGCCCCATAATTCCATTAAGTCATGACAGTAAATAAGTAAGTCAGAGAGCGGGAGATAAAATACACCTTTGATTTATGCTAGATGCTTGCTGTTTTAAAAGCAAACTTATTATCAGAGGAACAAAATTTCTTATTTGGTCTTAAAAGAAGCCTCAAGCAGCAGAGCTGTATATAGACCATTTTCTAATATCCATTGAGAAAATTCTTTGAGCGCTGAAATGGTTTGGCTATGTCCCCACCCAAATCTCATGTTGAATTGTAGCTCCCACAATTCCCACGTGTTGTGGGAGGGACCTGGTAGGAGGTAATTGAATCATGGAGATGGGTTTTTCCCATGCTGCTCTCGTGACAGTGAATAAGTCTCATGAGATCTGATGGTTTTATACAGGGGAATTCATCTGCACAAGCTCTCTCTTGCTTGCCACCATGTGAGACATCCCTTGTTCTTTCACCATGATTGAGAGGCCTCCCCAGTCATATGAAACTGTGAGTCAATTAAACCTCTTTCCTTTATAAATTACCCAGTCTTGGGTATGTCTTTATTAGCAGCATGAGAACAGACTCATATACTCACTCAGACATTTTCTGATGCTTATAACATGGCAGCATGAAGCATTTCCAGTATCTCTTCCTGACACTTTTTAGTTGTATGCAGTGGAGATAACACTAAAGGATAGATGTGATGTCAGCTATCCAAGTGCAGAGAAAAAAGTTACATCTTTACATTATTAAGCAGATCCCTAATCTGGCTTTGTTGTCACTGTCACTGCTAAGTAACAGGGCACAGAAGCTCACTGTACTAAAATACAGTTAGAGCAAATTCTGTATGTTAATTCATTACCACATCTTTAGTAAGTGCCTGCCATGTGTCAGAAACTAAATTAACCACTGAAAACACCAAGCAAGACACTGTCCCTATGCTTAAGTGCTCAGTGCTTAGTCAAGGAGACATACATGTTAAGAAATAATTAGATTTCCAGTTTGGATAAAAGGGTGTAGATTCTTTTCTCCCAGCTCCTCCCAACTAAGCATAATTATAAACTCTGGAATACAAGAAGCAACTGAAGGAGAACTCTGAGAGGTGGAAAGTGGAAGACAAACTGGTTAATGATTCCAAGACAGGCAGGAAAACAGAATATCTAATGGTCTTACAATCCTCTACCCAACAGAAAAAGGCTATCCAGTCCCAGCATGCCAAATTTCCAGTCTAGCAATGGAAGGCAACCCAAATAGGCTCATTCCTCCCCTGAATCAAATAGTTCTGTCAGCAATGCCAGGTAAGCAAGGCAACAGATACGGGGGTGGTGATCAAGCCTCGTGCTGAAAATATGCCACCGAGGAATATGCCCTCCTTCTGCATCAGGCCTGAGACTCTCCTTCCCCACATGAAGCCACTGAGCAGTCAGGCAGCACCCTCAGAGAGGATCCAGCCACAATAAGAATTGACTCCAGAAGCACTCTTTATCCCTTGGGAGAGGGAGAGACTCCCTGCCCCACCTAGAGGCAGGCAGCTCAGTTGCGGGAGATTCCTTCCTCCTCTCAGCAGCACTAGCAGGGTCCAGTGAGAGCCCCAGCAACACCAAATAAACCAAACAGATAAAAATAGCAGTGTAAAGGCTCTAAAGGTTAAATTGTTTACAAACTAACAACAACAAAGAAAATAACAAGTGTTGGTGACAATGTGGAGAAATTGGAGACCCCATATATTGCTGGTGGAAATGCAAAATGGTATAGCCACTGTGTCATCCAGTTTAGTGGTTCTTCAAAAATTAAACACAAAACTGTCACCTGGCCAAGGAGTTTTACTCGTAGGCATATATCCCAAAGAAGCAAAGAAAGGTGTTCAAACAAAAACCTTGTACACAAATATTCATAGCAGCACTATGGAAATACCCGTATGTCCATCAACTGATGAATGGCTAAACAAAATTTGGTATAGCCACACAATGGAAAATTATTCAATTATAAAGAGGGATAAAGTTCTCATACATGCTATAACATAGATGGACCTTGAAAACATTATGCTAAGTGAAAGAAGCTAGTAACAAAGGATCATATATTCTGTGATTCCATTTATGTAAAATGTTGAACAGGAAATTCTATAGACACAGAAGTAAATGAATGATTGCTTAGGGCTGGGTAATGGGGAGACAGGGAGGTGATTCTCAAAGAGAACAGGGATTCTCTTTGTATGATGGAAGGGCTCTTAAAATGACCATGGTGATGGTTGCATGTATCAGTGATTATACTAAAAACCATTGAGGTGCACAACTTTTTTAAAAAAATTAAATTGTTGCTAGAACCACAGCCCACAAAATAAGTCTAGAGCTGTGGGCCAAACCTAAGCAAGTAACTTTTTATTAAAATAAAAGATTTAAATAGGACCTAGAGTCTCCTAACACAATTTTCAGAATGTCTATGATACAATTAAAAGTAACCCACTGTGCCAAGAAAAGACAATCAACTAATGCAAGAGCCAAGATGAATCAGACACTAGAATTATCTGACAAGGATTTAAAAGCTGCCTTCATATAAAGGCTTTAACAAGCAATTGAAAATTATTTTGAAATCAATGGAAATATAGAAAATCTTAGCAAAGAAAACCAATCTCTGACAAAAATATTTAAGAATATAAGAATTGGCCAGGCACAGTGGTTCATGTCTGTAATCCCAGCACTTTGGGAGGTCAAGGCGGGTGGTTCAGAAGGTCAGGAGTTTGAGACAAGCCTGGCCAATATGGTGAAACCCTGTCTCTACTAAACATACAAAAATTAGCCAGGCATGGTGGCAGGCGTCTGTAGTCCCAGCTACTTGGGAGGCTGAGGCAGGAGAATTGCTTAAACCCGAGAGGCGGAGGTTGCAGTGAGCTGAGATTGCACCATTGCACTCCATCCAGCCTGGGTGACAGAGCATGTCTCCATCTCAAAATATATATATATTATATGTATTTTATATATAATATATATTTTACACATATATTTTAGTTATTATATATATATATATGAATTGAGTTTTACTCTGGGAAGTGAAGTAGAAAGGAGTAGAGGGAGATTCTCACTTTCACCCTATAACCTTTTGAATTCTTTGAATTGTTTTCACTGAGCATGATCTATTTTTTAAAATAAAATTTGAATTCAAACTCCGTAAAATTACCTAAACTTCATTTTGAAAAGTGAATCTAGTACTAAGATCTCTCCCTTTTCTGATAAGTAGCTGAGATACCTCCCTGTTCATGGTTTTACATTGGAGTAACAAAAAATGAATTAGCTTTCCTTATAAACAGGTCTATGAGGAACAATTAAATAAATACAGGACATATATTTCTAGGAACAAGTAAAGTCTCCTATTAAATTGGCCAAGTTGAATTCTGAGAGTGCCAATGTACTGTGCTAAATTACTGTATTCAGTGTCTGGAGAAGTACAGAGTTAAATATTGTTATATTCTTGCTTTAAATATTGAGTTTTTGCCTCCGACTATATATTTGTTGTTCTAACTTTATTATAAACACTGAATATTATAAGTTGAAATTCCTTATGTCCTCTGTATCCTGTTGTCACTTAACGAAGCAAACTTACGTGGCGATGAATAAAGTTTGCTCAGTTACCACCACATACAAAACTCTACGTTTAATATTATTGAAAAATTCATCTTTAAAGAAATCATGCCTTAAAACCACCACCTGGGGGAAATTGCCTATTTAATTGTGTGGAATTCAACACCGAAAACATGGCTAAAAATGATCAGTGTTAACATGGTTCTTCTCCCTGTGGAGACTGGATACTGAGCTCTACTCTTTTAATCCAAGTAAGGGGAATTGACTGAAATCCCAGAAACAGGTGCTTCTGGAGAACAAAAACAGCCTAGAAAGGACATCCTTTATATATTTCTTTCTCATTTATATTTGTTACCTCCAAGCCTTCTAAAGTTCTGACCAAACACGAGAATCGTAACAGGCATTCACCTAATTACTTGTACATGTATTTACACCATTTAGAGTCAAGCTTCCAGGTTCAGTAATTAGACCACATAGAAAGGTCAAATTTTCCCCCTTTTATTTTTACCAGGAAGCTACTAAGAAAATGGTGCCACTGTAAAAGTTATTTTTCTGCTTAACCCAGAGGGAAGTACAGAAAGCAAAGGACAAGGAAAAAAATAGGATTTTCACAATGCCAGAATAAATACTGTCACTCCTGTTGGAGGCATCTGCCCTTCACTGCAGCAGCCAAGAGCCTGTGTGACCAAAACATCCTCGCTGTGGCATGCAAATGCAGATTTTAATATTTCTGTCAGAGCAAACTATAAATATAAAACTTAACCCCCAAAGGGATTTGTCACATCAAGTGAGCGTGAATATTTCAATTTCTGGATTCATCACTTACCAGACACTATGTGTCTTAGAACAAACAAGTTATTTCTGGATAACTGTCTGAGTGTGAAGTGAGAGAGGTAAGATGAGTTGCCATTTTAGGAAAAAAATAAAATGTATTTTAAAAACTTCAGTTAAACTAATTCAAACAATGCAGAAGCGTATAAGGTGATATTGTCTCCTTGCCATCTCTCTTGCCACTCAGTTGTCATTTCCAGCCTTAACTATATTAGCAGTTTCATATCTACCTTTCCAGAAAAATATATTTACACATTATATGCATTGTCCTTTTATCTATACCAACGCTTGTTTTATAATTTTATTTTCTTATTAACCAATATATTGGTCAATTTTCCATCAAAGTAGCTAAATCTACCCACTTCTGATCACAATTGCAAAACAGCAGAATGTATGAATATTATTAGTACTTTTTCTACTGATAAATATTTGTATTGTTCCCGCATTTGAACTTCAGCGAACATCTTTGCACATATATATTTGTATGCCTGTGGCAATCAAACTGTTAGATAAATTCCTGTGAGAAGTGGGATTTCTGGGTAACAAGAAATAATATTTTCAACTTGTCTTTGAACAAGATGTGGAAGTACTTATTTCTTCTAGCCAAATCTGGCTATCATAAAATATTTTAGTGTTTACAATATGATAGACAAAAATGGTGTCTTGTTAAGTTTTCATATTATGAGTGATTTTAGCATCTTATCATATGCTGGCTACTCACTGTAATTTTTTTCTGTGAAATGTTGCTTCAAGTCTTTGCTCATTTTTCTATTGTAAGAACTCTGTGTATTAAGGAAATAGAATGTGTGTCTGGCATATATTTTATATTTTGCAAATATTTCCCTCAGTTGTCACTGTTTTGTGACACAAAGACCCAGTTGCTCCTCTGGAGTAAGTTCAAGAATGATTCATCTGCGTAATAAATTTATTACTACAGTTATTACCACAAAAAGTTTTATTGATTACCATAATATTTCAAAATTAAAAAAAGAAACATTGCAATTCTTAATGTGGTCCAATTTATGTCTTTTCCTCTCTTTGTGGGTTAGAAGAAGACTTTTCTAAAGAGTTTTTAAAATAATTTTTTTCTGGTACTTTTAGAATTTCTTTATATTTATATACTTTTTTTCTTCCCTGAGATAGAGTCTTGCTCTGTCGCCCAGGCTGGAGTGCAGTGACATGATCTTGGCTCACTGCAACTTCCACCTCCTGAGTTCAAGCAATTCTTCCTGCCTCAGCCTCCTGAGTAGCTGGAATTACAGGTGTTCACCACCACGCCCGGCTAATTTTTGTATTTTTTAGTAGAGAAAGGTTTTTGCCATGTTGGCCAGGCTGGTCTTGAACTCCTGACCTCAGGTGATCCGCCTGCCTTGGCCTCCCAAAGCGTTGGGTTACAGGTGTGAGCCATATATTTATATACTTATATTTCTGGTATTTATTTCAGAATAAAGCTTCAAGTAGGGATTCATCTTTGCTTAAAAATACCTAGTCAAAGGCCCAACAGAACTTTCTGATTAATCTACTAGTTCTTCAAAATTATTGAATATTTTATGAGTATATTTCCTGAATTTCTGTTTGTGCTTCGGATGTAATTATCCGTTATTAGCAAATTCTATTTTAGGGTAGCTCGCCGATAGTACTTTTAAAAACAATAAAAATGATTTATTGTAATTATTTTGCAGTATCAAAATGTTTCAAAATATTACCTCATATTAATTTTTAACCTGATTTTTGGTCAAGTTCTTTAAAAAATATGTTGACATTTTAATTGAAGTATAGGGAAGTCTATTGTTTAATTCTGGGAAAGTTGTCAATAATAATTTCATTTTCTATCCAAAACAGGAAATGGCTTTCCATTTATTTAGAAGTTACTTCCTATTCTTCAACGGAATATTAAAACTCTCTTCATATTGTGTCTGAACATCTTTCATTGGGTTTATTCTTCAATATTTTATCTTTGTTGTTATGATGGTGATAGTCTCTCTTCCCAAAATGCTGATAAAAGAAAAATGAGGAAGCTATATAACTTGTCAACTTGAAAGGCTCAGAGTCTAATTAGGAACTTGCAAATATGTAAAGGATAGTATCTTTGAGAAAATAAAACAAGTACAGAACGATGTGAGAGTTCAGAGGAAAGAGTGGCCAGCTCTGCAAAATAGGTTTCCTTCCAGAAGAGAGCATTTGGCCTGGGTCTTTAAACATGAGTGAACCTTTGCCTCCACCATCAAGTGCCTGAACATCTGTAGCCTAGTCTTCAGCAACCTTCTGACCACCAGATTCATCATTATTGTGGTCGCTGGCTCAGCAGTGAGCTCTCAAGAAATTTCACAGATATTAAAAGATCTTGTTGATGACTATCATCCACTGCTGACCCTGCATCCTGGGGCTGCTGTCCCCGCTCCCTTGACACAGCTCCTTATACATCCGTTTAAAAGCACATATCTACTTACAGTGGGATTGAATTATGTACATGTGTTTGTTAAAAAGAAAAAAAAAAGAGTGGGCAATAAAAGAGGAAAGAGTTTTGCAAGCAGAAGGGCAAATGCAAAGACAGGGGAAGAAGAGGAGAGGGCAGTTCAGGTGAAATACTCCTGCTGGGATTTCAGCATGGCTGAAGATGGAGTATATGTGAAAAGAGATTAGAATTTAACTCCTAGGGAAATAGGCTGGGCCACATACACATAGTAAATGGTCTTGTATCCCAACATAAGAAATTTGGAATAAATTAAATGTATTTTCTTATTGTAAGTTGACAGGTAGGTGTGAAGAGATGTATCCAAAATGGAAAGAGGGACACATGGCAGGGAATTCCAGCAGAGTGGGGAGACGTGAGGTCTAAGCATAGTGAATCTAGGTTCTAGCAGCACATCTCAATGGTAGCACAGCTCCTAACATGTAGAAGGTTCTCATTAAATATTAAATGTATCAATGAAAAATAAATAAGATTTTTTAAGAGTCAGGTATTTCTAGAAGTTCATAATTTGTAATTGCTCCATCTCAAGGTTTAAACCACTCATTCTACACAATCACAAGAGGTATACTATTTTGTCTAAAGAGCATGGCAACATTAAGGAACCAGAATCTGAAACATTGCTGTGTTCTGCAACACAGAAGTAATTAAGTAAATGAATTAATGTTGTCAAATCACTTGGGATGCTGCTTTGCACAAACTAAGTGCTGTACAACTGATATAACTGTTTGCTAAGTAAATAAATAGTGAAGACTTGGATGCAAGACTGAGATAAAAATTGTAAAGTAGTAAACATTTAAGAAAGACCTCAGTTCCATCTTCCTTAACTACTTATTCCCCTCTTAGACCTCTCCATGTTTGCCTCATCCCTTTCTTCAAAGTTTCACATATCTCTGTTAATCAGCATTTTAAAAATTCACAGAAAACGGAATACATACCAAAGGAGTGTGAGCAGAAATAGAGGAAGGAAGGGACTTGTGTCATTTGACACATCCAAGGAAGCTCTGTGCAATTGGACCCTTGTGAGTAAGGAGGATGACCAGAGATGGGCAGGGTTCAGTTCATCCAGTTTGTGCGGATCACGTTTAAGGAGTTTGGATTTTATGTTTAGCAATGGGAAGCTAGCAAGGGGACTTAAGAGAGTTATGTGCTTACAATTTCATTTTTAAAATGGGTCCTTTCTGTTCAAAGTGGAGAACAGATTGGAAGGAATAAAGAATAAATATTAGGTAGCTATTACAGTCAAAGTAAAAGAAGACAGTGGTTAGGACTATGGTAGTGGCTATGGAAATGGAAAGGAATCACCAAGAGGTTTAATTTGGGATGAATTCATATGGAGAGTTGAAGACGGCACAATGTCAAGTATAATGACTAGGTTTTGTGATATGAAAACTAGAGTACCACTTCTTAAACATGGACCATTGAGAAAGTATTCGAAGGCGCGGGGGAAGACGAGTAGCGTATGATCATTTAGGAAGTGTGAGATGCATAAGTCCAAGAAGTTAATGGGTTCTGGAGCTAGTAAGTCTGGGCTAGAGAAATGTCACTGGGAGTTGTACAGCCCCTTTTTGTGCATCGTTTACATCGTTTATCATAGCCGTATATCTTTACACTGCCAAAGTTGCCCTGCAACTATCTACTCTATATCCCGTATCCAAGTTTCAATTCAGATTTTAACAGGCAATCCGATTGTCTGATAATGCCACATATCTCGTTTGCTGCCTAAGGCTCACATATGTGCACCCCAGAAGTATAAAGGAGTAAACTTATATGAGCCACCCTTGAACAACCAGGAAAAGCAGCTGATGAATGAACATTTCTTGTTACTCTCCTCTGGGTGGAGACATCTGAGAAGTGCCTGCAGGAGTGTTGCCTTGATAATGCATCTAGTCTTTCCTCTTTCCTTGTCTCATTTCCAGCATACCTCATTGCCACCGCTTGGGATAACTTTCCAAATCACTACCTGCATGCAAGCCTTGATCTTTCTCTGTTTTGTGGGGAGCCTAAGAAAAGTAAGAGTTATTAGTGAATGAGTGGTACTGAAGTGGCAAGAGTGGAAAGGTCACGAAAAGAAAGACAGAAAAGAGGAAGAGCAACAGGCTTTCGAAGTGCCAATATTTACTGATTGGATAAAGCCAATTAAGCAAACTAAGAAAGGGTGTCCAAAATAGAGGGAGGGAGGAAGTTGTCAAGGAAGCCAAGAGAAGAGAATACTGAAGGAAGAAAAAGTCAGTTCTGTCAACTGCTTCTGAAGTAAAATAAAAATGAATATCAAAAAGTGTGCAGTAGATTTGGTATCATAGAGGTCAGTGATTCCTGTAGCTGGGACCACCTTATTGTTTTATCAAAACACATGCTTAAAAGAATCCATGGAACTGAAATCAATAGCATGCTCAGATTAGAACTCTAGGTATTAATAAGCTGGATAAAGAAGGTGGTTTTCAATCCCTCTGGAATCCACACCATGTTGGGAGCTCTCTATGTGTGAGGTCAGTTGTCTATAATAGCCTTTGGACAGATTAGTGCTTGGTGGAAGCTGTGGGATACGTAAGAGGCTGGACCGATGAGCCTACTGCTGATCTAGGTGTTTCGCAGAATGCTTTCACCAATAGCTGTATCAAGTTGACAATAATATTTAACTTGATCTCATAAACAGATGCTTGAGTTTTCATCTTCAAGAGATTAACCTGAAATTCTATCTGCAATGCTATCTTAAAGGTAATGTCTGCATACCTTTTGTCAATATAAAAAGCGTTTTGTGAGAATTTACCTGGTGTTTAAACCACTCCCCATTTTTATGTGGATTGTTAGTACCAAACGCTTCCTATGAGAAAAGAAAACTAGTTTTCTGGAATTCCTCCATCCATGTGTTTCATAGCCAGGATCACTTAAAATTCAAGCCTAGCACCACCACAAAGATGCCAACTTTTCATTCCTAACAAAGACCTTCCTGAATATCATCTCCAACTGTTAGCAGTAATTTTCCCTTGACTCCTACATACTGCTGGCAAAGTGCCAGGTGAAAGGCTCACAAAGATGCAGACTAATTCAGAAATATGAGATCTCTCAGTCTCCAAATTAAAAGAAAGAGATCAATCCTGCATCCCAATACCCATGGTTAAAATTTCTGATTAAATGTAGTGCTCATAAAGAAAATTAAAGTTTAGAGAGAGAAATTGCTTTTCATATTTCACATGAAAACGTCAAGATTTTTATTCAATTCTTGGATTCAAATACTTTAGTCCCATGCTAGAGTGCATATTGGGGTAATGAAACATATTTTAGAATAACTAACACTGTGTGTCACACATGGTATTATTGCTTTACATATACTGAGTCTAAATATTTTGAATAACTGCATGAATTTGCTATCATTGTCTCTAGTTTGTAGAGAAATAGAGGTACAGAGAGTTTGAGTGACTTGCTCAGGTAGCCAGAACTAAAAAGTGGTAGAGGCAGGATCCATATTCTGTTAATGCCACCTCAGATCCACGTTCCTAAACCCCTAGAATGAAAGTCCTCTAAAAATGTAATTAAGCTAACAGAACATTTATCATTTTCTTGTATGAACTTTCATGGTACACCACAAGCTTTTCACATTCATGCATCACCCAAATTAACATTCAAAAGTAAGAGATATTCAGACACCAGTCTAAAGTAGCTCCCCATGGAAGAAAAGGGACGTAAAGACTCTATGCAACTATTGGCTGATGCTTAATTCTTGTTGATGTCAAATCTACATGGTACCACAAATCAATAGACAGGGGAAGTCAAACTTTGTAACCTGAAGTGCACCCTTTTCTCCTGTCATCCCTCAATGGATTCAAAACCTCTGGCAAAAAGAGACTCTATGCAGATGAGGAATCAAAGAGGAGAAATTCCTGGTCAGAAAGAGTCATGTTTGTTTTTGGCTTTTCAGCACAGCTGCTGAAACAGTCCTGCCGTGGAGGATGGCTGCTCTCAGCCACCCACACTTCTCAGAGGCTGCAGCCGAGGCTGACGGCAAAAGCTTCTCAATTGTATTGTACCTTATTTCTTGAATTTGAAAAGGCTATGTAAAGGTTGCCCTAAATCAAAAAGCAGTTTCTAACAATTAAAATGTGGCTATGCTGAAGTCTAAAAGGGAGGGGGGAAAGCTTTTCACACTCAATAATGAACACATAATGGAAAGAAGATTTAACTGAGCACAAAATCCGTTGCATCTCATTTCAGGAAAAAAATATTCATACTGAATATCACTTACTTTCCTCTATTTTACAAGGCCAGAGATTGCTGAACGAAAACATCACATTCTTCTCTGCCTCCAAAATTAGTTTCTCAAACATGTTCTCTTTCAATGATGCTGCAAATCTAAAAGTGATTTGCTATGGTCTGAATGTTTTTGTCCACTCAAAATTTGTATGTTGAACTTGAAACCCCCCAAAGTGACATTAGAAAATGGTAAGCTTGAGGAGGTGGTTAGGTCATGAGGGTGGAGCTCACGTAAGTGGGATTTGGACCCTTATTAAAGAGTCCCCAGGAGCTGCCTTGCTCCTGATGCCACATGAGGACACATCAAGAAAGTGCCACCTGTGAGACATCCAGCTCTCACCAAACACAAAATCGCTGGCTCCTTGATCTTGGGACTTGCAGCCTCCAGAACTGTGAGAAATAAATTTCTGTACTTTATAAGCTACCCAGTTTATGGTATTTTGTTATAGCAGCCAGAACAGTCTAAGAATTCTTTATATAAAGATATTCTTTATACAACGAATACTGGTTTTGAGATAGAAGCCTGAATTCAAATCACAACTAAATATTCATGCCAATATCACATTTTAGGCAACAGTTTGAGCTTCAGTATCTTCATATGTAAAATCATAAATAGTTAAGACCACATATGTGAAAGTGCTTGCCTGACTGACACATAATAGGGAAATAAAAAATAGCGACTGCACGTCAAATGCAGCCCTTCACACAACAATTCACTGGTTTCAATAAATTATTTTATCATTCTGAAAATTCAGTGATGCCCCCATGGGTCACCAAGACCCTGTGTAGAATTCTCTGGTATAAATAAAGTTGGTAGGTTTTGAGAGATTTAAGTGCTCCACTTCCAGTAAGCAGCAACGGAGAGAATTGTCTGTTTAAGATGTACTCCCTGGCATGAAATGCTGGCTTCATGGTCACAAAGGACGTGAGAAGTCTGCTGTAACAGATGTGCAAGGATGTCTTTCCTCTTCTGCATGTTCCATACTTTGGAAACTTTCTTGCCTCTAAATATCCTGTGTGCCTATTGTTCTCTTACAGAGGAGATCTGTTCCTCAGAGGAATTCAGATAAATGCATATAACCTCCTCAGGCAATTTGGGGCAGTTCTTTTAGGACACCTGACCCACGTTTAGGGCTGGGTTGAAACCTACCCAATCTCTGAGCGCACAGAATGCATTCCTTTCAGAATGTGTGGGATTTATGATGGTTAAAATTATTCTGTAATCCTCAGAGTATGTGGAAAACAGTCCTTGGATTCTGAACCTGTTGTATTACTTCCATTAAGTTGAGTCTTTGATATAGGGGTGAGAGAGATACATTTGGCTTATAGAAACAAAACCATGTACAAAATTTTCAACTGGTTCTTGGAGTAGTCAAGTCTGGAAATTGTATTTTATATTCAGCCCTCAAAATATAAGGCAAATAAAAAGGTTTTTTATTACCATCTCGTATCAGAAATGTTGCTATGTGGCTCAGTAATCTCATCTGGCATGTGGGTGATGTCAGTGAAGGTCAGGTCTTTTAAAGTATCATCCTAGAAAGGAGATTATTTCATCAAATACAGAGGAGACTATTTTCTGGGAACTAGTATTTCACAGGGAATATCTATTTAATGTTCAGCGTGTGTATATGTGTACATCAAAACCTAACTATCAACAGCTGGCATGTGTCACCTTGATGGCCTTGAAATACAGTTAAGAACAGAGCAAGATTAAACCCAAGAAGAGGCATTTTACAATTTCTGACTCCAGCTATGTGACATAGCTGATTCGATCCCTTAAAAATCTCAGATATCTAGACCTTGATTGTATGTAGATGGAGACTTGCTTGAGTGAATCTAATTAACTACCCAATGCTATTAATGACCATGAATTTTTATTAACCATTCCACTAAGGACTTTACATAATACCAATTTTAATCCACTTGGCAAAGTAGATGCTATTACTATGCCTGTTTTATAGAAAGGTAAACTTAAGGCACAAAGAAGAGAGATGGTTATGTGTCATATGGAGGTGAATGTGAAGTGCTATGGCCTTAACAGCATTGGTGAGTCTTTTTGTGGATGCACCTACCACATCCTGTAGGTAGCAGTAGCATCGCAATGCAAACACAAGCCATCTGATCACAGAGCTCAAGCTTTTTACCCCTACCACTCATTGCTGTTTTACATTCCTGTGTCAAATCCAAATAGCATTACCCTGAGCTTAAAAAATAGAAATTCAAGTCATTAATTCTCTACTTTATTATTATCATCATTTTCTCGATTGAAAATGATTTTCATCAGCAAGGATTCTCTTTTGAGTGAAAATCAAGCACGAAGTTCAAAGACTCTCAGGCCTTACACAGGGTCTGAAATTCCCCATGACACTAAGGTGCAATGTTTGCCACATTTATTTCTCTACGTCAAATCCAGCTCTGAGCACCCACTTGCCATGGTCAGTGAGTATGAGGACCAACATCATTCACTTGTCATGGTGCCTTGCCTTGTTTGGGTAATTCCAGGACTCCCATAACAATGTGGCCCAGGGAAGTCTTCCATCTTCTGCCCCTGGGGAAGCTGTCATCACTGTCGTGCACCTGGTTCACACTATCAGTGTTGAGTGCTGGTTTCCTGCCACCTGTCACACTGCTTATGCAGGCAGGCCTCAAGCACAGCCTTCTCAGGTGCCTCTCACTGACCATAAAAACTCTCTTTACTTCCTCTAGGCTAGCAGGCTGAGTGATCAGCCTCCACACGTGCCCACATTGTCATCCACTCACTGAATCCTGCCATCTTCAATCTGAAACTTCTTTCAACAAATATTTGTTGAACACTCAATATGTCCCACATACTGTTTGAAGTATTAGAGATAAAAATATCATTTAGGCAAAAAAAAAGAAGAAGAAGAAGACCTACTCCTCAATATAAGTGCTGATAAATTAAGCACCACTTTCTGTTTCTGTGTAACAAATTATTACAAATTCAGTGGCTTGAAAAGACAAATTTTTTATCCTACAATTTCCGTGCCTCACGAGTCCAACTTATTTTAGCTAGATCCTCTGCTCAGGGTCTCACAAGGCTAAAATCAGGTGTTATCTGGCTGCATTCTCATCTGGAGATATGAGAAAAAAATACATTGTAAGCTCCTTCAAGATGTTTGCAGAATAGATTTTTTTTTTTTTGCAGAGGCATGACTGAGCTTCCCATTTTCTTGCTAGCTTCGAAGTTTAGAAGACTACTCTTAGCTCCTAGAGGCCACACTCAGGTCTTTGCTACATTGTTATCTCAACAACATGGGAGTTTGCTTCTCCCAGGCCAGCAGAGAATCTGTATGGCCTCAGATGTCTCGATTTCTTTAAAGGGATCACCTGATTGGGTCAGATCCACCCAAGACAATGTGCCTTTTGATTAATCTAAAGTCAATTGACTGGGGACCCTCATAATCACAGGTCTTCTCAGACTCAGACAAAGCAGTTATGCAAGGCATCTACACCAAGGGGTGGTCATATTGGAAACAATCTTAGATTTCTACTTACCATAGATGGGAAGAGCATGTTAAAAAAAAAAAATACCATGTGATTTTCGTCTTCACAAAGTCACTTGGATTTCTGTGTCTATGATAGGCTGCAGATGGACAAAAGTTAGTAGGGGGAAAAATTAGGAATTCACTGCCGTGACATATGCAGAAGAGGTGAGAAGAGATGTGATTTGGAATATATCTGAAAGCCAATAGTACTTTTCTGTTGTATTGGCTGTGGGTGCCACGCATGTGTGGGCATAGGTCTCTGCCACCCTTGAAAATCAGGATTCCTTACTCTTTTCCAATCTCTAGAGGCCACTGCTCATGCTGCAGACCTATCCTTCTCCCTCTGCTCTCAGGATAATGGCTGAAACTGAGTGCAGTCTCCACCACCTACAGGATCTGCCCCTCCCGTCCCTCAGCCTAATTCAAGACCCTGCTCTACATTGATCTTACCGAAGTCCCTTGAATGTGGTCCTTATCACTTCACCTTCATCCATGCTCTTCTCTCTGCCTAGAATACTCCTCCCTCATCACTTTGCCAAGGTAAGTTTTCCTCTTCCTTTAAGTACCATTGCAATCATACTTTTTAGGGAGCATTCTCCAACCTCCCTGACTGTGGCCAGCAGAGCTTCTTAGACAGCATCATGACTGCCCATATCTATTATGTACATTTACTCTTACATGTCAAATTCCCTTATTGAGGTTCATCTTCAGTGTTAAACTCTACTCAGTGAAGGAAGGAAGAAAATCTGCCTGCTCATCATTTTATTCATCACAACAAACACAGTATCTAGCAAATAATAATCCCTCAATATCAGCTAAATGAGTAATGAACAGCCTCCAAACCTGCCCTCCCCAGTATTCATGCCTAATCTCTTCACGGGTCCAGACCTTCCAAAACTCGACATGGACAAAGGTGTGACTTTCATGGCTAACAGCCCCAGTCCCCATACAATGGCTGAACAAAGCCTATAGCCCTTTCCCAGCATACTATTTGCCATCCTCACCCTTTACCCTCAAACCAAACGCATATCAGACGATGATGGGAAGGTATGAAATTCTTTTATGGAAGGGCACAATGCAGAAGAAACAGAGGATGAGGCTTTGCTCTACCTCACAAAGAGAAATATTTGAAGAAAGCATTGTTCCATGGTACGTATACACCATGGAATACTATGTAACCATGAGAAAGAACAAGATCGTGTCTTTTGTGGGAACATAGATGGAGCTGGAGGCTATTATCCTTAGCAAATTAATGCAGGAACAGAAAATCAAATACCACATGTTCTTACTTACAATGGAAACTAAATGATTAGAACTCAAGAACACAAAGAAGGTAACAACAGACACTGGAGTCTACTTGAGGGTAGAGGGAAGGAGGAGGGCGAGCAGAGAAAATAACTATTGGGTACTAAGCATAGTACCTTGGTGATGAATTAATCTGCACAACAAACCCCTGTGACGTGAGCTTACCTGTATAACAAACCTGCACATGTATCCCTAAACCTGAAATAAAAGTTAAACAAAAATAAAAATAAATGAAGAAGGCATTGTCCCATGAGAGCATGGTTCATTTACCACCATTGCTTCCAAGGGATGGTGGGCAATAGCTCTAAGCTTCTGAGGGGCACTGATGGGAGCTCCAGTTGCAATTCAATCTCTTGATCGGGCAAAGCTATGACTGATCGCTATCTTGGACTTTTAGATGAGCTCGCATTGATAGGGGATAACTCGTGTTTTTCTAGAGGCGCTCCAGTCCCATTTGGGAACAGAACTTGCTTAGTATGTCTTTCATCCCTCCCTTTGTAGGACAATAACTTGGGCATCCTCATGGGTGAGGATCTTTCATAATCCTGGCTCTTATGGTTAGAAAAGTATAAAAGGCTCTCTCTCAACCATTCAGGAAGCCTAGAGTCAGTTTCAGTTAAATGCTTTCCTATTTGAAATTGCCAAAAAGGTTAAAAGGGAAAGGCTATGGGTTGGTGTCACTTTATTTTATGACATAATCTACAGTCTTCACCGTTTCACTTAATTCAATTTTCTTCTGTCCTATAACAGTCAGCACATGCAGTTATTCTTTATGTAAAAATTAGTATAAAATTGGTCCTTTACTTTCATCTGCTACAATTATGATAGGCCCCTTTCTTTACATTGCCTTCACATCTCCTAATTTGAAAGTTTGTAATTTTCCTATTATTTCTTAAGAACTTACAAAATGCTTGCTCCCTGAAAGTCCCCCTGAAATGAAGGGTCCACAGGACAAAGTGATTTGTTGCTTTTGAAGGAAAGAAAACGCATTATCTTGATAGAATCTTAGTAGCTTCTTAGCAGGTAGAGGGTAAAGTTGGAATATTTAAGAGATCTGGAAGTTTGGTTTAAGGTTCACCTTTCATTGTGGGAGCTTGGTTGGTATTAGATTAGGATCATGCTATAACAGTTGAGGTTTAGTGAGCAAGGTGGAGATTTTGAGGTGAGGTTTCAGAGTAACAAGGAGAAGGGTAGTTTGATGCCAGTTACTGAAAAGCTGAATGTCTGATATTCATTTGGATGTTTTATTTGGGGAGGTGGGGAGCTTTTCTGAAACAAACAATATCCTTATTTACAACTTTTATCTTCCTGAGAAGTTTCCTGGAATTGTAAAGTCATATTAGTGAAGACAGTTGAACAATACAATTTTCCCAAGGAGGATAGCAAGCTGTGTGGGTGTGGACAGTTCTGATCATCAAATGAACATAAATGTTAGGATTCCTGATTCAATTAGGATTAAGGTTTCAAAATTTGGCTAATGACTCAGGCTTAAAGCAACTAAATAATGTGTGTAAGGTCAATTACTTTCACAGCTAGAATTTTCACCTAATCTATCACATTCTTACCAATATATGTTGCACCATTTCCAGAGATTCTTGTTGTATCTGTGTCACTGCTTGCTAGTGAAATGGGCAGCTCACAGATGAATTCATCATGGCATTTTTACACATTCTAGAACAGCTAATTTTGTAAAATATCATGCTTGCAAATGGAGTACCCTGGTTAATGTAATTACTATCTACTTATTTTTACTAATATCTCACCCACTCCAGAAAGTAATTCAAGGTACCTAAGTTACTCCGCAACACCTTGTGGGCAAAGTTTATGGTTAATTTATGTGGACCACAGATTCTAGGACAGCTTCTTGTACACACTAGCATGGATGAATAAAGATATGGTAAAATACTTTTCACACTAAAAGTACATTGAAGATAATTTCAATAATTTACCTGCTTAATAAATGATAATTCATAAGACTGTTCTGAATGGTGCAAAATCAAAGACACTTAATCATACTATCAGTCATAACTATTGCACACTTATAAATCTCCACCGTAATTTTCTATGTATATGTTACTTTTTTTTTTTTTTTTTTTTTTTAT
>NW_016804439.1:30970-35708 GCF_001698545.2 Rhinopithecus bieti | reverse complement strand
AAGAGTTATTCTGAAGAATTATTCATTCTTAAATAGTTTTCTTAAATAGTTTATTAAACTGTTTTCTTCACTAGAGTATTAGGGAGAAGAGATGAAATGTCACTCTTGAGTTTAGGAATAAATTCTGTTTTTTTTTTTTTTTACAGCTAGAGTATTGAATGTGAATCCTCTTCAAAGTTCATTTTATCCCCAAATTAACTTCAGTGTGTTTGTTTTAGAACACTGTGCTCTTATATGTGAGTCAAGGGGCATATGGTCCCTTTATTGGAAAATAAAGAACAGATGTGTGGTTTAGATAAGCATACATAAACATGTGAAGGTCAATGGCAGGTGACTCATCACTTGCACCATATTGTGAAAGGGATATGAATAATTTCCTTAGAGGTAATTTAATCCTTCATACGGTGACATCAAAGAAAGCATTATTTTATTTAGTTTACTAGATAAGCATAAAAGAATCTAACAAAATACAGGTTTTCTGGGAATCCAGATGATGGATTTAAGAAAATGTGCTGAAAGTCAATCTAAGTACTTAATTCATATGTCAACACAGACTCACATTAAAAACAGGAACATCTTAAATACACTTTCCCTTTAAAGTATTTGAGTACGCAATTCATTTTTCATGAAAAGACTATGGGTAACTTGGCATAGTAGAGTGTTTTATTGATTTTGTCTTCAGATATCAAAATATTTTACTGGAGTCCCTTGAAATAGAAACTGAGCATCTAACCTTTAATAGAAAAAAATGAAATCATAAGTTCCGGAAAAACTTTTAAAATCTCTTTTACTTTTTGCTTGTCTTTGCTAGGATCTTCCATGTTGATCAATTCAAGAGTTTTCTGGGCCAGGCGCAGCAGGCTCATGCCTGTAATTCCAACACTTTGGAAGGCTAAGGTGGGCGAATCACTTGAGGTCAGGAGTTCAAGCCCAGTCTGGCCAACATGGTGAAACTCTGTCTCTACTAAAAATACGAAAACTAGCTGCTGGGTATCGTGGCACACCCCTGTAGTCCCAGCTCCTGGGGAGGCTGAAGCAGGAGAAACGCTTGAATCAGGGAGGCGGAGGTTGCAGTGAGCCAAGATCACGCCACTACACTCCAGCCCGGACGACAAGAGCAAGACTCCATCTCAAAAAAAAAAAAAAAAAAAAAGTTTTCTGGACGGCAAATGAAGTCTTAAAACTGAAAGGCAGCACTCTTCTAGCCTTCAGAAAGAATCATATTTACGCTTTCCCAACCAAGACAAACTCTTTTCTGGTTCCACCACTTTTATTTCCACAGCTGTAAGAAAATCGGTCCAAACTGTAAACCCTTGAACCTAGACTCCAGAAACAACTTCCTTATCAGTTCCCCTGGTACTAACCTTTTTTTTTTTTTTTTTTTGGAGACAGGCTTTCAGTCTGTTGCCCAGGCTGGAGTGCAGTGGCATGATCATAGCTCATTGCAGCCTCGACTTCCCAGGCTCAAGTGACCCTCTCACCCCAGCCTCCCAAGTAGCCGGGACTACAGGCACGTGCCACCATGCCTGGCTAATTTTTTGTAGAGAAGGGGTTTCGTCATGTTGCCCAATCAGGTCTGGCTCAGGAGACCCACCCACCTTGGCCTCCCAGAGTGCTGAGCCTAGTAGCAACTTCTAACTCCATCAGACAATAGTACAAAAGTAGCAAGAACAGTTTTCTTAGATTCATCCATTCATTTACCTCTCATTAATATATGCATGTATTACTTAATAATCCATCACTTAACCATCAAATATGTGATAAGAAATCTACTAGGCACCTGGGGATATGGAGGTAATGTTACTTGAAAGACCTTTTCAGGGGTCCTGGAAGATCTCAGATCATAGTGGAGGACACAGATGTCCACAGACTATTACACAATGCTGTGTTAGGAAATTAAATGTATGTATTTCTGGGGATGAAGAGAATCGCACAGAATGAATGCAGACTTGTATCTGCTTTGGCCACCATGATATTTCAGAACCTGAAACACTGAAACCTGTGGCACTTGGTGAATATGTGATGAATACAGGAAAGGATGGATGGATGGATGGATGGATGGATGGATGGATGGATAGTAGGGCTGGCTGGGTGGAGTGGCTCACGCCTGTATTCCCAGCACTTTGGGAGGTCAAAGCGGGTGAATCACCTGAGGTCGGGAGTTCGAGACCAGCCTGACCAACATGAGGAAACCCCGTTCCTACTAAAAATACAAAACTAGCTGGGCATGGTGCACGCCTATAATCCCAGCTACTCGGGAGGCTGAGGCAGGAGAATTGCTTTGAACCCAGGAAGCGGAGGTGGCAGTGAGCCGAGATCACGCCATTGCACTCCAGCCTGGGCAACAAGAACAAAACTGCGCCTCAAAAAAACAAAAAAAAAGTATTCTGTAGGACCTCCAGTAACCTTGAGAAGAAGTACAGCATAATTGCTAGGACCAATCACAGTGGAGCCAGACTTCCTAGGTTTGAATCTGGGATTTATCATTTACCAGCCATGTGATCTTGGACAAGTTACTTAGCTTCTCTATACCTCAGCTTACTCACTTGAAAATGGAGATTAAAATGATAGTGCTTGCATCACAAAGTTGATCATGTTTAAGACTGAGTTAGTCTATAAAGTTCTTGGAAAAGCAGCAACAATGTTGTTAAATTTGTTAAATAATAGCCATATGTAATGATTTGTAACTTTTTTGTCTAAAATTATGCTTTAATTTTCAGTTTTCTTTTCTGCAAAACCATATATGTTTTTATTTTCTGTCAGGTGAAAAGTTTGTCTCAGTTTTAGCCTATGATGATGGATGTCTGATTCAGAAATGGGTTGTAAGTTGAACTAATCAATCAATAGAACTTGCAAAAATTTAGATACTCAAGATAATATTCAGTACTTCCTCCTCATGGAGAATATAAAACGTCCACAGAGAATTTGTGAGAAAGACCTTGTAGACAGAGTTGCCAGTGTACAAAGAGCCATTCACCACTATCTAGGAGGAGGAATGGGGTAAGCTGTTTTTATCACCTCAACTTCTACAGGACCACTGAGCTTCAAATGGGACTCCTGCAACTGGGGGATTTTAATAACTTGAGTCTGAATCCTGCCTGAGAATTGCAGAAAGGAGAAGGCAAACTAACCAGCTACTTCAGCAGTGGAAGTAGCACCCATAGGTGGGAACTGAACAACGAGATCACTTGGACACAGGAAGGGGAACATCACACACCGGGGCCTGTTGTGTGATTGGGGGATGGGGGAGGGATAGGATTAGGAGATATACCTAATGTAAATGACGAGTTAATGGGTACAGCACACCAACATGGCACGTGTATACATATGTAACAAGTCTGCACGTTGTGCACATGTACCCTAGAACATAAAGTATAATTAAAAAAAAAAAGAAAGAAAGAAAAAGAAATAGGGTTCCTATGTTGAGCCAAAAAAATGCATCAGGGCAAAGGAATGATGACTCTTTCTCATGATTAGAATCAGGGAGAAAGGGTCACAGGGGAGGTATGCTGAGGAATTGTCCTGTAAAGAGGGAAGTTCAGGGTTCCTAGGGACTATGAAAGGAGAGAAAATGAGGAGCCAGATAAATGTTCCTCATGTACATCAAGGGAACTGCTAATAAAAGATCTCCAGCAATGAAGAAGCAGGGATCCCACCCCTAAGAAAAAAGTGAGTTTGAACCTGCCTGACTCACACCTAGCATGAAGACGGTTTACAAGAGCAAGAACCTTCTCATACCCCTATATCCCCTCACTTTCAACATTCTAACTTCTGAGCTATCAGACATCAGCATTAGTGAGATGGGTGGGGAAGAGAATCAAAGCAGGTTGTCGCTCATGTCAACCCCCTCACCTTTTCCCTCAGCCAGTAGAAATTAGAAGCATTAACTTTTATATATGAGACAATTAGTACTTTTAAGTACCAAATGAGACTATTTTGTGATTTAAAGTGATCTTAAGCCTTTGGCTTACATTCTGCAGTGTCCTGTAACCTCCCTTTTTCATGCAAAGGCAGGAGAATATCTAGCTCACTGAGCAGCCTAAGAGACAAGTGAGAGAAGGAAACACATTTTTTTCTGTGACTTGCATTCTACAAATTATGCTTGACCAGGGTACGGTTATGAGTTTTTGATTTTTGTCTTCTGTTCTATTCATTTGCACATTTCACACCAGACAAACCAACCCACTCTAGATACCACTCAGGAATTATATTTCCAGACCTTTTTTCATGCCTCCTCTCCCAACTGACATGAAAGTGCTTGTCACATTCAGGACTTCTAACAAACACCCCATTATTCTAATGATGCCAACAAATGCTTTGATCACTTGTTCTTTTTTTTTTCTTTTCTTTTTCTTTTTTCTTTTTTTTTTTAAATTATACTTTAAGTTCTAGGGTACATGTGCATAACGTGCAGGTTTGTTACATATGTATACTTGTGCCATGTTGGTGTGCTGCACACATCAACTCGTCAGCACCCATCAATTCATCATTTATATCATGTATAACTCCCAATGCAATCCCTCCCCCCTCCCCCCTCCCCATGATAGGCCCCAGTGTGTGATGTTCCCCTACCCGAGTCCAAGTGATCTCATTGTTCAGTTCCCACCTATGAGTGAGAACATGCGGTGTTTGGTTTTCTGTTCTTGTGATAGTTTGCTAAGAATGATGGTTTCCAGCTGCATCCATGTCCCTACAAAGGACGCAAACTCATCCTTTTTTATGGCTGCATAGTATTCCA
>NW_016804439.1:24917-28673 GCF_001698545.2 Rhinopithecus bieti | reverse complement strand
AGATCAGAGCAGAACTGAAGGAGAGACACAAAAAACCCTCCAAAAAAATCAATGAATCCAGGAGTTGGTTTTTTGAAAAGATCAACAAAATTGACAGACCACTAGCAAGACTAATAAAGAAGAAAAGATCACTTGTTCTTAACCTGCCATCTTAGATAGATTTCAGAGAGTCTTTGAATCCCTGAAGTTGTCCCCCAAATTACAGATGAATGCACATATGAACATTTTTTTCTCATGACAGCATTTATAGATTTGCTAGATTCTCAAAACAAGAACAGAAGAAAACAAAAAGTAAAGAAAATGTCTTCATTTTTAAAACCATTCTTTTACAGTTGAGATAAACGAGATGCATGCACATCCAGGTTTGTACAAAATTGTGAAAGAGGTGAGGTATCATTCTGTGAACTTACTATTGCTAAGGGCTCTTTACTGTTTTCTGTCCTCCTACCTTATGACCCTCCCGTAATAGAAAACATTAGTATCATGCATACATTCCTTACACTGAGTTACCTCTCTCCAGAAGGTAATTTTAAGTCTTAGGGTATGTGCTCATAAATCAATTTCAGATGTAGTAAACAGAAAGTGGGAAATTTTCTTCATTGTTAGTGGCAATTTCTTAACCCTTGAAACTGCATTATGTAGTCTTCACCAAGGCAAACTCTAGAACATTTATGTTTTCAGGTATTATTATAAATATGCATATATTACACTTTAAATGTATTTATGTCCTTGCTCATTTCCTCAAAAGTCATACATGGTGCTTACTACAGAGTTGCTGAGTAAATGTCTGATTTCCAGGACACTGGTTGGTTTGCAGAAATTAAATCTGATGAATGCCAGTTGTTTTCTGATTTCTACTACTGACAGGATTCTCCAGGTTCTCCTTCTCTCTTTCTCCTTCTGAGTTGTTTAGAAAATTCCATTCATTTGCTTCTTCCTTTAGCCCTATTCTAGGATTTTAACTGTTATTCAGAATTGGAGCTGTTATTCTTTGTCGCCTTTGATTGTGAGTCAAAACATTAATAATAGTTCTCAAGGTACTTGAAGTGCCATTCTATTTCTGACTATTTCCCCACCCGCCCCGACAGGAAAATAATGGAAGTAACATCTGTTTAAAAGATAGTCGCTAAATCGATTAGCTCCAATTTGTAATTTTAAACAAATGTCAACCAATATTCATCGATAATGGAGGGGGAGAGTTTCTAGTATGAACTGAATCAAAAATTTCAGTGGTTATTTACAGATTTCCAGATGCTTTTCTGACTATGTCCAAGTCACAGAGTGTTCTATGACAGTGGTAAGACAGCCCACTTTCCAGCCGTGCAGAGCTCTTCTTCTTACAGAGAAAGCCATCTCTTCTGCTCCAGTAAAGATTCCTCTCAAATCCACAAATAGACATCTCACACTGACAATGTGTGAGGAAAATGAAGAAAAAAAAACACATAAAGTGAAAGTAGGGTGAAAAGTTGATCTTGAAGCGTATTCAAATTGTGAGTCCTCAGCTTACACTGATTTGCAGAAAGTGTCTTCTGATCCATTAACATTATTATTATTATTTTTTTTTAAAAGATAATTTGAGTAACTGCAGTAACTACTTCTTTTACAACTAACTGGGAATGGAATTGATAAGATTGATTTGGAGAACACAGACTGAGTGACCAGAAGTGGTAAAATTAAGCCCTTCAAGCTGACTCAATGTTTGGTGCGTTTAAGAAGTGCATCTACTGAGATACGTGGTTGTAAGAGGCTCCACGGATGTGGAAAGGCTCTGTGATGACTCCTGAGCCTCCTGCCTTCTTGGTTGGCATATTACTTATCACCTGGCTCTTGGGGTCAGAACTTAACATAAACCTTGGCTCCTCCTTCCCAGGCCTCTTGGCTGATGTTCTTTTCTACAACATTTACTTTTCATTGTATAAATTTAAGGCATACTACATGATATTTGATATACATATCCATGGTGAAATGAAGTAAGCAAATTAACATGTCCATCACTTTCCATATGTACCATTTTTTGCATTGGAGCACCTAAAATCTACTCTTAGCAAATTTTTAATATACAATGTAATATTAACTAGTCCTTCTGCTGTACATTAAACTTCTAAACTTATTCATCCTATACAACTTAACCTCTTTGACCATCTTCTTTGCTATCTATAACTGAGAAAATAATATCTACTTTATAATATTGTTTCACTATCAATTTAGAAAAGTACATAGAAAAGTGCCTAATAGGTAAACAATGGGCATTAGTTATTGTACTATAAATATCTTTTAATAGCTTTGTCACTTATCAGTTATTCACAGACCTCCCCCCATAATAACATGTCAAGATTTGTCCTAGCTTTTAAGATAACTATTATTTTCTATTTAAATAAACCTATCCCATATTCTATTAAACATGCATACCTAGAATGCTGGTATGACACTGAGACCAGTACCATCTTGTTGTAACCACTGTGTCTTTTTACTATGTCTTAATACCAGATAATGCAAGTAATATTTATTCTCTCATGCATTCGCATAGCCAAAAACTGTTGCACACTTGCTGTTGAGTGCAATTGGTTTTCATACTGAGGCAAGAGAATAGGGTCTGGAGACAGAAAGCCTAAGGTCAACCTGCTGCTGACTTCTTAGATTTGGACTGAAAGGAAAACGCCACCTCTCCATCCCCAAGTGACAAGGGACCAGAGACCAGAGACCCCTCCCTCTACAAAACTCCTCCTACCCTGTGTCAGAAACAGGAAATGCCTCTAACTCATCTGCCAGCCACCCCTTCACTTCAGCCTCTGATTGGCTGCAGGCCAATCCTTCATTCACATAGTGTGCAACCAATAGGAGGTCTCTAAAGGGTACCTCAGGGTGTTGACAAATTCTTTTAGTTCAACACAAACCCTGACGAACATTGCAATCAGGGCTCTTGAGCCGCTTGCTCAGGCCTGTTCCCCCTCTGTGGAGTGTACTTTCACTTCAATAAATCTGTGCTTTCATTGCTTCTGCTTTGTTCTTTTGTTGCTTTGTTTGTGCATTTTGTTCAATTCTTTGTTCAACATACCAAGAACAAGGACAACTCTCAGTCAAGACTCTCCATCTGGTAACTGTACTTCAAATGTATTCAAAGAGGAGAAAATAGTTTGTTTTACCAATTTATTTTCCCACTGGAAATTTTAAAACAATTTACAATTGTATACAATAGGAATTACCTCAAAATTATGAATTTCTATTAGGAATATTGACATCTTTACACCATTGCTCAGAAGCATTCTATATCTCTCCATTCTACATATACTTTCCAATTCATTGTCATAAAGTTATCCAGAAAGAATAAAGTATACGCTTCACTCTTTTCACTATTCTCCACATTTCTAATTATATTCATTTTCTTATCTTAAAATTTTGTGGGGGGGGCGGAGCAAGATGGCCGAATAGGAACAGCTCCAGTCTCCAACTCCCAGCGCGAGAGACACAGAAGACCGATGATTTCTGCATTTTCAACTGAGGTACTGGGGTCATCTCACTAGGGAGTGCCGGACAATCGGTGCTGGTCAGCTGCTGCAGCCCGACCAGCGAGAGCTGAAGCAGGGCGAGGCATCGCCTCACCTGGAAGCGCAAGGGGGAAGGGGATCCGTTTTCCTAGCCAGGGGAACTGAGACACACAACACCTGGAAAATCGGGTAACTCCCACCCCAATACTGCGCTGTAAGCATACAGGCACACCAGGAGAATATATCCCACACCTGGCCGGGAGGGTCCCAC
>NW_016804439.1:5148-19374 GCF_001698545.2 Rhinopithecus bieti | reverse complement strand
AAAAAAAAAAAAAAAAATTTTGTAATTGTGTTTAGTTTAGGTTGGTGTTTTGGTTACGCTTTCCAGCAGTTTGTCTATTTTCATGGCTTTTCAATACATGCTTTTTAACGTGTATTCTAACATATTACACTTTTCTAATTATTTTGCTCATTAGTGAGTATCCAGTCAAGGATTGGGTATATATTAATATATATTAATATTTTCTTCATTTAGAAACAAATTTTAAAAGTTTATTATGAAGAAAATATATCAGGATTAAGTTTCTAGATATTCCAAACATGTGCTGTTTTAAAGAAGTGCTTAAAACAAAATGGCTCAGAAGTTTAAAATCAAAGGAAAAATGAAGGCATATTTAAAAAGGTAACTACAGAATTTGATGCCAAATGCACTTAATAGGCCAAACAGAATAATTATATGTTCACAAAAGCATATATAGTAAAATAAATGTAAACTTGGGTGCAACAAATAGCATGGCATTAAAATATGTGGAACAACTGAAAGAAAGAAATGAACAAAACACAAGACCCAGGCAAGATATTTAAATAGAGTAGTTTCAGTGTGTAAGAGATTATAGAGAAAAAAATGTATTATTTACCCAAAAATACCCTACTTTAAGTCACAAAAGAACCTCAAGAAATTCTACAAGTACATTTTTTCATGCTATGCTCTAACTACTGTACAAAATACCTAGAAATCAACATCAAATGTGTAATTTTAAAACATATCTGAAGATTTAGAAACTCCTTCTACAAACTAGTGAGTAAAAAAGGAAATTAAAATAATTACAAAGTATTTAGAAAATAATAATGTAGTTTATATGAAAACATAAAGTATATAGAAAAACTCATGAGGTAAATTCTTACCCTTAAGGATTTTATAAAGGAAGAAAGAGGTATAATAAATTAAATATGCCTTTGTGCTAAACTAGGCAATCTTCAAAATGTCTGCCATGCTCATACCCTTTTGTGAGGTTAACTACCTGCCCACAGTAGTGCTCACTGAGTTTTAGACAATCTAAAGACAGACATGGCCACTGGAAAAATCAGTGAGCAGTGCTCACAGTAGCGCCCTACTGCCCACACAGAGAGGCTCTGTACCATATATCCTACTTCCACACATGGCCAGTTAAATGGACCAGGAGTCAGCTTGTCATCTAAGACCTACTCATTCTAAGGCTGGACAGTGACCAACAGGAATATAATGTGAAAAGATGAACAGGGCCAATGAAAATCTTTAGGTAGCTAAGCATCCCAAGATGCAAAACACTTCTGCTGTTCTGGCCACCGGTTGAAGTGGTCTCTGAATGCATTAAGAAAGAGAAAAGCTGATGGTCCTATTGATGTAGGATTTTTGCTCCTTAGTTCAGCTAAAACCGGGTTCCAGTCTGATGACCAGAAAAAATTAGGCACGGGAACACATACATTGAAGGGTAAGGGAGAACGGATTTATTAAGCATAAAAGAAAGCTCTCGGGAAAGAAAGAGGGGGTCCTACTACAGGCTCCCACCTCACAGATTGAATACCAGGACACTGCTCATGAGCTGAAGAAGCCAGGATCCTCCCCCTACATAAGGCACGAATTCCTGGTGGCTCCACCCCATTCCCGCAGTGCCTGTGGGCCTCCAGGCAGTTGCAGGCATGCCCAGAGCAGACGCTGTGCAGGCTCCATCTTCTGCACAAAAACATCTGGCATAAATACTTACAGGTCAGGTTGGAGATTCTCCGGGGACCCTTCCTTATCTGCCTAGGCATTTGTCTGCCTCTTGCCTCTATCACTATGTGTTGAGAGATGAGTGAAATTAGAAACACAGGTTCTCCTGGTGCTGTCCTGCTCGGAAACATTGATCCTAAGCAGTTATATGATAGCTATTTTCAACTCAGTGTTTCTATCAGTCACCATTTCTAATAATTAGCAGAAAATTAGGAGATGCCAAAGTCCTTTCCTATCTCAATAGTGAAAACTCATATGTTTCCTATTCAGAGAGTAAAACACATGCCATATTATCTAAGAATCTTAATATATGCCTCCCAAAGATATGGTATTAATGCAAGTTCTGGCCCGTGGAATGAAAAAGGCTTCACAGAGGGCCTTCCCCGATCTTTAACTTGAAGTGCCATTGCTAGTTTCTGCCTGTATCAGTTTTCAATAGTACTTAGTGGAAGTCTGGAAAAAAAGCACACCAAGCTACTCCACTGAAATGTAAGTTACTTAGTTATTATTCTTTTTATTTCATTTCTTATTTATACAAATGCACATAGTACAAAAGGAATAAAATCAAAACTTGATGACAAAAGTAATAGATGCACAAAATATAAACAAGGGGAGATGAATAGTAGAAAATGTGTGCTGTGCAGTTCTGTACAGTTGCTAAAGAGATGCCGAAGGTTTACATTTGTTTCGAGCAAACAAAGCAGGAAACAAAATCAGTGTTAAAACGTGTAATGTTTTCAAGCTATAAACTTTTATTTGGGAGAATCTATGTTTTGCCTTATATCGACACATTTCCTTATAATGACATGTGAGAAAACACTTTCAGGTAAAGTCCCCCTAGCTACAAGAGAAACACTGTATAGTATCAATGAATGGCAGGTTGAAAGAGCCTTGAGTCAACATAATGAGAATTTTATTCTTTAACTTCCTTCGGTTTACATTAATGGCACAACTGAAAGAGCGGTTCAATAGAAACGAGTCTAAAAGGGGAGGAAAAAATAACACATTTTAACATCTCTGAAAGGTCATTTATGTCGACAAGATTTCAGTTTCTCAAGTTTAAATTGGGAATTAGTATTGTATCAATTCGCTTTAGTGGTAGTAATGACTTGAGCACATAATGGGTAGTTAATTGACTTATGGAACCAAACTGCAGGTGGGGTCTGTCTTTCTCCATAGTTTATCTGTCTCTCTCTGCATGTAGATTTTATTCTCTGAAAGAGGCTTATGCCACCCTGTTGGGGACATGACTGTCAACAGCTCTAAAATTACCTCATATCCACTTACTGACCTGCCCACCATGCACACATTTGATATTACAAAATAAAATTCCAACGAAGGATTTTGACTGGCTTGGGTCATATGACCAATCCCTAACAATTGCTAAACCATGACCAATCCTTAACAATTGCTAAGCCACAGAGCGTGGGTCATTAAAAAATATTGGATCCTGTGAGCCAGAGATGGAAAAAGAAACCAATTCTCCAATAGAAAGGATGGGATTAGCAAAGACAGACATGGCCACTGGAAAAACCAGTGTAAGCTCTATAGCCAATTTAATTGGTGCCTAATAATGATACCCATTTCACAAGTTACGAGAATTAAATCTAGGAATGCGCTGTGTAAATAGTAAAATGATATATAAAAGGCCAACCACTATTTCTTTCAATATGACTACTATTCCTGAATTTAAAAAAAAGCAAAAACACAACAAAAAAACTCAGAAAATTTCAGAGGAGAGAAGTTTTTTTTAATTCAGGAAGAAACACAGCTGCTTTTTCTATAATCCCTTGTGACTCTACAGCAAATTACCAGCTGTTAAAAGTCTGAAAATCAAGAACCTCCAGGAATATACTCTGGCCCACCAGGAAGATGATTACTCAGCAGCAACTCTACTCCTAGACCAGACCCACTGTCTCACTTGCAGTCCTCCCCAAAGTTATTAATGGTGTGAAAGTAATACCAATGACACCACATGGTTAGACTCTTACTAACAAAATATTTGTGTGTGTATGAGTTAGTATCTTTTGTTAATTAAATCTGTCTTTGAATGTAGTTTCCTAAGAATTTTAGGAAGAGACTGGGTTATTACCCTCCCATTTCCATGTAGCAATTTTCTCAAGGGTGCTGTGAAAGAGGAAATATGCCAGTAAAAGTAATTTTCTAAACAATGCTCTGAGGACATCAAGGCAAGGGCGTACTTAACAAAACTGTGCCGTGCTCTGTCATGTAAAGCCAAAATTTTGGCCTATTTAAAGATAGTTTAATTAAAAAAAAAAAAAAAAAAAAAAAAAAAAAAAAAAAAACAAGAGCCACAGTCTTACAGAGTGCAGAAAAACACATTGAAATGTCCCTGTCTCCCCTTTGCCAACAAGAAAGAGCTCCAGCCTGACGGAACAATTATATTTGAAAACAGACTGTTTTTAAATTGGAGCTTTCATCTTAGTTTATCTAATGATGAAAAGTGGTATGCACAAGTAACCACAATTTGTATGCAGAAGATAAAGTCTTTTTGTAAATTACACCTATAAAATATTCTAGTTCCTTCAATTTTTTTTCTTTATCTTTTGGAGCAAATCAATTTCCAAGACCAGACTTGCATTTAAGCAAATACAATTAGCATATACACAGTTGACCTTGAACAACATGGGTTTAAACTGCTCTGGTTCATTTATTTATATGCTGATTCTTCAATAAAGGGGAAGTAACTTAGGAACAGCAAACCAAACATCATATATCCTCACTTATAAGTGGGAGCTAAGCTATGATGACGTAAAGGCATAAGAATGATATAATGGGGAAGGTTGGGAGTGGGGGCGAGGGATAAAAGTCTACATATTGGGTACAGTGTATACTGCTCAGGTGACAGGTACACTACAATCTCAGAAATCACCACTAAAGAACTTATCCATGTAACCGAAAACCTGTACCCCAAAACTATTGAAATTTTTTAAAATGCCGGGCATAGTGGCTTACGCCTGTAATCCCAGCACTTTGGGAGGCCAAGCTAGGTGGATCACCTGAGGTCAGGAGTTCAAGACCAGCCTGACCAACATTGTGAAGCCCCATCTCTACTAAAAACACAAAAGTTAGCTGGGTGTGGTGGTGCATGCCTGTAATCCCAGCTACTTGGGAGGCTGAGGCAGGAGAATTGCTTGAACCCGGGAGGGGATGGTTGCAGTAAGCGGAGATCATTCCATTGAGCTCCAGCCAATGCGCTGCAGCCTGGGCAACAAGGGGAGACTCTGTCTCACACATTTAAAAAAATATTTTAATTAAAAAAAAATTACAGGGACTGTGCCTGCCTTTCCTGTTTCCCCTTCTACCTCCCCCATCTCTTTTGTTTCTAGCATTCTTGAAACAGCAAGATCAACCTCTCCTCTTCCTTCATGTCCACAGCCTACTCAACTTGAAGACAGATAATGAAGATGAAGACCTTTATGGTGATCCACGTGGTCCACTTCCACTGGATGAACAGTACATATATGTTCTCTTCCTTATGATTTTTAATAACATTTTCTTTTCTCTACCTTATTATAAGAATACCATATACAATACATATACAAAGTATGTGTTCATTGTCTGTTTATATCATCAGTAAGGCTTCTGATTGACAGTAGGCCATTAGTGGTTAAGTTTTGGGGGAGTGAAAAATTAGCTGTGGATTTTTGACTGCATGACACCCCTGGGTCACTGTGTTGTTCAAGAGTCAACTGTGCCATTTATATGACAGTAGGAGAGACTCCCACCCTGGAGTGACTTGAAAGCAAAAGCCGTTGCCAAATTTAGGAGAAAAGTATCTATTTCACTTGTCCTTTAGGTTTGGTCTTTAGTTTTCAATGATTAATGGAATTTTTATGGAAAAGAAGAAGGAGAACATTTTCAGTTGCGGAAATTCCATGTGTAATGGCACAGAAACTTGAAAAGGCATATTAACACCAGGAATTCAGATGAAGATAGTAATTCTAATGGTTCTTTATTGATGAAATGATGCCCAGGAATGACCCCTTAAGATGCCCAGCATGCCACAGCCCTCATCATGGGCTGTTCTGGGGGCAATGGTTGTAAACTGGTACCAAAACAGAGCAATTAGTAACCCTTGTGGAAATAGTGCCTGCTGAAGATCTAGCATAATTGGAGCCAACTTATGCTTTCCTGTGAGGACCAGCAAAGTTCAAGACTGCATCTCATGTTCATCAAACTGGACAACCTCCTCTTGCCTACTGATAAATGTGCCATAACCTACATGCTCACTATCTTAGTCTATTTTCTGTTGCTTACAGCAGAAGACCTCAAACAGGGTAACTTATTAAGAAAGGAATTTGTTTTTTACAGTGTGGGGACTGAGAAGTCCAAGATCAAGGGATCACACCTGGCAAGAGCTTTCTTGCTGGTGGGGACTTTCTGAAGAGTTCTGAGGCAGTGCAGGGTATCACATGGTGAGGAAGCTTAGCATGCTAATGGGCTCATCTCAGATCTCTCTTCTTATAAAGCTACCAGCTCCACTCTCTACATAACCTATTGGTCTGTTAATCCACAAATGGGATTAATGCATTCATAAGAGCAGAGCCCTCATGATCCAGTTACCTCTTAAGGCCCTACCTCTCAATATTGCCACATTGGGGATTACATTTTAACATGAATTTTGGAGGAGACAAACTTTCAAACCATAGCACTCACAAAATCACATTCATTGGGATGAAGAAAGTTCTGAATTTCCAGCCGAAAGTGTTAACAGTTGTATCTTTAAAGATTAAACTTCAAAGTTACTGGGTATTTTTTTTTTCCTTTTGTAGTTAGCACTATGAAACAGAAATGTTTTCTGAGTTAAGGGTACTGTATGTAACTTCATCCCATTAGTCATTTTAGCACCTTGCTCATCTGATGTTGGCATAGGATTCTGCTCTTCTTCCTCTTCCTCCTTCATCTGCTCCAGAATTTCAGCCAATAACCAAAGCACACTTTGGTTCTTGGCAACTCTGAGGCCCAGATGCTGAGTAATTTTCAACAGTTAACTCATTACTAATTTTATTCTAATATCAACACTTTTGAAGAAGTCGATAGCGAGACTTATTCATAGGATGTTGTTTCACTACATTCAAATACTTGCACCAGAAGTAACAACGTAAGGAATTTTCATCACCTGATTATGTATATATAGTAAAATTCCAACCCAGTCACTTGATTGCAAATACGTGATTATTTCTGAAGCATGTTATGCTTTGCTTCTTTGAGGAAATAAAATACTCTTTTCTAGTACTAAAACTTCTTCAGAAGAACAACAAAAAGGCAATCATGTTTTTGAGGTTTGTTTCCTCAATTGTTTATTTTCCTAACAGGGCTTATGATGCTACCTTGAACAATTAAAATGTTCTATACATCCATAATACCTTCACTTAAAGGACTATGAATTACAAGAAAATCATGCCCTGACAACAACCTCCAGAGGCAGAGTTGTACAAATAAATACAAAGGCAAGCTGAAGTAAAGAGAATTAGACTACACATTAAATTGGAGGATTCTTTTCATAATTATTAGAATTAAGATCTTTTACTTAATAACCAGGATAACAAATATCCTGGTAACTGCTGGTAATTCATTGCAGCTTCTTTCCCTTTGGTTTCTGGATGCAGCCTCAGAACCTTCTGCAGCACAGCTCCCTGGGCACCTGGGCAGCCCTAGCAAGCTACTGAAGCTGTACAGTAACTAAAACCTATTTGCTATTCCTGCCCTGCAGTGTTCACATCCAGAAAGAAGGATAATGCCAGTTTTCAGTTCTTCAGACAGTTGGCTGTGATCAAGCACCAGAAGACATGTTTATTGATTAACTCTTATCCATAATGTTTATTTTTAATTGATTTGAGGGATCTGAAAACAGTTCAATTGTTGTAACCGTCAGATACAACATAAGTAATTTATGCCTCTGTGACTAAAATCAAAATAGGCTCAAGTACGTTCTTCTTCTGTTTTGACTTAAAACATTTAGTAACTTTGATGATTTCAATTGTGAGTTTTAGGGATCTCTTTCTAGTTACTCCTTTCTTTCTCTTTTATCATGGTCAACGTCCCTGAAATAATAATGTGTTTTAAACAGGTCACTGGATGAATTCTACAAGTACATGATTATGTATTTGGTTAGTTCCCTTAGTTGCATGGTACATCAGAGTAGATTCTGCCTCCCTCTTCCATGCTTAGTTCAGTTTAGCAAAATCAGTATCTTTAATGATAGGTCTGTGAGTGAATAAGTCCATATAGCTATCACTTTAAAATCTTGGACTGCAGTATTATGAATCAGGGCAGAGTCTTATGGACCAGAGTACTTGAATCTGAATTGAGTCTCTGCTACTTAACAGCTGCATAAAGTTGGGCAAGTCACCTAACCTTTCTGTGTTAAATGGGGATAATAATAGTACTTATCTTGTGGGTTGTTCTGAGAATAACCTGTGATAATATGTGTAACAGGCTTCAAAGTGCCTGGCACACAGAAAGCACTATATGAGGACTAGCTATCATTAGTCTGCACCTAGAAGCTGCCTGTTTGAGTACAGCTATTTCACTAGGAAAACATTGATCCTAAGGAAGAGCTAAACACAGTAAGAATGTGAGAACTGATTAGAATAAATCTACCCTACTTCCAAAACAATAAAATAACCTACTTAGTGATGGTGAGTTGAAACATAACCATTGTTTGAAAAAAAAAATTGCACATCTATGTTCATATTTGATGAAGATTGAATTTGACATTAATATTTGGGAACATTTATCTTCATAGGAATTTACTGTAAACAATTTTAGCTTTTAAATCTGGTGGTAAAAATGTTGATATTTTTCTCTTTTTAGAATGCATCATCTGGCATGTATGGAAATTATTATATATTAGCTTCATCTTTGTATATGTTCCAGTAGGTCATGGTTCTTTTAATGTAATAGATATTCATCACATTTTTGCAAGTAAATTGTTTTCCATTTAACTTTTCAGTAAACTGAACAGTTTGTTATGGAAATTTGAGTCTGAATTTCTGATTTATATAGCCTAGCCTCTTTTGAACACAAATTCATCTATAGTAGAAAGGAAAAGATTTTTTTTATAAAAAGAACATCAAGTTAGCAGGTGAAGTAATGCTATCTTTTTGAAATACACATAACCTACAACTAAAACAAGCATTAACATTACAATACCTGAATAAAGACATATATGCCATCCAGTCAACATTTATGAAAACTGGTTCACTACACGACTAGTTATAATTCTGTGGGAGAAGTAGTGACCCTGTTTGATTTTCAAAATAGCCCTTGACCTAAATTCACTTTTTTAAATCACACGGTTTGAAAATGGGGCATTGTGAACAAAAAGAATTAGCATTATAACTGCTTTCTGAAGGAAAAATAAACCACCAAAATAGTGGTATTTTTTCCATGTGAACCAATTCTTTAAAATCTAAGGTGTTTCTTGAATACCACATTTACCAGTTCAAATGAACTCCATTTATTCTGAGAAATGTCAAACTTAAAACATACAAACATTTTTTTTTGTTCTGGCCATCTAAGATATAAATAGATGGATAGGTAATTTAAAAACAGGCTATAATACTATAATATGGGAATTAAATTTAGTTTGCGTTATTTGAATTCTTCTAGACACAAAGTTTTTATGCATAATTAGAAATATTTACATTGTCCTAATTATCATGCAATTTGGCTTCATGAATCTTCTGAGAGACTATTGGAAGAAAATTAAAATCTGGGGTTTTAGATTCAAGATCCTTTTAAGTAATAGGAAATTAATGTTCATCTATATTACTTTATTAGTCATCAATATGATTATTCCATAATTTCTCTGAATTAAAATCTTTAAAAGCAGATGATCTTTATCAGAAATAGAGGTAGTTATTAGTTATATAATCAATTAGTTATGCAAAATACATGTATTTCCATTGAACAGAAATACATTTTATAAAAATGTATTTTTTGATTTGTGGGATTATACTTAATGGTTTAATCTAATTTGGGACTTTTCCAGTAACACATTAAAGGAAATTTGGGTTCATTCATTTGACAGCCACTATTAAGGTTATTATTTTCAAGTTTGAGGTAGGAAAACAGTCTAGGAGGACAACAAATTATTTTCAAAATAAAAGTGCCTCATTAAGTAAGTATAAGAAAAGAATTAAGTACAAAGTAGATTTTACAAACATCTGTGTAAAGAAAAACACCAAATACAGAGAATTCTGACAAACCAAAAAGTCAAATCACTGATAAACTGCTGTTAGAATGTTCATACTTAAAATTAAGTTTCAAAGGTTTTGCATTTATTCCAATTTGGGTACAATAAGGTGATTCTTTCACTGCAGTCTTAAAGTGAATTAACTGACAAATTCCTGGTCAAAGCGAAGTGTCTTTGTCCTTATTTTTCAAAACCTAGAGTTAATTGGGTGCCCTTTTCCCTGCAAACCTATCCTAAGCCAGAATATTTACATGGAAGCCAACTTCTTCCAATTTGACTTCCTCTTGAGTCCTGTCAAATCACACTGTTGCTAAGATGCAACTATTATTGTTATATCATGGTCAACAAATTGTCTTCTTTCCTACCTTGCCCAGTCTTTTTAGATTAAGTCAGACCATTAAACATTTAAAATATCAAAATATCTGCCCACGTTAGCTCACCACTCCCGGCTTGGATTTATTGGGTCTTAATATAAATAATATCTGTAAAAACACTGCTACATTCAAGAATTCAAGAAAATTCTCCAGGGTCCTCATCTCTTTCTCTTCAAAAGCCCCCAGTGCTACATGATAATCCTTGTTTCTCTACTTACTTGATTCTCTATTCACCTTTATATCCTTCTGTCTCTACTCTCCCTCAGTCCTGCTTCCATAGGTACCTTGTATTAACAATTTCTGAGTTTGGGGGATAGAAGGAGAATGGGCAATGGAAATCAAATTGTTTCTTGACCTTCATCATAGTGAACTTGGAAGACAGCTTTCTTGGTATTGCTGAATCAACGAATGCTTCCGAGGGGCTTTCCGGCTTCACATACTTCTGCTGCATTTTTCTCCTCTCCCATCGTGCAGGCTTTCTAGGGCTGCCTCAAGAAGGTACTACAAAGAAGATGGCTTTTTTTTTTTTTTTTTTTTTGAGACCAAGTTGCACTCTTGTTGCCCAGGCTGGAGTGCAGAGGCGTGATTTTGGCTCACTGTAACCTCCACCTCCTGGGTTCAAGCAATTCTCCTGCCTCAGCCTCCTAAGTAGCTAGGATAACAGATGCCCATCACCATGCCTAGCTAATTTTTTGTATTTTTAGTAGACATGGCTTTTCACCATGTTGGCCAGACTAGTCTCGAACTCCTGACCTCAGGTGATCCACCCACCTCGGCCTCCCCAAGTGGTGAGATTACAGGCATGAGCCACTGCATCTGGCCAAAGGTGGCTTAAGTCACCATAAATTTATTCTCTCTTAGTTCTACAGGCCAGAACTCTGAGATCAAGTTGCTGGCAGGGCCAGGCTCCCATTGAAACCTCTAAGGGAGTGTCCCACCTTGCCTCTTCCAGCTTCTGGTAGCTCCAGGCTTTCCTCGGCTTGTGGATGTATCACTCTAGTCTCTGCCTCTGTCTTCACAGGGTGTTCTCCCTGTGTGTTTACGTTTTCACATGGCTGTCTTCCCTCTACGTCTCTGTCTTCTTACAAGGAGACCAGTCAAATCAGATTAAAGGCTCACCCTATTCCAGTATCACCTCATCTTAACTAGTTACATCTTCCCTGACCCTATTTCTAAATTACATCACATCCTGAGGACCGGGACTTAAGACTTCAACATATCTTTTTGGAGGGATAGGATTCAACCTATAACACTCATCCTTATTTATGCTTTTTAAAAAAAGGAAACCAATTTTTTACTCTAGGTCAAGTTTAGTTTCAGGAGAAAGCAAGAGCCTTATATGACCCAGAAATTTTATATGACCTCCTGATGATTTGGTTGAATAATAACAGTGCTCTCTGGAACTCTGAGCTCATGATAAAAGCTTTTTTTTTTTTTTTTTTTTTTTTTTTTTTTTTTCTGAGGCAGGGTCTCACACTGTCACCCTGGCTGGAGTGCAGTGGCATGAACTTGGTTCACTGCAACCTCTGCCTCCTGGGCTCAAGCAATCCTCCCACCTCACCCTCCCAAGTAGCTGGGACTCTAGGCATGTACCACCACACCCGGCTAATTTTGCATTCTTTGTAGAGATGGGGTTTTGCCATGTTGCTCAGGCTTGTCTTGAACTCCTTGGCTCAAGCAATTCACCTGCTTCAACCTCCCAAATTGCTGGAATAAATGGTGTGAGCCACTGTGCCCAGCCAAAACTTACCATTTTTTATTGAATTTCGGTCTCCTAAATTTCTGTTTCTGTTCTTCCCTACTTCTACTCATAGGATCAGCCCTCAAGACATTGCTAGGTACACCTAATTGTTACAGGCAATTAGATTCCATGTAATTGATGTTGATCTGTACTCATACAGCACTGAAATACCAATTAACATTACATAGAATGATAAAGTATTTTACAAATGTATTTTATCACTACTTTTATCAAAACCAATGTTTATGATAGCCATAATGTAGCACAGAGTTCTAGTTTTTACAGGAAAGATCTTTTTTGTAATAATGTAATAAAAATTTCACTCAGCAAATTACTGACTTAAATGCTATTCTTATTATATGCTCCTCTCAGTCTAGTTATGAGGACTGCTCTTTAAGTGATATATAATAGAGTCATGGGAAAGGTAATAAAGTTAAAGTGCTCACATTATGAAGAGGATTTCATATCAAAGATAGGTTATGGAAGATATACTTAAGCACAATATAAATATAAATGCTACTAATGATGGTCCACCTCCTCAATGGCTTTATTTCAACATGAATCCTCATATTAATCAAACACATTATGTCATCTGGACACTGATTATTACTAAGGGACTAGTATTTCAAAATAAGATCCCATCATGGTCATTAATGCACATCGCATATAGAGGTCCCTTAAAGTGAATTTACTTAGGGAGGTAGGTTTATAGTTAGGCAAGAGACTTACAGATGACTCATCACCTACCGATTAGGTAGCATTTGGAAAGTTACTTTATATTTGTGAAGACTAAATACTTTAAACTAGAAAATGTAGAAGAAATGAATAAATTCCTGGATACATACACCCTCCCACATACACCACATACACTCTGAACCAGGAAGAAGTTGAATCTCTGAGTAGACCAATAACAAGTTCTGAAATTGAGGCAGTAATAAATAGCCTACCAACCAAAAAATGTCTAGAACAAGACAGATTTACAGCTGAATTCTAACAGCAGAACAAAGAGGAGCTGGTACCATTTCTTCTGAAACTATTACAAATAATGGAAAAGGAGGTACTTCTTCCTAACTTAGTTTACAAGACCAGCATTATCCTGATACCAAAACCTGGCAGTGATAGAACAAAAAAAGAAAACTTTAGGCCAATATCCCCAATGAACATTGATATAAAAATCCTCAATAAAATACTGGCAAACCAAATCCAGGAGCATATCAAAAAGCTTATCCATCACGATCAATTTGGCTTTATCCCTGGGATGCAAGGCTGGTTCAATATATGTAAATCAGTAAATGTAATTAATCACATAAACAGAACTAAAAACAAAAACCACATGATTATCTTAATAGACATAGAAAAGGCCTTCAATAAATTCAACATCCCTTTATGTTAAAAACTCTCAATAAACTAGGTATTGATGGAACATACCTCAAAATAATAAGAGCTGTTTATGACAAACCCACAGCCAATATCATACTGAATGGACAAAAGCTGGAAGCATTCCCCTTGAAAACTGAGGCAAGACAAGAATGCCCTCTCTCATCACTCCTGTTCAACATAGCATTGGATGTTCTGGCCAGGGCAACCAGGCAAGAGAAGGAAATAAAGGGTATTCAAATAGGAAGAGAGGAAGTCAAACTGTCTTTGCTTGCAGATGACATCCTACATCTAGAAAACTCCATCATCTCACCCCAAAAACTTCTTAAGCTGATAAGCAGCTTCAGCCAAAGACTTAGGATAAAAATCAGTGTGCAAAAATTACAACTATCCTGTACACCAACAGTAGACACACAGAGAGACAAATCATGAATGAACTCCCATCACGACTGCTACAAAGAGAATAAAATACCTAGGAATACAGCTAACAAGAGACATGAAGGACCTCTTCAAGGAGAACTACAAACTGCTTATCAAGGAAATCAAAATGGACATAAACAAATGGAAAAACATTTTATGCTCATGGATAGGAAGAATCAATATCATGAAAATGCCCATACTGTCCAAAGTAATTTATAGATTTAATGTTATTTCTATTAAACTACCATTGATTTCTTCACAGAATTAGAAAAAAAACTACTTTAAAATTCATATGGAGCCAAAAAAAGAGCCTGTATAGCCAAGACAATCCTAAGCAAAAACAACAAAGCTGACACTATGATGCTACCTGACTTCAAACT
>NW_016804439.1:0-4846 GCF_001698545.2 Rhinopithecus bieti | reverse complement strand
AAAAAAAAAAAAAAAAAAAAAAAAAAACAGACACACAGACCAATGGAACAGAATAGAGAACTCAGAAATAAGACCACACATCTACAACTATCTGATTTTCAACAAACCTGACAAAAATAAGGAATAGGGAAAGAATTCCCTATTAATAAATGGTGCTGGGAAAACTGGCTAGCCACACGCAGAAAATGGAAACTGGACCCCTTCCTTACACCTTATACAAAAATCAACTCAAGATGGATTAAAGACTTAGATATAAAACTCAAAACTATAAAAACCCTAGAAGAAAATCTAGGCAATATCATTCAGGACATAGGCACAGGCAAAGATTTCATGAAAAAAAACGCCAAAAGCAATCACAACAAAAGCAAAAATTGACAAATGGGATCTAATTAAACTAAAGAGCTTCTGCATAGCAAAATGAACTATTATCAGCGTGAAAAGACAGCCTACAGAATGGGAGAACATTCTTGTAATCTATCCACCTGATAAAGGTCTAATATCCAGAATCCACAAGCAACTTAAATTTACAAGAAAAACCAAATAACTTCATTAAAAAGTGGGCAAAGGACATGAACAGACACTTCCCAAAAGATTACATTTATACGACCAACAAACATATGAAAAAAAGCTCAACACCACTGATCATTAGAGAAACGCAAATCAAAATCACAATGAGATACCACCTCATGCCAGTCAGAATGGTGATTATTAAAAAGTCAAGAAACAACAGATGCCAGTGAGGCTGTGGAGAAATAGGAACGCTTTTACACTGTTTGTGTGAATGTAAATTAGTTCAACCATTGTGGAAGACAGTGTGGCAATTCCTCAAAGACGGAATAAGAAATACTATCTGACCCAGCAATCTCATTATTGGGTATACACCCAAAATAATATAAATCATTCTATTATGAAGATACACGCTTGTGTATGTTCATTACAGCCCTATTCAACATAGCAAAGTCATGGCATCAACCCAAATATCCATCAATAATAGCCTGGATAAAGAAAATGTGATACATATACACCATGGAATACTATGCAGCAATAAAAAGGAACAAGTTCTTGTCCTTTGCAGGGACATGGATGGAGCTGGAAGCCATTATCCTCAGCAAAGTAACACTGAAACAGAAAACCAAACACTGAATGCTCTCGCTTATAACTGGGAGCTGAACAAAAAGAACACATGGACACAGGGAAGGGAATAACGCACAAATGGGGGCTCTGGGGGGTGGGATGGGGAGGGACAGCATCAGGATAAATAGCTAATGCATGTGGGGCTTAATACCTAAGTGATTGGTTGATAGGTGCAGCAAACCACCATGGTACACATTTACCTACGTAACAAACCTGCACTTCCTGCACATGTAACCTGTAGCTTTATATTTTTTTAAAAAATTGGGTATTTATATAAGATAATTTATATAAAACTGGCTAGCACATTACCTACATGAAGTAGATGTCCATTAAGAGCTATTACTTTTTACAGCATTCAGCTAAGTGCAAGGCACAGTTCCAAGCACTGTTCTAAATATTTTACATGTATTTTCTTCTTTAACTTCTGTATCACATATGTTTACATTTAAAACAGTGACCAAAGTGATCTACACTATATGTACCATTTTGGGAAATGCATAATTCAACATTTTAGATATATGTCAAGAAAGTAATATTAAATAGATTATTTTGTCCAACTACTTCTTGAAAATATTTTTACCAAAGTGTTCTGTATACGCAGTTGTCCCTCTTATTTTAAGGAATTTCAGAAAGGTGATTTAAGTAATGTCCTATAGATTAATGGTTCCCCACCTTTAGCATGCATCAGAATCATCTGCAGGGCTGGTTAAAACACAAGTCCTCACCTTCCCCACCAGAGTTTTGGATTCAGTCGGTCCGGACTGGGGCTTGAGAGCTTTCATTTTCAATTTCTCATAACACATTTCCAGGTGAAGGTGGACTAATAACAGCACTTTGAGAATCATTGCTATAGGTCAGACTGGTGAGAGGCAAGAAATTCTTATTTCTAAACCCAAATCTATCTCATTCATGGTCTAAATACGTGCCGAACAAGAGATAATGTATTTTCATTACTCTTGACTAGATGCTAATTTCTTTTGAAATATTGAAACTAAAACTGGTACGAGTGTTAGGAAAGCCTGAAACTCAGATGACAACTGTCATTCCGTAAGTATGGAACTTCTTGATGCAGATTCACCTATAAATAGCCCCACGGCAGGAATTTTGAACATCAGGGGAAGCAAGAAACCCTTTGCAGTCAAGAGGAAACAACCCTGCTTTGTTCTGGACAGACAATACACTCCTTCAATAACACTATCCTAAAACATGAGAGTATTTATTTTTAACTGATATTGGCTTCTCCAGTTGGATCACCTAAGGTTCATCCTCCAACTTAAAGCCATGCAAATCCCATTATGTATCTACTTTTAAATATTGTTCTCCAGGTGCAACCATAAACAAGGATGAATTCATGTCCTTTGCAGGGACATGGATGAAATGGGAAACCATCATTCTCAGCAAACTATCACAAGGACAGAAAACCAAACACCGCATGTTCTCACTCATAGGTGGGAACTGAACAATGAGATCACTTGGATACAGGGCGGGAAACATCACACACTGGGGCCTGTCAGGGAGTGGGGGCTGGTGGAGGGACAGCATTAGGAGAAATACCTAATGTAAATGACTAGTTGATGGGTGCAGCAAACCAACATGGCACATGTATACATATGTATCAAACCTGCACGTTGTGCACATGTACCCTAGAACTTAAAGTATAATAAAATAGTTCTCAATAACATACGGATGACTCTCTTGTAAAGAACAGGTTTTACTCTTCAAAAATATAGACTATAATTGATCCATCATGGTACACAAAATACATTTTCACTGGCGTCATATTTCAAAGCCTTTTCAAAGGATTTCTGACTCCAAAGTTGACAGTAATGAGGTAAGAAGTGGGACGCAGAATTTATATCTGCCAAGAAGTCAAGCATTCAGCTTAGTGCTATTACTGGGAGGGGCAGCAGCCACACAACTATATCTATGAAGCAAATGTTCTGTTCTGAAAAACTGTTATTTTTCAGAAGGTTGGAATAGGATGAAAATTCACACGATACTCCAAAGTGCAAAACACAAAAGTTTCTTTTCTTTATTGTCCATACATTCACAATGTTGCCGAATACTTTTTTCTCTGATGGCAGGCAGGTTTGGCAGGACGATTTAAACTGTCTAACTAAAGGGGGACTTCACTTTTGGACAAAAATGGAGCCTGGTCAAAGCATAATCTTGGTCCCAAACTCTTTTTTGTTTGTTTGTTTCTCAAGGGGCCTTCCATTCCTGCTCCCCTTCCAAGATAGTGTCTGGGTACAGGGAAAGCTGAATGTTCTCATGGAGTTGGATAGTCAGAGGTTCTGATGCCATCTATCGAATGAATGTATTGTCTCATTTGTCTCTGGGCATCTGCTGAAGTAGCTATGGCTGATATAAGTTGTGAATTTCTTCCTTAGCCTGGGCCAATCATATAATTGCCTCCAAGGACATCACCCAATGCCTTACTATTGATCAGTCTTCCCTTTCCTCTCATGGACACTGCCGATTTCCTTACATATAGCCACAACTTTGCTCTGTGGGGGCACCCTACAGCCATCAGCTTAATTTTATCCTTACTGATTTTCTATAACCCCAACAGGCAAGAGAGGAATTTGTGGAATCCTGACAGTTCACTTGGGAGCTGAGATTTGTGCAGGGACATTCTCTCAGGCCCCCTTTCTGTCTAAACACACCAGGACACCATCTCCTCTATCTGCGACTGCTCTGTGTTGGATACTCGAGTAGGGACTCCCTGCATGGTAATCTCCTCCTTGAGTTCAGTAAGTACTCCCCTGGAGCTCCTTTCTTCTCACTGCTCACACCCAAGGCAAGGCAGGGAAGACTCAGGCTAGAGAGGAGCCTGCTGCTCATCTGAGGGAGCAGGAAGAAAGGTCATTCCATTCTCCTGGACTCTGAGCCCTTCCTCGCCTTCTCTGCATTCCTCACACTCTTCAATTACAGGGACTTTGTTTTCAACCTGGGCACATGTTGAGTTCTTACTTCCTATGGCTTAAAATCTCAGTTCAGACCACAAGTTTTGTTCTTAATATGTTTAAAAAAACAAAAAAAAAATAGTTTTAAATTTTAAAAAAGTTGTTCTTCTGACATAAAGCTTTCAGAGCTATTACCTGTCTTTGGACTACAAGATTCTATTTTCACCGTCAAAGGTTGAAATCAACACCTACTTTTGCCTTATTATTATAATTCATATTCTTCTGAGAAAATAAATACCTGTCACTGAAACGAAAAAAAGGTCAAATTCAAGCAAGCATGAAACAGCAAAGCGTGCGTGCACACACACACACACACAATTCCTTATTGAACTTACACTGCTTCAGGTATACATATATATATTTATATATATACACACTTTAAGTTCTAGGGTACATATGCACAACGTGCAGACTTGTTACATATGTATACATGTACCATGTTCATGTGCTGTACCCATTAATTCATCATTTACATTAGGTATATCTCGTAATGCTATCCCTCCCCTCCCTCCACCCCACAACAGGCCCTGGTGTGTCATGTTTCCCTTCCTGTGTCCAAGCGTTCTTATTGTTCCACCTATGAATGAGAACATGTGGTGTTTGGTTTTCTGTTCTTGCGATAATTTACTGAGAATGATGGTTTCCAGCTGCATCCATGTCCCTACAAAGGACACAAACTCATCCTTTTTTATGGCTACATAAAAAATGTATATGTGCACATTTTCTTAATCCAGTCTGTCACTGAT
>NW_016804438.1:619403-639815 GCF_001698545.2 Rhinopithecus bieti | reverse complement strand
TAATAATAATAATAATAATAATAATAGAGTTGTTAGGCCGGGCACAGTGGCTCACGCCTGTAATCCCAGCACTGTGAGAGGCGAAAATGGGCGGATCACGAGGTCAGGAGTTGGAGACCAGCCTGGTCAACATGGTGAAACCCTGTCTCTACTAAAAATACAAAAAATTAGCCGGGCATGATGGCAGGCTCCTGTAATCCCGGCTACAAAGGAGGCTGAGGCAGGAGAATCGCTTGAACTTGGGAGGCGGAGGTTGCAGTGAGCTGAGATCATGCCACTGCACTCCAGCCTGGGCAAGAGAGCAAGACTCTGTCTCCCAAAAAAACAAAACAAAACAAAACAAAACAAAACAAAACAAAACAAAACAAAACACCAGTTGTTAATATTGAACCAACTTTGCATTCCTGGAATAAATGCCACTTATGGTACATTATTTTCTTAATGCACTGTTGGATTCTGTTTGCTAATATTTACTTTAAAATCTTATACTAGGAGAGGTTTTGGGAGAATTTTATCCAATTGAAAATAGCTTTTAAGAACTAAATCAAGATAAGTACCAAACATTCAAGTAACATAACTCTGGGATTTTAGTATATAACACAATTGGGAAAAAGTGGCCAATACATATATTTTGGTAAATTAGCACACATTCAGTAATGTATAATGTACAGTGGATGGACTGAGGCATGAATATATTATAGCTTAGCATACTTCATAGAATAAGATGGTGGGGCAGTCAGTACTAACAAGTGCCAAGTTCTATGATTTTTTACAAGTGGACACAGTATTAACATTTCTCATAGTTCTTAATTTAATTCTGTTCTTTGTTTGTCTCATCTGACTACAATATACATTCCATACAGACAGAAAATTCCATCTGTTTGGTTCCCTGCCATATTATATCTCTTGAACCAGGCATATAGTAACCATTCAATAAGTATTTGTTGAAAAAAAAATAAATGTATAGCTAATGATTCCAGGAACCAAGCTCAGATTAATAGATAATTAGATATTTATAACTCATCTGTAATCATGCAGTTTTATCTTACTATTCTAGATGAGAATTAGGCAAACTTTTTCTGTAAACTGCCAGATAGTAAACATTTTAGGTTTCACAGACCATATGTTTTATGTTGCACTACTCACCTCAGCTGTTGTAGTTCAAAAGCAGCCACAGACAATATGAAAACAAAATAGCATAAATAAAACTTCACTTGCCAAAACAGGCGGTTGTCTGAATTTGGTCCTCAGGCTGTAGTTTGTGATCCCTGTTCTAAATGATAATATCAGTAAAGAAACATTCAGGAAGGCCAGGTGCAGTGGCTCACGCCTGTAATCCCAGTACTTTGGGAGGCCGAGGCGGGTGGAACACAAGGTCAGGAGTTTGAGGTCAGCCTGGCCAATATGGTGATACCCCGTCTCTACTAAAAATACATGAAAATTAGGTGGGAGTGGTGGCGGGTGCCTGTAATCCCAGCCACTCAGGAGGCTGAGGCAGGAGAATCGCTCGAACCCGGGAGGCAGAGCTTGCAGTGAGCTGAGACTGCGCCACTGCGCTCCAGCCTGGGCTATGGAGCAAGACTCCATCTCAAAAAAACAAAAAAAGAAAAAAAAGAAAAGAAAAGAAGAAAACACTCAGGAGGAATACTTGCTGAAAAAGCCAATACAGATGAGTATTTAGTAACAACAGCACTGATATATACATCTCACATTCTTCCATATTTAAAGGGGAAGACTTCATAAATAAATGTCAGTAACAAAAGTTGCTTTATGCTCTCTCCTATCTAGATGTAAGAATGCACTGGGTTCCTTAGCACTTAATGCAGGCAAAGGTCTAAGACTTAAATGGTAAGTACATTTAGCAGGTAAATGTTTAGATAAATGATTACTTGTAGTTTTATTTTTCCATCTCTTTCGGATCAGAAACAAACCAACAGATCAGATCAACTACTGATCAGATGCACTGCATAAATTATACTCTATTACTTTTGTGTAGGGATGGTAGAGAATAAACATGAGGTGAATAGGATTCCCACATTAATCCTTTATTGAGGCGAACATTCCCTGGGAATAATTCCTTTCCACATTACTACAGTATACAATTACAGAAACTCACAAGAACACTAACTCTGAACCACAACCAATTCTGGCAAACAAACCACTCACCCCTTTTCAAATAATACTGCATTATTTCCAGTATTAGTAATACTAATAGATATAGAAATATTCAGAAATTCCATGTTTCAAAAGTAGTAGTGGCCATAGAAAAATCACTCCTTCCTTTCACATCATTACAGCTAAAAAGTCAACTAACCTAAGATGGATTTAGTTACCTGACATGGAATATTGACATGATTAGTCAAGATAGCAAATCTGGAGTCTGAATGACAGACACTACCTGATTTCAGTTTTAGTGCCTCAGATCCATTCCATCTTCCAATTTTCCTACATTAGCTGACTCTGGGCAAAAGTGAATAAAGAAGGAACTAAAGAGAGAGCACTGTCTAGAATACGCATTTATCTGTCTTACAAGTTCGCGGGCAAATTGGAGACAGTTAGCTTGAATGTACCAAATGAGGTTTAAAAAAAAAAAAAAGAGTACTCACTATATAGAGGGCAATGTCCTAAATTATATTCTTCCATTAGTAATTCAAGAAGATTGACTTTTTATAATTAACATGAAAAGACATGTTAAACCATGGACATTTGGACAATTTTATTGGCCAGTTATCCTCAATACACGGAGATCATGAGGTGTTCAGTGGCAAGTACTTGGGTCCTCTTCATAAACTCTGTGACAGTTGCAAGGGTAAGACACACCTATTCTTAGGTCCATGTGGATTAAACTGGTTGTGGTTCTTGTTGAAGTCTGAGAAGAAATGAAGAATGCTTCCAATCACTTTGCAAGTAACTCTATCACAATCAAGTTACTCCATGAAATGTGCTACAGAATCAATATGTATTTCATAGTTTTCAGCAATTAGCAATTGAATTAATTCTTCTACTCGTCAAGAATTCTTGGTGGTGTCATTAACTTTAGTGAGAAATTAAAAGAACACATTGTAGCAACCAAATACTGATACATTTCTACATGATCGTGTTCATCTTCTACTTCCCACTGACTCTGCAATTCTGCTGCATCCAAAACTGAAACACTGGGTTGCTTTATTCTAGTACAGCCTCATGGAAATCGGCTCTCTTTCAAATCTTTAAAGTAGAATACGGGTCTCACCTGCCACCGTCTGACTTTACTGATCTTCTGGAGGATACATTTCTTATATTCTGCCAAACCTACTAGTAATTACACTACAACTTCTTACCATGGGTTGCATTTAGTTGCTCCTTTAATTTCTGAAACATGAAGAACTGGTCAGGATCTTTTCTTCCACCATGATAAATGACAATATAATTTTGTTAAGAGACAGCATTGGTTGGCTGCATGGTAGACTTCACATCTGTGGAAATCACTGTACATCTTATCTAACTTACTAAGAAGCTAGAGTGGGGTAAGATGGTACAGCTCTGCGATACAGCACAAGGATTTCCTGGGTCATTTCTTTAAAAACCTGCAGGTATATTAGGTATTAACCTAATGGTGTAAATGAAAAATACGTTTTCCTAGTCTTGGCATTTATTTAGATGAGTTAGAAAATCCACAAGTTATTTAGACATAGCAACCTTCTGTTCAGTGTTTTCTATTTCACTTGCTTCAAGAACGGAAAAAAATCCCACTTATTCTCAGAATGAAGAAGCAGGCTGGCTGACACCAACTTCGATATGCTCCAAGCAAACTACCGATACACAGAATCTGCTCAAGCTCCCGCTTAGTGGTTCTGGTTAACAGTTTATCTGAAGAGAGTGGGTGTGAACTTACAACATTTCCTATTGTTCAGCATGGGGTGTGTGTGCCTCTGTCTCTAATAAGATCATCTCGCCCTTACCAAAAGGTCCTGTATTAGGGCAGAGTGGTGGGCAAGATGTTTGTGAACAGGCTGTCGACACAATTCTTTATTGTGAATAAATCCTATCTCAGATGAGCGCAGTATAAACCAGAAAGTAATGTTCTTCCCTACCTTTCAACTGAGAACACAGAACCACAGTAGCTTGGTGTCCTCACCTTTAAGGAGTTAAGCCTCTGCTTTGGGAGATAAACCTTTTCATGTCATACGGCTCAGAAGTTCATTCAAAATAGGGCTAGACTTTCCTAAATCCTTATGCAAAATGTTACACACTATTGATGTGTCATTCGGTCCTAAAAGCACAGATAAATGGGCACTTCAGAGGCTATCTGACTTGGATACTCCTGAGCCATGAAGGGAATGAGGATACTTCCAATTCCTGAACTTCACAGAACAAGGCAGCTCCCACACACCGTTCACAGGGCCACATACCTTCATTCTAAACAAACTAATACACTGCCAAAAACCTGCTGGATCAAGCTTTTCAACTCTTCTCCCTACTGTGGTCTGAGGGTTCCAAGTCTTTTTCTAAACCTCACTGCGAGGCCTGAAGATAAATTAGCTACAAAGGACGATCAGCAAACAGGTAGAAAACAGAAGTGAATATGATGCGGTCTATGTGAATGATGCCCTCATAAAAGCCCTTAAAGACCAACTTATAAAACGTTATTCACCCAGCCTACTATAATAGATTTCAAACTGGAACTTTTATTAATTAAACATATTAAAACTACATAATGCTTTTCCACATGGGTTCTCTTCATAAACTCTGACCGTTGCAAGGGTAAGACAGACCTTTGGAAGTTGGTTTAAGAGTCTGATCACTGATACCCATGCGATCCCTTTTGGGGAGATATCTTCCCAGAGAGGACTTGGGGCAGAGAAACCGGAAAGTCTCTGGCAAGGCAAAGGACAAGTTAAGTCAGAGGATACACAGTGATGCACGGACTTCTAGACTTGACTATTTAAGTCAGCACAGCTTTGATTGAAGATAAACTGGAGTTGGCCCAGTGCAATGGCTCACACTTGTAATCCCAGCACTTTAGGAGGCCGAGGCAGGCAGACTGCTTGAGGTCTGGAGTTCGAGACTAGCCTGGCCAACATAGTAAAACCCTGTCTCTACAAAAATACCTGGTGGTGGCCACCTGTAATCCCTGCTACTTGGGAGGCTGAGGCAGGAGAATCGCTCAAACCTGAGAGGTGGAAGTTGCAGCGACCCGAGGTCACGCCACCACGCCCCAGCCTGGGTCACAGAGTGAGACTTCATCTCAAAAGAAAATAAAAAATAAAAAAATAAATAAATAAACTGGAATCATAAAACATTTACATATAGGGGATTCTCCGCATTAAAATGAGACATTTTTAGTCTGGATGACTGCTAAGTGACCTGAAAGGTGTGGGAATATTGTGTGCTTTGGGTTTGACGGAGGCGTGACTCTCAGGGCGGCGGCTGGCGCAGCTCAACCTGGGTTCCACCGTGCTTGCTGCTCCACTCAGGACCGACTCTGGGGAGGTGAATGAAAACTGTGTCTTTGTGGATAAAACAGCCATTAAATAAAAGATGGAACTTTAAGGAAAGCTTCTCCACTTTAGTTAACTTCAGGTGTGAAGACATGAATAGTAAATAGGCAATATGATCAAAAATGTGATTTGGATGAAAGCAGGAACCACGTCTAACTTTGGGAATCTTGAGGATCTGGGAGGCACCCCCTGTGAAAGTCCGTGATGTCCTGAAGTACATCAACTACCACGCTGAAAAGCTGGCATTCTCATCAAAACACACCCTTTGTAATAGCTTTAAAGCTCAGGCATACAATTCCCAGGTCTACCGGGCCATGTGAAAACCCACTTGTGAGGGAAAGGTCTATTCTGCACATTTGGGTATGGCATTGTTAGCCCGGCCTTCCCCAGGAAGTCCGGATTCACAACACTCTGCTATCTGTAAGGAAAGAGGTAGGTTCTGAACTTTCCTCAGGCAGAACACCAGACATAAAATGCTGAACAGCCACCAGCTCCATTCTCTCGAATTCTCGCTTTGATGTAAGGTAAGAGGCGGGGGGCGGGGGCCGCCAAATAGAGCGGGCGGTTTATATTTCTCTCACCAGGGCAAATTAATAAAAACAAAACCTAATTTTCCCTTCTCTCACCCATTTTTATTCCTCCTCAATATTTTTCCTCTTTCTAAGATTCCTTTTTTGTTTGAGAAGCTTAATATTTGGCTGCCTTCTGAAGAAATGGGTATCGTGACAGATGAAAGACTTGTATTCATCGTCTAATTCAGAATAAGGGGAAAAATCGACTGCTGTGCATTTAAGATTCTAACAACCTTGCAATTTTGTATAGTCGTTTCCCCCACCCGTTCTTTTGAAGAAATCTGCTTTTATTCTGCTAATAACTAACCACAGTTGCAGCAGCATGGATCCGATTAGCAGTTCTTATGACACAAAGGGGAGAAGGAAAAAAAGCCGTGAACAGGGTTGCCAATTTGTCCACCTGGGCCCCCAGGAGAAAGATTAGCTGAGGCGCCTGCCTGCTCCCTTTCTTCCACTTGATCGCTGCTCTGTGCTGCCGGATAGAGACAGGCCTTTTGAAAGTCAAGGCACTTTCCTTTAATCAAAGTTTCACTCGCCTCCACCCTCTCTTGTCACAAATTTCTCATTCTGGGTTCCAGTGCTTCGTGACAATTCTGCCTGTAAACACGGTGGTTGGCTATGAAAAGTGCCACACGCGGATGCTCACTCCCTTGGAGTCATTTTGCACCTAAAAGAGAATATAGCATGTGAGCGCTTGCTGTGCCCTGCAGGTACCAGGGACCGTGTTTTCCAGACCAAAAAGGTGGCACACGTGGTCAATCAATGGGCATCTTTATGCTGCTTCTGGATGTGAGAAGAGGAAGGGAAAAATACAGAGTTTGGGAATTAAACACTGGAATTTGAGGGAAATAACACAGACTGTATAAAGTTGAGACTAACAGATAAAACACTGGTACTATAGGTGGCATGGTTTCTAGAGATTCTCCATTTAGATATAGCATTAAATGTCGATTTATGTACTAAAATAATATGCTTTTTCTTACAGAGTTTAAAATTTCATAGCATTTGTGATTACACTAAGTAATGACAGCTTGTTTTCATGACAAAACTTAAGATTTTTAAACCCTTGGCATAAAACTCATACTTTTAAAAGTAAGGAACAAGACAGCTAAAAGCATTTACTATTCTGAAAAACTTAAAAAACAAACAGAAAACCCAAGGCTCCTGAGTGAAATCTCCAGGATCTAAGGGGGACAAATCAACACTTCACAATGTATATTTAAAGGAAACCAGCACCTGCTTACCTTGCTTAGACATCACAGTTCACAGCATGATACCCAAATACATTTGGGTATTTAAATAAGTGCTTTTTCAAGAAAGAAAGAGTTGCACAATGAAACCCGGATTAATCAATAACCAGACTCCTTTTTAACAGTGCTGGGCTTGTGAGGTTGCTGCGGGAGAGCAGACCTCTCCAGCACGAGGCTAGAACTGAGGGGCCCAGGCGGGTGGCAGTGGGCACCCTCAGGGACCTGCAACTCAGGAGTAAACTCTGCCAGAGGCAGTGCCAGCCCGGGCACGGCTAAGCTCTCCATGCTGAGTGCCAGGGGACAAGGAGGGCTGTGCAGGCCACAGAGCCTCTGTCTGTGGCAATGTGGAGAGGAAGGTTCTCGAGCACGACCTCAAGTATTCTTCATTACTTCTTTCAGATTGGACTAAATATTCAGCAAGCACACTTGTGAAAGGTATCTGTCACAGTGGAGTCGCTTTCAGGAGGGAGGGGAAAAGAATGATCCTGTGGAGGGTGAAATGCAAAGGCAGAGAGACGGCTCCAAGCCCACAGGAGAAAGGTTATATAAGTCACCAATTTCAGAACTCTCTTCTCTTGAATTCCCATTTTTCTAAGAGAACTGTGAGTTCTTTAAGTTGACCCACGTTTACAGAACGGCGCTACTTGCCAGGCACTGTTCTTGGCACTGGGGACAAAAAGAAGAAAGAGGCTCTCAGCCCACCAGGGGCTCAGGCAGCTGGGGCAGCCCTGAGGGAGAAGCTGAACTCGGGGCTGCAGGGGGCAGCAAGGACTTTGTGAAGGGAAAGATCCTTTAATGGGGTCTTGAAGGATAAGTAGGAGTTTGCTGGGCTGCATAAAAAGTGGGATGAATGTTCCAGGCAGAAAGGATAAATAACATTATTCTTTAATGCAGCTCTAGGAGCAAAGATCTGACACAAAGTCACGGTCAGTGGTATAGAAACGGAATTCTGAACTAGTTCCTCCACCTGCTTCTAAGAAAAGGCAATGAGGTCACATGAAAAACAAATAAGCAGCAAAAATGTATATCCACTGAGGTTCAGTTCTCTTAAAACGTGATACTTTTTTTTGCCTTTTTTCAAGTAGAATTAAAATAACATGATTCTTGGATTTTATGTGAAATGAACTTAACATAACAATTGTGGAAATAAAGGAGTCTACTGCTAACTGAATTGGACTTGAGAATACAACAGTATTTTTGCGTAAGAATTTTTTCTGTGACATAACTTTCAACTGAACCAAATCTAGTTCTAGAAAGGTCAGGAAAAAAAACTCAGCACTATGCCACCCTTAAAACATGAGCTATTGATCCCTCAACTTTCCTGTGAGAAATGTATGTGCTCCTAACTGGGAATACAGGCCTCCTTCTCAGCCATGCCCATGGAGCACTGGGGAAGTGCTAAGCTGTCTTAGACACAGATGCTCTCTTCCATATTCTAGAAACATTTCTTCTTCCATTTCTTTTTCACAGTCTCTATGTTTTTGGGTACCCCAGGGTTTCCTCAGAATTCTTCTTTCAGTGATTCTCAGCCTTGGCTGTGCATAGTAACCACCCAGAGAGCTTTAAGAAAGTACTGATGGAATACCCTGCGTCAGACTGATTAGGTAAGCGTCTCCGGGGCTGGGCCAGCATCGGTCCTTTCCCAGGTATGCTGTGTGGTGAGTGCTGCGGACCGCTGACCTTCACTCACTCCCTAGGCCAGTACTTCCCAGACCAGCAGCTTCAGTAGAACTAGAAATTATTGGAAATGCAAACTGTCAGGCTCCACCCCACAACTACTGAATCATAAGCCCTTCAAGTGATGCTGAGGCAGGCTGGTGCCCAGGGGACCTCATCCTGAACCCTAATGCCTCACAAACTCATTTTCCCACCAAAATACTGCCTGAGTCCAGATCTTATCCAATCGCCTATTCAGAACCTCCCTTAGGATGCCCAGTAGGAATCTCAAACTCCAAATGTTTAAAACCAAACTCTTGGTTCCCCTTCAAACACCTGTACCTCTGTCTTCTGTACAGAACCATCATTTACCCATTCCTTCGGCCAAACTCCTTCTGCCGCTACTCCCGCTATGTGCACATCCAAGCAGCGATCAACCCTCCGCGTGCCTACTGCAGGAGCCTCTGGTGTCTCTGCTCTCACCTTCCCCTACAGTATACTGTCCACTTAGCAGCCACAGTGAGCCTCCTGAAACCTAAACAGGATTATGCTATTCCCTGCCTTCCCAACCTTCCAGAGGGTTCACATCACACTTAAACTCCTAAATCAGTCAGGTGCGGTGGCTCATGCCTGTAATCCCAGCACTTTGGGAGGCCAAAGTGGGCAGATCACCTGAGGTCAGGAGTTCAAGACCAGCCTGGCCAACATGGCGAAACCCCGTCTCTACTAAAAATATAAAAATTAGCTGAGCGTGGTGGCACGTGCCTATAGTCCCAGCTACTTGGGAGGCTGAGGTAGGAGAATTGCTTGAACCTGGGAGGCAGAGGTTGCAATGAGTGGAGATTGTGCCACTGCACTCCAGCCTAGAAGACAGAGCGAGACTCCTTCTCAGAAAGAAATAATAAAAAAACCTCCTAAATCATCATCATAACCTACAAAGTCGTTAGCTCCTCTCTCATCTAACTGCCCATGCATTATGCTCCATTGCCCGTGACCACTATGCTCTGGCTGCACTGACTTCCTGGTGTTCGCCGCCCAGCACACTAAGCACAGTACTAACTCAGGGCCTTTGAGTTTGCTCCTTTCTCTGCCTGGATAGTCTTCCCTAGATGCTCACATGGCTTGCCCCTGCCCTTCCTTCACTTCTCTTGTTCAAGTATCAACTTCTGAGAGAGACACCTTCTCTAATTAGCCACTGCTATCTAAAGAAGTAACCTGATTTTTTTCCCCGACTACCTGACAATAAAGTATGTAGTTATTTATGTATCTACTGTCTTTCCCACTAGACTTTTTCTTTTTTTCTTTTTTTTAAGACGGAGTCTCGCTCTGTTTGTCGCCCAGGCTGGAGGGCAGTGGCGTGATGTTGGCTCACTGCGAGCTCCGCCTCCTGGGTTCACGCCATTCTCCTGCCTCAGCCACCCCAGTAGCTGGGACTGCAGGCACACACAACCACACCCAGCTACTTTTTTTTTTTTTTTTTTGTATTTTTAGTAGAGACAGGGTTTCACTGTGTTAGCCAGGATGGATGGTCCTGACCTCATGATCCGCCCGCCTCAGCCTCCCAAAGTGCTGGGATTACAGGCATGAGCCGCCACGCCCGGCCAAGACTTTAAGTTTCACGAGGACAGGACCCTTTGCAGTTTATGTTCAGTGCCTTTACCCCACTTACTACGCCTGCAGCATAATATACACTCAGTGCTTTGCTAAATTAATGACAGAATAGAATAATAAAATAAGGAAGGAAAATGAACAATTAGGCTAGTTGGCTTTCCACAGGGTATCACCTGGTGTATCCAACACCCAAAGTGCAACATGCTACTTTTCTAAAACCAACAAATGAAGTAATATATTTGGCATGCTCAGCGAGGTCACGCTCTTGGCATTCAGCTTTATGCATTTAATGCAGTTTACAAGTACAAACTCCTATGTCACTTTCTGTTTGGAAGGGAGAATATCAACATTAACAATTCCTGGTTATATCATTTATAAACATGCAGATGTGGATTATGAAAGATTAATGCATTCTAGGATTGGTGAAGGCATTCCGTTTGTCTCATGCCGAAACCAATTCTACTATTCATTAGTCAACGACAACCCACATCACCCTGTTATGGAAGAGAAATCAAAGGTGCAAGTGTGTGAATTGAGAATAAGGGATGAAACTGATTAGTAAGAGTCTTAACAGCTATAATCAATCAACACATCATAATAATCCTGGCCTCAGGGTTATCAGAAGACTGAGAAATAAACTTAACACTCTCTATAAAATGGTTTTGTTCCTTACACAATTGTTACTTATTCTCTTTTAGGAAACATGGTGATATACCAGAAGTTTGCGAAATCAACTTTAGGAGCATCTTGACTCATTTTACCACCATTTTCCAAAATGCACTCAAGTGATTTCTGAAATGCTTTACTGCTAGGCTAAAATTAGTTCATAAAAGCTTTTGTACCCCTCCATTCTGAATCTTCATTCTCAGTGAAGGGAGAAGGCAGCAGGTCAATGCCAACAGCATTTCCACAGAGGCAGCACACGCAGAGTCCAGACGCAGTGACACGCAGCTGAGCACAGGTTCAGAGCAGGGACGGCCTACTCGGCTCAAGAGTGAAAACAAACAGAGAACGAGGTGTCTGAAGTGCTTCTCCAGCAAACAATGCAAAAAAGTAATGGAGAAGTGGGAGTGGAAACACACGAAAACACATGAGTCACTGCTGAGACTGCAGAGCAAGAAAAAGGCACATAATATTGCCTTGGTGACACAGGCTTTCTTGTATTTTCATACACACAAGAATAGAGAAAGGGAATGGAAACTGACAGGATATTTTAAACTGAGTTATCCAACTTTTTTTTTAATTAAGAGAGGGAGCAAAACTAAGTGGGAATTTGTATTTTGATAAATGTCTAATGTTTTCTTATTTCTGAACGTGGGAGAAAGAGGAGGGGGAAAAGGCTTCATTTGAGGTTTGTTGGAATGAAAGATTGAGAAGATCTGTGCTTTTGAAGAAAACAATACTCATTCCCCATCTATCAGAATACCTGACTTGGGGTCTGGAGTGACCTCTGAAGGAGAAGAGTAGCTCAGAACACTGGGGCAGTTCTTCAAACGCAAGGCCTTGGCCGCCAGACAGCAATGGGGCATGCCCTCTAGAAACAGCGCTGAGAATATTCATGACCCATGGACTTGCTGAGTTTCCATAACCAGGATCTTGGCCTGAATTTTAAAGCTGTTATCTTAAAGTGGGAGGTTCAGTATCACACTACCAATAACTAAGCCATACAGCGATGCAACCCCATCTCTCAAAGAGACAAAATATACAATTTGCTTTCTTAACTATTGCTAAGCAGCATTTGGAAGGAATGGAAGTAGTTTTGTGTAACACCCAAATATTTTACTTTGTCAGGGAAAAAATACTGGCTTAAGTTCTCTTTGGTTTGTAGAACCGCTGAATTGGTTTTCTGTGCTGCCACAGATTAAAAACATGGATATATCAATGGCATTTTGTGTTAATTTTTTTTTTTCTCCTTGGCCTGCCAATAAGCAGCATGCACCTTCCTTGCAACAAGCTGTTGCAGGATTTCCACCTCCAGTGAAACCAAAAAGGAACATTTGATAGATATTTAAAAATAAGATTATTAGGTAAGGTGATTACGCAGACTTTCAGATAAAAAATTTCTGTCAGTACACAAAATGCCATTTTAGAGGGTCTACTGCTAATGTTATCATGAAAGGACACTGGCTAAGAATTATTTACATATAGAAGTAAACTCATGCTTTTTTACCCTGAGTTTCATTAAGGCCAAATTAAAAAGTAGAAAGTTTATTTACTTAGGATGGGCTTGAGCCCTAAGAGATCTAGAACTCCAGGAGAAATGGGTTAAATGAAAGAGAGACACTGGTTTGCATCCTCCATTGTTCATCTGATAGGTATTAATCTTGACAAATTAGACCAGGAGCCATCATTTCCTCTCACTGGAATCCTTCCTGTTCACTCTGGCCTATGACTAACTCCTAACTGAGATTCATTTTTCTCTTTCCCATTATAGCATCCTTCCAGATTCTGCTTGTTTGAATGTCAAATTAAGCAAGAAAATTAGTTTTTTGACCAGAATATCTTCTTGTTTGGATCTGCAGCTATATCGGCTGGTAGAGAAATCTACTTAGCTCTCGCTTGCTGAAGGGTAGGACTGGGTGAGCACTCACACAGAAGAGCTCTAAATATACCCCAGTGCTGCCAAACAGTTCTTTTCCATATTTAATCCAATACGTGCCACCCTTTCTAGAACTCATGCTTTTTGTGTCTGAGATTTTCCTGAGGGGCACAGATTCATCATGGCTGGTTGGTACGCTGGATGCATCTCTCGCCCTCTAGGAATGGCCACGAGAAAGCTGCAGAGAATCAGGTTCCACTAAAAAGGAACTGGTGCTTGGTGGTGTAGGAGGATGAGCTCTGACCAAGCAATTTCTTCAGGCTCATCACATCTGTGATCCTTTTCAAAGGACAGAGACTGAAGTTATTCGCTGGGTATGAGTTGACATTAGCAGAAGGGTGCGGGGCACCACATGCTGTGCACTGTGGAGGGGCTCCTGGAGGTGGCTACCCTAGGTGGGAGGCACATGTGCAGAGGTGATCACTGGAGTGGGGTGAAGCGCAGCTGGCTGGAGAGGGAGAAGGGGAGGGGAGGTATCAGTAGAAAAAGATGGGAGCAGTGAAGGCAGCTCCTAGAAGGTGAGTGAGATTCCTCGGGCCTCCTGGCTTCACAGTCTCAGCTCTGAAGCCGCCCTGACCCATCCCTCACACCCACCCAACCAGCGGGTAGTTTGTCGAGAGGCCAGGCGGCAGGTGAGTGGCTGGCTCCAAACAACGAGGCACGGAATGTAAAAAGACAAGGGGTTCCACTTTCATATTTGATGCAACTCTATTTTGTTTCTGTCTGTGATAGCTAGGATGATGTTGCCTTTGATTAGTCTTACCTAGTACGAGGCAAGAAGAACAACAGTCATGAAAACAAATAGCTCCTTATTATCTGCTAGCGTGAAGACCTAATTTTGTATTTTTGACCCTAATCTATTATGATCAGTGGCCTTCTGCTGCCAGATCAAAGTGAGTTAACTCTACTTACACTGGACTTGGTACAAATACCAAATGCCTAATGCCAAAAAAAGAATGGGGAAAAGTCTATTCAGGAATTTTCAGTTACTATTCTTAGATCTTCATTAAAAAAACAGATGAGCTTAGTTGTATAAACAAAAGTGCCAGCCAGGCTATGAACAGTTAACACCTGCCTGTCCATTCCTCACCCCATGGTAAGCTCCCTCTTCTCAATATTTAAACGCTGCCGCTGCTCACAGGACATGGAGGAAAAGCTGACAAAAGCCTCTGGCCAATAAAATAAAAAATTGTAAAGTTTGGCTTATTTACATTTTTGCTTTGTTAGTAAACCAGAATGGCTGGCTCTGGAGGCAAGACAAGTGAAATTAACATCTGCAGAATCTTCTGGCAACAGCGGTGCATTCAGAGGCTGTGCTGAGTCAGCTTCCACCATGCATTAGGGGCAATCAGGCCCAGCCTAAGACCCATGACCTGTTCAATACACATCCAAAACCTGGCAGCCCTCCTTACGCCAAAGTGAAAAACGCTAGGATGTAACCCAAGAAGCAGCGTAAGTGCAACGTGATGGGATCATTTACTAGAATATCAGCATTACGTCTAATATCGTACATTTCAGAATTAACTGTACCTGACATTACATCTGCTTAATTTAAATGTATAGTATATGAATACACACTGCCAATTACGAAGATGGAGCTATTTCATTTCTGTCTCTAAATATAAATACATCAGTAAGAAGAGGAGAGAGAATGTAAAAAATAAGAAAATTTGTAATGGCACTGGAGGGAGAGTATAGTGTTTGTGTTTCTGTTCTCAAACGCTTGTTTAGAGTCAACAAGCAGGCCTGAATTCTTACCTTCTAACTATAGACAGCTGCAATGCTGGAGCCCAGGAATGTGCAAACAAAGGGAGAGAATTCATGTGGCTACTTAACATAAAAAATCTCCATCCTGCTTCTCCAAAGAATGCAGGAGGAAAAGCCCCGCTGAGTTAGGGATGTGGTGGGGCAGTGTTGTACCAGTGTATCACAGTAGTGGTTCCCATGACACTCACAATGTTTGTGAGGCAGCAAGACAGGAGGGCAAATCTGCAGTGAGTGGAGGAAGAGATTAACAGGCAAGAAACAGAATCAGCCACTTGGGATGCTTTACTGGGCTTCGTTTATCTACCTCTGTGATACTTCTCATTAGCTGTCAATTACATTTACCAGGGTAGAGATGGAGAAAATGATTGTTCTTTTCAACAAATCCTAGGAAAGCAACATCAGGAAGAATCCCCTGCAACATTTGGCTTTACTTCATCCCAGCTATCAGCTACATAACAGCTGCACATTTTACAGTGACTTGTTGGAGAGACAATGATTGAAAGAGCCAGTCTGTGAGATATGGAAAGGAGGTGGTGAGATATAGTAGGAGGCAACAGGAGAGAAGAGAGCCAAACATAAGAGGGTGCTGGGAATAAGAGGAAGGGACAGGAAGAAAACAAAAGACTACATATAGAAAAATAAAGGGAAATTCCTAACAGATAGCTTGACGGTTTGAGTATCATGCCTGGGAAAACATGTCATCTCTACATGGCATGCATGCTTCACTGGCAGACTCAGAACCAAAAAAAGGTGGACTGCATATGAGCTTGGGATCTGATGTACAGATCCACACCATTTAAATATAAGGAGTAGAGATGGAAAAAGGAGGAGGGAGATGGGCCTCATTATTCTCTAAAGGAAGGTGTATTTGCATTTAGGTAAAAGTAAATATAAAACAAAAAGCAAAGACAAACTTTATGATCATCTCCAAAATGTGGTTTTATTACCTATGACCAAGTTCACACAAATATATAACATAATGCAAGTTGGATAACTCGATATATTTAATACTTCTCAGAGAATAAGGATATGAATCTTAGGGAAATGATTTAAAAAAATTAAAAAGGACAGCGTGCCTAGGTGGAGGGAAATGGAAACAGAAGACAATCTTTTTTCTCCCCAACAAAAACCTGTCATGAGCGTTGAGTAAATTCCATTAAAATAGCTGCATATAAAATGTTTGATGAAGTTATCGAAAACTGACATTTGAGTGCCCCTAGGCTTAGCTGTGGGAACAGAGAGAAGAGAAATGGGTATTACCTGGACTGAACCCATGGACTACTCCCCCAAGGTCTAGGACAAGGTTACTGAGGGTAACCTGGCTCCTCTGTATGAATGAGAAAATGGTGCCCCTTCCCACAAGAGGGCAGGTAGATGTGAACTCCCATTCACCACTGAGACCCTGTACAATGAGCAACCTGTTGAAGTGTGTACAGCAGCCCTGGCGGGGACCACTGGGCGGGAAGTGCTGCTCAGTTAGCTGATGTGGCCTCCGCACAGGCAGAAAGAGGGAAAATAATCCAGGATTTTATACTGCATCTCATGTTAACTTGTCTGTGTGGCAGGAGGCAGTCTAGCATAAATCAGTTTGCCTATGATTTGACTGAAGCAGGGGGTAAGTGTCCAGCTAAAATTTTCATGTGCAGAGACAACAGTAGAAATTCTGTTAATCTCTGGGGTACAGTTACTTCTACCTCTTGTTTTCTGGTCTTCCTCTTAACCTTTTCAGGCTCAACACCCAAGAAGAGGAACGTGGACCTTTTTTTTTTTTGCCCAGAAGAAAACTGAGTTCAACTTTGTGAAAATATATTTTGCTTTCATAGCTGGCCCTAGCAGTCCTACTGAACTACCTCAGCAAGCATACCAAGTCATCACTGGGAACAACATACATGTCTTCTGAATTGCACAAAAACAACACTGGATTAAGAACCAGAAGACCTGCTGCCTAAATCAACTGTACAGCTCTGGACAGTAATTGTCACAGACAGTCTCAGTTTGAGTAATATCCATAATAGTGAAGATAACATCGCAAGAACCAACAAGCACCGAGTGCTCAGCCTGTACCTGTCTCATGTGCAGTGACACATTTAATCTTTGCATTTCCCCTGTGAGGAAATCTTTACAGATGCAGAAGCTGAGGCACAGAAAGGCTTAGAAGCTTCTTCAAGTTGTGTGGCTAGTATCAGATCATTATGAAAGTCCATCCAGTACAAACGTTTGTACTTCCACTTGGAAGACAGGTGAACAAATGCCAAAACTGCTTATCAGATTTTCTAAGAGGTTACTCCATGGAGAATACACTAAGAAATGTTCTCTTTGTCATATTTATATAATCTGATCCCATGTAGCTTCACATTTAGTAGACAGTTAAGAATTACTTGAAGAATATCCCACCAAAAAAAAGGTGGAGCTTTTGCTGCCTAATTTCTTCCCGATACTAAATGTCATTGAATAGATTTACCAAGCACCATATGGATGTCGGCTACAGAGGAGGTGATTTGTAATAGTACAGTGAAGCAACATGGTGGTTAGGGTTTCTGACACAAGTTTAAAAAACAAACTATATACTTTAAATGCATATCCAAGGAAGTGGAAAGCTTTCTAGGAGTTAGGGAGAAATGGTAGTGAGGTCCTTGTGCTCTCTGCCCGCACACATCTGCAGTCACTGTGAAGAATGGGCGTCCTTTGTGATGGTGTATAACCCACTCACCAGCTTTTACTCTGTGCAAACCAACTAAACCACAGACTCTGATGCCAGCTGAATTTGCTGAGCTACCTCCTCTGTAAAATACTATATAATGTAACACCTGACACGCAGGATCACATGCCCAAAGCAAGGTTTTCTGTTGGGTTTTATGTTCTGTATTGCATCAAAATCCAACAATGAAAGTACAAGTTTAGAAATCCCCATTTGAAATGAGAGACGTGGAAAATCTTCAGATGGCTAACTACTCATGTCAGGAATTTAAGATTTAAAACCACTGTATCTTTATACCTCAAGAAAGTTTTCATTTAGGTTTTTAGAAAAAGTCCTTTTGACTCAATTTAGAATGAAAGAGTGAGCTCTTTGAGTAATGCAATATTTTACATATAACTTTCCAACATTTAGGTAGGTGACATCTCACAAACCATGTCAACACCAAAACTGTGTTAAAATTCTAGACTATAGCGTATTCATAGCATTAAAAAGTGAAAAGCAGCAGATAAGTCCAGGTTATTACAAACACTGTGAGGACAAACAAACATTTTTGAAAGAAAGATAACATCGAAATGCTTTAATCAAAATGTACTGAGTGTATACCTATATCAAATTACAGATGAATCTTAGAAACACAACGTTTAGTTAAAAAAAGCAAATTTTAGCATACACTATGAGTGGGGTGACCATATTATCTGATTTGCCCAAGACCTTCTGGTTTACGGCGCTGTCCTACTGTAATTGTTAATAGTAGCCCTTTGCATGCCCAAAAGTGTCTCAACTTGGATGATAAATTATAGTCATTCCAAATATAACATATTTCTGTAAAGCTAAAAACTTAATAAAATATATGTATCTATGAATGTTTGTAATAAAATTCTTAGAAAAAAACCCAAAACCCAAAACCAAAAGAACAATATTTTAAAAGATTCAAAGGATATTTGAAGTGAGGGAGAGGTATAGAGCTTGAGATAAGGAAGAAATATACAGGTAGACACAATGGCATTATGATACTCTAATTCTTAAACCAGATGGTGAATTCATGAATGTTTATTTGATAGATAATGTTTCAAATTGGCGTGCTATATATGTTATTTTATTTAGAGATATATATGTGTAATATTCTAAACATTCCACAATACACTTTTTTTTTTTAATATAAAAGAGGTGAAATGTTAAAAAGCACAAACTAACGCCCACGATTTTGGAAGGATAGAACACATTATCTGGTTTGGTGATAAAGGAAAGCTAGTTGCGTGATAGATTTGAATGGATGAAGTTTGATATAAGAAAGCTGGATGAGGATGAAGTAACTGACAAATAAATAACCAAATAAATAAATAGCCTTGAGAACATAATAAAGGGAGCAGAAGATAGAGGTGATGCAAGACAAGTGAAATAACATGGAGTTAACCAGAACATGGCCTCCTTGTGTCAAAGAGAAGGCACGAGTTTGTATCAGTAAGAATGCCTCGACCATGCTCAAGAAACAACCATTGCCTGGATGTGATCAGACACTGGTAAGTATAGATTGTGGAAATGTTTTAGAAAGTAAATGCTGTGGCAAGTATTAAATAGAACCACAAAAATATAAGGCCGATCCTCACCAACAATCTCACTTTGGTGGCACTCATCAACAGAAGATCTGATGTAACAGAATCATTACAAAACATATGCTAAGAGGATAAATAATATCCTGTTTCTGGCATAAGTTAAAGTAAATATGCAAATTGAAAATAACAACGTAATTGGTCATTTTATTAAAGGGGTAGTTATAATCACCTGTTGAATTTCTTCAGGAACTGGGACTCTCGTATGCCTTGGTGAGAATTCGGTTATACTCTTAATACGTGGCCACTAGGTTTTTAAATAGTAAAGTAATGAAATGTGAGTTGCTGTTGATGAACATGAGATCTCTCTTTATCACAAAGTAAAACAATAATTACTAGGAAAGTAAATACCTGGGATACTTGCAGGAGAGATTGGGCCAGATCGAGACTGGTTGCTTCCTACAGGAGAGCCAACAGGAGAGGGAGATGGGCCCCCCGGGATGCTGGAGAGATGAGGCGACGCATGTGGGGAGAAAGGCGACTGCGCCGGGTTGCTCTGATCCCCTTGGCTGCTCGTGGACCCGGATGCACTGACTGCTGAGCTCAAAGTTGCTTCCGTTCCCGTGGGGAGGTCATCAATGGAGCCAGACAGATCCTAAGAAAGGAAAAGATGTATTTATAGAGTGACATGTTTGGATGAATATCTCATCAAAAGATGACTTGATAATGATAATGATGTCCCCTTCAGAGATGAAAGTTTTCTGGGTAACAACCCAAAATTCAAAGCATGGCCACTTTTTATTAGATTTTAATGAGGTCGTTTGTAAGTTGAACCAATAAGATCTTGTCTCTCTCCTAAAAAATGAGTACAGTTGTACTTCTCTTTGATAAAACCATCCTCATACAGGTTGCCCTTCAGCTGTCAGCACCGAGTCCATTAGACCTGTTCAAAGTGCCACACAAGACACACAGCACTCTGCCTGGTGACTTACCATAGGAATGGAATGCCTGGTTCTTAAATGATTACATCATAAAGTAAAAAACTACAGGCTTTGAGTCTTTTTTTTTCAGAACTTGACATTGGTGGACTATGTGAATTTCAAACTAGGATATGCTAATGTAATAGCAGTCACAATTTTAACCAAACTTTGTGATGAGAAATACATACACAGACACAGACACAGACACACACACACACACACACACACACACACACACACACACACACA
>NW_016804438.1:611893-619316 GCF_001698545.2 Rhinopithecus bieti | reverse complement strand
GAGTCTTTTTTTTTCAGAACTTGACATTGGTGGACTATGTGAATTTCAAACTAGGATATGCTAATGTAATAGCAGTCACAATTTTAACCAAACTTTGTGATGAGAAATACATACACAGACACAGACACACACACACACACACACACACACACACACACACACACACACACACATATATATATATAGTGATGAAGTCTCACTCTTGTTGCCCAGGCTGGAGTGCAGTGGTGTGATCTTGGCTCACTGCAACCTCCACCTCCTGGGTTCAAGCGATTCTCCTGCCTCAGCCTCCTGTGTAGCTGGGATTACAGGCGCCTGCCACCACGCCCGGCTAATTTTTGTATTTTTAGTAGAGATGGGGTTTCATCATGTTGGCCAGGCTGGTCTCGAACTCCTGACCTCAGGCAATCTGCCTGCCATGGCCTCCCAAAGTGCTGGGATTACTGGCATGAGCCACTGTGCCTGGCTGAGAAATTCTTACAATAAAGTGGCATTAAAAGAAGATAATAATGTGTGTATTTATACATGGTATTGTGAAAATAAATCTCTTAGAAGTTTTGTTGGCAGAAATGGGTCCTAATGTTATACCTTACTTTTTAATACCAATTTTACACTGTCATTGCCATCTACATTTTATCGCCGTACTCTCTGAGGCAGTGATTAAAATCTCCATTGATACAGGTACAAAAAAAATGGAAGCTCAGAGAGTCCAAATTACTGTTGAAGGTTACGTTACTGAGGACGGTCTGCAGGTGCTAAAGACGAAAAGGGGAAGACGAGAGAGGAGGAAGAAGAAACTGTCTCCAGCTCTGTCAGCAGAAGGGGACGCGGACAAAGCCTTTACTTCAGCCTGCATCACTGGTCTGCCCCGCCTCCCCGGTTCCCATGGAGGTCCCATCAGCAGGTGCTCAGTGCATCCCCACTGCAATAACTGGACTCCCAGATCACCGACCGAGCGAGGTGCCAGCGAGTTCTCAGGGCTAGTTACAGCATAAAAGATACTTGTCCTGATAATTGAAGACTACGTACTATAGAATGGAATCACAAATATCTGGTTATGCTACTGTTTCCAAGGCATATTCAATCCTAATAGATCTCCACCCTCTACATTTTATCAATGTTAAATTTTACCTCACTGCTTACAACTGGGACTTCTGAGAATAGGGCTTTAGAATCTGGTAGAGGAAGATGCTAAGATTCTAAGAGTAAACCTACACCAGCAGGTACGAAAAAAAGCAAGGGAAAGCAGAGCTGGTTAGAGCTCTTCAGGGCACCCTGAAACGTCACGAAGCAAACTCAGGATTAGGATCTTAGTACCCTGGACAGTTTAGTTTATCTGTTGATCATCTGTCATAGCATATAATAAACTTCTCTTTAAAAACCATATTCTAAAGTATAGCTGACAGAACCTAATCAAAAAGAGAAATGCTACAGAAAACAAAGTATCTTCTGCTAAGAAGAAAAACATCTTTCTAAGTAAAACAGAAAACGTCTTCAATGTCCAATGACTGCTTATGGGAAACAACAGAACAGGAACAGAGCAGACTGAAAATAGCTCCCCTAGAAAGAGTTCATCAAATCTCCAAAAGGGAAACCTGGTGTGGTGGAGCAGCCTGTGGTCCCAGCTACTCGGGAGGCTGAGGCAGGAGGAGTGCTTGAGCCCAGGAGTTCAAGGCTACAGTGAGTGACAAGGGCACCTGTGAGGAGCCACTGCGCTCCAGCCTAGGTGACACAGTGAGACCCAGTCTCAGAAAAAATCCAAAATAAAATTAAGTAAATTCCATCTGATTGTTAGAATTCAAAGGTATATAAACATTTCTGCTAATCCTTATGATTAGCAGAAATGTAAGGGCATGTGAGATGCACGATTCTGTACATATTCAGCTGGTGAAACTTTGTATTTAACTTGATTACTGGGCTCAACAACAGAAGTTTTGACAGAGACCATGGGAGCTGCAAAGTTGAAAATATTGACTCTCTGGCCCTTAAAGGAAAAAGCTTGCTGACCCCTGATTTAAAGAACCATGTGTACTCACACCGTCTCTATTGCCTTTGCCTATTCCTTGGGGAAAAAACAGGAATTAGGACAGGCCTCAGCTGAACCACACAGTAACTTTACCATACATCATGGCTGGTACAAGCTTTAACAGGAACAGGAACTTACTCCATTATTACATCCCTCAGAAAAATACTGAGTGACAACTCCATATAATCTTACTCTTTTTGAAGGGATCATGAAAACCCAGGATGGGTGATGGTGTCCATGTCCAGGCCCTGACAGTGCCCATCACACGTTATGACTAATAATCAAGGGGTAGTCAGACAACAGCCATCGGGCAGGAAATATGCTTTTCATGTTTCTCCAAAGAAAAAATCTGGTAGATAACTAGATATAAAATCCCGTAGTATATATGAAGTTAAACATAGAAAGGACAAATCAGATTTAATTTTGAAAATCATCTATTGTAGTTAAATAATTTTATGCAAATCTCTCATCATAAAATCTGAAATTTTACTTTGAAGTTCTTGTAATTCTCTGCACAACCTACAAGTTTCGTCCCCATTCTCCCTTAAAATTCCATATTATGGTTGAAAAAGTGACTCAAATGGGTATTAAGAGAGCATCACTCAGGCTGCAAAGGCATCAAAAACATTTCTGTTATTCAACAAGCTGATCAAGGAAGTATCAAGAGAAAAATATAAAAACGGTGGCTTTCTTTGTGTTCACGTGTCATCAGAATTTCAGTGCTCACTAGACCTCAGTGTAACAGAAGAGTAATAAAAAGATATAATTATTATATCACTGTTACACACTCACGCAACTTTTATATGTAAATTATACAGAAATATTCCCGCCCTGCAGATAGTTAGGGTATCTGTATGTAGAGCTATCTTAAAACATGCTAATAAAAGAAGTTCAACAGTGGTTTAAGTATTCAGCCTAGTTAACAAAGAAGCTCTGTAACTAATACTCCTCTAGAGGACAATTTAGTCAGCAGGGCACCAACTCTATTCTTCTTTTATAAGTACTATCAGATCTATGATGCCTGTAAAGAACAGAGAGACCTTACTGCATCTCATTCTAACCAAGGCACCTTCAAGCTACAGTGCTTCCATTTATCTTGCTGGAAAGCTGGCAGGTGAGGTAATTGCAGGCAGTCTCTTTTAAGGGGCGAGGAGAGTCCCCCTGCCCCATGGCATTCCTTAAATCAGTCCTCTTTTTGTGATGGGGTGATTGGCAAGGCAATGACTTCATGGACTCTCACGCATAGTAAAATCACCATTTTGCTATCATCATGTGATTTGGTGAAATCTTGCTATTAAGTTGGGTTTTCAGTATCTGACCTCACTCAGAATACTGATTATTTTCTGGCACACCAAAAATAACTTAACTCCTACTATCAATGATGAATTTTTTAAAATCCCTGCCTTCAAAAACCAAAACCATGAAGCTGTTTTAACTTTAAAACTTAATTTAAATGACAATTCCCTGCAATGACTCTCCTTCTGTAACCATCGTCCTTCCACGGTCTCTCTGCCCATGTAAAATTTTCATTCTGACCCTAGTGACACGTACAAGAGATTTCACTGTGCTTAGAATGAAACGCCACCAAAGCAGTAACAATCTTACCAGACTTTGACAAGAGAAACATTCACAGATTAACACACAGCACAAATATGTTCAGATTCTCTATATTGGGGCAGGCTCGGGAAAGGCAGCATCAGAAGGAATAAAGGTGGGATGTCCCACAAAGAAGATGCATGGGAAGGATTTTTAAAAAGCTGTAGATAATTGAAACAGACATTAAGTATAAAGACTCTCTCATGCCTACAGATTGTACATGATCCTCCCTAAAAATATTTTACATTGCTACATTATGACTTGCCACACATCAAAAGACATATTTGGTTTTGATGGTATCCAATTTAGCATAAGTTAGCTCACCAAAGGATAAATTCAGTCAATACTGGTGGCTTTACTTTCTCAGAGAACTGGGAATAAGTCAGAAAATTTTACTCCCTTGCTTAATTAAATAACTGGGTTTTTAAAAAAGCAAATGAAAGTACTCTAAGCTATGGTTCTCAATACAATTAGCTGATGGCATTAGATCAGCTGCTCATAGAAAGCTGCCAAGCACTGCACACATCTGGGCATCTCTTGCTCAGAAGTGCCCCAGGAGAGCATGAGGACAAACACTGAATCAGAAATAGAGAAGATATTTCAATCAATGAGACCAGTTCAGGTCTCTTGTTTAAGGATTTTAATAGGATACAGTTAATGATTTCTCACTGTGACTTCCCATGGGTTTAAAGCACAGGTTAAAACGCCAGTTCAGTGGTCTTCAAAAAAAAAGTCTCTTAATTATCTTAAAAAGCAGAAACAGCATCACTTCTCCTTTCTAGAACGTTAAAATGAAATAAAGCCGTGTACTTTTTCTTTTTCTCTCTTCAACTACACCCTCACCTTTCTAAGGGTCGTGACTTCTTGTGCCAAGTGCGGTGCGAAAGACAGAATGGATATGACTGTTCATTGGTAAATACCACTAAATTTATAAGCTCTACAGAAAAATACAGCTGCAAACACTATAGAAAGTAATTCAGCCCATGCAAATATTTCTAAATATTTACCAAACATGCTCTACTGAAAACTACTGACTTAGCTATTAAAACTTAGCAATGAATTATCAGCCCTCTGTTTCTAATTAACATCCTGGATGTCAAGTATTCAGTGTCATTAGACTCTGGGTTCTTTAGAAACACACTGTAAAATTACTTCACACCTTCCGCCCTTATTTTGGAACTATCATTTTTGGTCATGTGCTATGAATACACCTTGAAATTGATTCAAGAATTGAGTCAATAATTTGACAGACACATACACACAAAAGGAAAATTCTCACAGTGACTGTTTAATTTCTATGATGTTTAAAGGCTTTTTCTTGCATTAACTGGTATTGTAATAGTGTATGTCCAGATACCTACCAAAGTTCCTGCTGCTTTCATTTGTCTACACAGCAAATGAGTTAAAAGCTCACACTTCCTATCTTAGAGCACATTACAAAACAAAGCAAAGGCATCAGAAAAACAGAATCCCTGAAAAAAAATCCTTCCAAGCACTAATTGTTAGGCCTTAAGAGTATCCTCTTTCCAAGTTATACATGTGTCACTTTTTATTTAAACAAGTCCAAATACGTATTTATTTCCTCATTATGTGACAGTATATACAGTACATACCCTTTAGATGTACGAAGTCAGCTGGGAAAAAAAGGTTGACGGTAATTTAAAAATAGTTCTAAGCTCCAAAAAACCGTATCAAAAGTCAGAGATAATACAAGAAAAACTAATGGGCCAAAATTCACTTTAAGAGAGGTGGCCAAGAACTATCTTTGGGTGAAATGACTTCCACCTGGTAAGTTTGTGTTATTTCTCAGGCAAAGATTCCATTATGGATAACTCTCATTTTAAGGGGACATTTGTAGGATAATCAGCTACAGTGACACTTTACAAAAGCAAAATTCAGAGTCAGACATACCATTTTAGATAAATACCATTGTAATGGTTACCTTTTCTTTGGTATTTAAAAATCAGCATCTAAAATAAAAGCTATTCTCAAAGGTCCTTGGGTTAAAACTCCTGATATGAAACATGTTGCTATTCTAAACTTAGAAGTGGTAACAATGAGAGTATGAAATATGCATCATAAAAGGGACCTTTTCCCCACTGCACAAGCCTCAAGGGGTTCCTAAAATAGTCTCAGTTTTCAAACTTTTTTGAACAGATTCTCCACTCTTCCACTATTAACAGTCTCAGGAGTTACGTCGACCAGGAAGAACAACAAATAGACCTCTCAACATAGTATGGGCAGTCTTGAACTAAAAAATAATTTGGTACGAAAATGTATTTATAAATTTGTTTTGGGTATATAGAATCTGGGATTTACCTTTATCTGCAAGTAATGTTTCCCTTCTTGGTTAGACTCCCAGGACCAGCCTCAGAAACGCTCATGATTATGGCCCTGAGAATGCTGATTTTAGCAACAACTAATACCACCACTGATCAAGGGCCTTTGAAGTGCCCCAGATATTATGCATATTTTCTTACGTGAGAAAGTAATAGCGTGTTGTTAGCGGCAGTTCGTTGTTCTTACCAGTTAAAATGCTTTTTATCTGATTTTATCATACTTAAGTCCAACATGCTTAAGACCCTTCCTGCCCACAAGTCAAGCCCCATGTCAGTGCTAAAACACTAAAAAGACTCCTGTGCATAACTCCTGGCACTTTTCTATTCCAGGAACAATGATGTTTTGAATACAAATTATAGTGTACTGATGAAATTAAAGCTTTATAACAAAGTGAGATACTGAATAATGTGGGGAAAGGTATTTTTGTACTAGAGTCACCCTTAAGCAAGCCCCATCTAAGTTTTGTAGTCGGTGCTGTGGGATGGGTGACAGGAGGTGAAGAAAAAGGGAGAAGGCAGTGTTATGTGTGGATGACCTTTTATATTCATATGTGGACTTGTACACTTGAATGTCCTTCTATCACTGAGTCTCAATGAAGAGAGACAAACCACACAAACGACAATAAAGTGCAGAAAATTCTATGATGGAGGGTGAATTAATAAGTGCTAAGAGGACAGACTGACGGGTAAATGTCCAGGGACTGGCGTTCAGACCAGAAGTAAAGGGCACTCTAGGACAGGTGGTGGGAAGGGGCACGTGGCAGGGAGAGAGACAGGAAGCAGACGGGACAATCCAGGAAGGCACAAAGGGCAGGAAGAGCGAGGGGAGTGCATGCTCATTTCGGGACAGGAGGCACTCGGGATGCCCAGGAGAGAGGCAGGCTGGGCATGGCCTCATGTGCCTATGCCAAGGAACAGGGACCTACATTTTTAGGAACCAGGGAGTCACAGAGGTCCAGAGAGTGAGTCTTAATATTATTAGAAGAGGAAAACTGTGCAATAGGGTGCCAATGAAGAGACTAAGAACACTTTAAACACAATTAAAATATCGGGTACTATTTTTTCTTTTCTTTCTTTCTTTCTTTTTTTTTTTTTGAGACGGAGTCTTGCACTGTTGCCCAGGCTGGAGTGCAGTGGCGTGATCTCAGCTCACTGCAAGCTCTGCCTCCTGGGTTCACGCCATTCTCCTGCCTCAGCCTTCCGAGTGGCTGGAACTACAGGCGCCCGCCACCACGCCCGGCTAATTTTCTGTATTTTTTAGTAGAGACGGGGTTTCACCGTGTTCACCAGGATGGTCTCCATCTCCTGACCTCGTGATCTGCCCGCCTCGGCCTCCCAAAGTGCTGGGATTATAGGCGTGAGCCACCGCGCCGGGCCAAATTGCAGGTACTGTTTAAGAATAAATCGGCCGGGCGCGGTGGCTCAAGCCTGTAATCCCAGCACTTTGGGAGGCGGAGACGGG
>NW_016804438.1:601054-611817 GCF_001698545.2 Rhinopithecus bieti | reverse complement strand
AAAAAAACTAGCCAGGCGACGAGGCGGGCGCCTGTAGTCCCAGCTACTCGGGAGGCTGAGGCCGGAGAATGGCGTAAACCCGGGAGGCGGAGCTTGCAGTGAGCTGAGATCTGGCCACTGCACTCCAGCCTGGGCGGCAGAGCAAGACTCCGTCTCAAAAAAAAAAAAGAATAAATCTGTAAAGTGCTTCTTAAAATATCCGTATATTTTTAGCATTATATAGAATTAAATAACACAATGACAACAAAATTGTCTGAGTAACTCTAGTCAGGGGTAAATAGCAACATGTTTTCTAGATTGCAATAGTTTTAAGGATCGACGTCGTCATCTGACTCATTTCGGGTCCATGTAACAATCAGTGGAAAACATGAGTTGGAAGATATATGCCTTCACCTTAAAACAGCCTAACGGTATCTAAAAACTATGACTAACATACAGTTCTAAAGATTATAGTCTCTTAATTCTATATTCTACTTCAAAACTGCTGGTGATAACTCTCAAGGTATTTAGTTATAAAAAAAAATCACCTAATAACACTGAGGAAGAGAGATGGGTTTATGGATTGGTGCTTTACAAACATCATTGCCAGGTATGAACCTATAAATATTAATGATCCATGTGCTTTGAAAGTAAATTGACAAACTAACAAGACCTGTAAATATGTAAGATTTACACTTTGCCTACAGATTCTTGTTTTTATAACTGAAAGTTTACAATAAATCTTCAGGGCAGAAAAGCCATCAACACCACCACTCCCATCTCTCATGGTAAAAAAACCCCACAACAACTTTACTGTTTATCTTAGAAGTACAATGCTTAGCACACAGTCTCTAAAAATAAAACAACAAAAAGGCATGAGCCTTCTGGAGACATTTATTTCTTCAGTAGTATAGCAATAAAATGCTTATAAACATTAAGACTTACAGGAACTGTAAATAAATTAGCAACTTTAAAAAAATTAGGCAGGAGTATTGCTTGAGCCCAGGAGTTCAAGGCTGTAGGACACTATGGTACCTATGAATAGCCTCTGCATTCCAGCCTGACACCACATAGTGAGATATCATCTCTTGGGGGGGGGGGGGACCACAACCTAACAGAAAAACACACAACTTACACACACAACTTACAAATTGTATGGAGTCTACAATGAAAAAAAAGAGAAGTTTTACTTGTAGAACATTACTAAACTTGACTATTTTCATATTCCACCCATTCACAAGAACCATAAGAAAAAAATGTATTTATTCTTCATCCTTCACTGAACTTTTTAACTTTCAATTTTGAAATGACTTCAGACTTACACAAAAACAGCAAAGACATTTCTAAGAGTTCTTTTACATCCTTCATCCAGTTTCCCTAACAGCAACATTTCACAAAACATGGCACATTTATCGAAAGTGCAAAATTAACACTAGTACAACACTTAACTAGAGACTTCATTCATATTTTTCCAGCTTTGCCACTTATGTCCTTTTTCTGTTCCAGGACCCAACCCACCATCCATGTTACAATGACTTGCTGTGTCTCCTTAGCCTCCTCCATTCTGTGACGGTTTCCCAGTCTTGCCTTGACATGTTTGAAGAACACTTGTCAGGTATTTTGTAAAATGTCCTTCATTTGCACATCTTGGTGTGTTCTCATGATGAGACTGCGCTTACAGATTTTGGGGAAAAATATCACAGAAGTGAAGTGTCCTTCATATCGTACCATAGTGGGGAGGTCAGCATGACGATGTCAACATGACGATGTCAACATGACTCACCACTGGTGATGTTAGCCTTGGTCACTTGGTTTAAGGTGGTGTCTACCAGGTTTCTCCACTGTTAAGTTACAATTTTTCCCTGTCCATACTCTACTCATGAAGGGAGTCACTAAGTCCAGCCTACACTCATGGGAGGGGAATTAAGCTCCACCTCCTAGTGAAAGAAAAGCAAAAATTTTGTGGATGTATGTAAAAACTAGACAAGAATAAACATTTTGGGCGATATATATGAAATTATGCAAGTGTCCTAGTAGAAAATTTGTGTATTTTCATTAAAATCATTTTTAAGACTTCTGAATGCTTTAGAAAAGTAGAGAATTCAGAAACTTTTTCCATAATTAGCTTAACTAGATTACACATGGAAATGTTTTATGAAGACTATTTTATATTTTAAAATCAAATTCAATAAATGCAGTACTCCCGCAAAAGTCAAACTTAAAACCATGCATTTTTCTTATTTTCTGTTATGATTCATAGATTCACTTAGATAAGAGGTTTCCAAAATGAGTTGTTTTTCATTTTTGTACAGGGGCAGCTGGTCACTTAATACCTCAAGTGCTAGCACTCAAGTGCAATTTTACATAATAATTTTTTCCAAGAGCATATAACCACTTTATAACATGTTACTTGAAAAACTTCAAAAGGAGGTGGTCATAAACCTATTCAGGGTCTCAGAAAGAAACTTCCAATTCCAATAATAACAACCACGATGATAAAGAAAATAATAATAATATCAATAAGGACTTGAATGAGCACTGGACACCCAGTGTGTTTCACACTCAACCATACTACCTCTCCATAAGAGCCATTCATACACCACGCCATGATGTTACTATACCTCACCTGTATAAATAACTACTCTGTTCCCTAGAGCGTGTTCCCAGGCTCTAGAGTAGGATAAAAAGTTTCCTCTGATAATCACTTCACTCCACTATAAAGGGTCTCAAAGACAGCGTAAAATAAGACATGGGACTCCTAAAGGCACAAGAGTAAAATTCACATTTCCTTTGCACTGTAATACTTTTGAACAAGGGACAGACCTAAAGAACTTGACCCATTAGCCCATCACATTGCCTAATTTATCTTTATCCAGGTAAATTCCATATCCAGACAAGTAAAACTGCACTTAAACTCTGATCAATAATCTGTAAATTGGCCGGGCGTGGTGGCTCATGCCTGTAATCCTAGCACTTTGGGAGGCAGAAGTGAGCGGATCATCTGAGCTCGGGAGTTCGAGATCAGCCTGGCCAACATGGTGAAACCCCATCTCTACTAAAAATACAAAAATTAGCCCAGTGTGGCGAGGCACAACCGTAATCACAGCTACTCAGGAGGCTAAGGCACGAGAATTGCTTGAACCCAGGAGGCAGAGATTGCAGTGAGCTGAGAGCACGCACCACTTAGTTCCAGCCTGGGTGACAGAGTGAGACTCTGTCTCAAACGAACAAACAAACAAACAAAAAACAATCTGCAAATCTCTGGAAGGTGCTGTGAAGCCTTCTTGCTACATCTTATTCTGCTCCTCTAATGAAACCTGCTTCTCAAAGGCACGCAATCAATGTTCAAGTTTTCTTTTTGATATTTGTATGGGATCATAACAGTGTTCTTTTTGTTTTGGGGGATGGGGATGATTACAATAGAATTCAGGCTCTGGAACCAGACAGCTGCTGGTCAGTTTCACTCACTCGGAGGACTTGGGCAAAGGCCTGAGACACAGTCAAACTCTACTGGCCTCCACTCCACTTCTACGTGTAGCACGTGGATAATAAATAATTTACTCACAGTGTTGGGAGAGTTAACTGAGTTGCTGTAGATAAAGCAGCACTAAGCATGATCTGTCTGACACCAAGATCTGTGCTCATTAAATATTTACTGTGATAAAGGTGTTAGAATAATAACATGGCAGCTAACTCCTCCAGCAGGAATTGTGGGGTAAGAGTGGTGTAAAATCAGGTCCTGGTGCAATATTTCTTCACCTAACCTTAAAGCCCCCTAAATTCACTGAGAATACTTAATTTCACCATGCCCAAAATAGGGAAAATAACATTTATGCCACGGTGAGAATTAAATGCAATTGTGAATCTGAAACATTAAGCATACAATAAGTGCTCAATAAACAGTGGCTATGTATAAATGCATACATCCACATATAAACACAATTCAGACACAGACTGTTTTTAAACACTGCTTATAAGGTAAAACACATTTTGAGTAAAATATCTCACTTAAAAGATGCGATGAGTAGGGCCAGGCACGGTGGCTCATGTCTGTAATCGTAGCACTTTGGGAGGCTAAGGCAGGCAGATCTCCTGAGGTCAGGAGTTCGAGACCAGCCTGGCCAACATGGTGAAACCCTGTCTCTACTAAAACTACAAAAATTAGCCAGGTGTTGTGGCGGGTACCCGTAATCCCAGTGACGCAGGAGGCTGGGGCAGGAGAATCTCCTGAACCTGGGAGGCGGAGGTTGCAGTGAGCTGAGATTGTGCCACTGCATTCCAGCCTGGGCGACAGAATGAGACTGTGTCTCAAAACAAAACAAAACAGAAAAGATGGGGTGAGTAAATAGTGGTGGCATAAATGCATCCCATTCTTTATCAAATATTTATCAGATAATTATGTGTTAGGCAAACAGTTACATTAACAATCAATATTATACTAAGTAAATGGCCTTTGGCACTTCTTTAAAGCATATAAATACTACACACCAAAGACAGCACTGACTAGAGAAGGGAACCAGCCCAGGTTGCAAAGCCTTGGTTCAAGTCTTTGCTGTAATACTTCCCAGTGGTTTGACATTGGGCAAGTGATTCCACATCTCTAAGCCTCAGTTTCTTCACCTATAAAATGGATCTTTGTCTCAAAGAAGCAGAGAAAACTAAATGAGTTAAAGAATCCATTTAATATATGTTAGTGATTATTCTGATTTTTGTTTTATAATATCACATAGTATTAAGATAATTTAAAACAGGAAATAAGAAAACTGGACATTGTAACAGCAATAAGTTAGAAACCATCTAAATCTCACTTTAGTAGTGAGCAATTTAAAAGTATATAGAAATTATTAAAAATGTATGTTATATTAATATAAACAGTATAATTTTATTGAAAAGATTGAATGAAAATCCAGTAACAACAGAAAATAAACATCATAAAGATTGTATGAACATGTGGGCTTATTTATACACAAAATACACTTGTGTAGATGTGCCTTTTAAAATGCCTAACAGGTATAGACTGGTGCTGAATAAAATATTAACAGTACTGATTTGGGGTGATCAGATTTGGGAGGATTTTCACTTCCTTCTTTGTATTTGAGAATTTACCCACTGTATAAATGCTGAAGCTTTTTTGGTAAAGGAAATAAAACGAAAGGGGACCCTGGAGATTCTAACACATAACCACAGCACAGCTTAATGAAGAGAATATTAACTTACGCCCACTCGAAGGTGAACAACAAATCCTGTTTGAAAGATGGGAAACAGATGAATAGCAGTAGCATGAAATCACATTAGTATTTTCAGAATAGATGTTAAAACTCCATGAAGATGTATACAATAAGGAAATGATAAGATCAAGTTGGACGAAGAAAAAATTCTGCTCATATGCATACTTTGCACATTTGATCAAGCTAATATTTTTAATAACATTTTCTTCATGGTCCCCGTTTAGCAAGTCTGTAAATACCTGAATAAGATAGCTGACAGCTGAGGAAAACTTCTAAAAAATCAGATTTTGGGTAAGTAGAAAAAAGCAAAAGTCTAAAGACGGGTTTTAATAGGATGGCCTTTTGATATACCAGCCCCAGTCTAACAAGCCAACCTTCCCCAAAAGACGAACAAACAAATTCAGACATAGGAACTTCTAGTTAAATGGGTCACAGAAGCTGGCAACTTGAACCTGAAGATTCTCAGAAGAAACAGAAGTCACATGCCTATCAATACTTTACACTGACTTTATAAAATAAATTGTTACTCTGTCACTGCTGGCAACTCTTGGAATAGGACCAATTATCCAGAAACAATGAATACCACTGCTTCAGGGATAGGCAGCGCCTGTGCCCGGAATAACTCCTCAACAATCTTGTCAATGGTCTCATTCTAAGAGTTACATGCTTAACGTTTGTATGTTTGTTTGTTTTGTTTTGTTTTACTTTCAAAGAAAATTACAATTTTTAAGACAATTCTTTGTGAACTGACGCTTTTAAAGATCCTGTTTCATTTGGAAATTGTAGAAGTCTTAAAATAATGAAATGGAGTGGAAAGAGTATCCTAAAACTATAACCTGGAGTCCATTTGTCCTACTGAGCTCACTTTTTGCTCTTAGGACGCGTCACCACGTGAGATTGTTTAGGAGCACCACGGCAGTCCATCAGTCTGCAGAGTGTGATGGGACCTTCCGTGATATGCCCTTGTGTGGAGTGCACCTGCCTCTTCTTGCCTTCTGTATCCTGTCCTCTTCTGAATTTTTCTCAACACTGCCAAGTAGATAAGACATTGTACTAAGGATAAAATGAATTTTGGCTCTGAGAATAAAAGCAGCATCTTTAAACATAAACATATGAAGATTGATAAATGTTACTTAGAAATTAAAAACAAGAAGAGTGAAGGAAAAAAATGTAAAGCTACGAGGAGCACAGCAATCTGCTCCGAGCTGCACGAGTGCCAGTTTGTGGGCCCCAGGGCTCGGCAGGATTTCTCTGTACAGTGCCAAACTCCAACAATATTGTTATGGTTAGAAAGGAATTTCTCACAAGAGCTAACAAAGGCAGAAGGTCATAAATAAACCCAGCAGGATTGCCTTGTCAGTTCTCATTATTAGCGCTGCGGGCGTTTGCTTTTCTATGGGCTTCTTCCAGGTTCATTTAAGTGTAAGAGTTCCTCCTCAAAAATTCACATGCTCGTAAATAAAACTGTTCCTAATCTAGCAAAGTGAAATACTTGAAAAGTAAGAAAATAAGTAAGCAAGTAAATAAACAAACACATAAAGGCCAGGAGACCTGCAAAGGGCGAGGGATACTGCCGCACACCTCGGAACTTCATACCTGAACTCCTGGCCTGATTGACTACCCTTAGTACTGACCACAAGAATTGTCTGAAGAATTATATCTGGGCAGGAAGCGATGCTGAGCTCCTAAACTGATGCTGACATATGTTATAAACTGAGCAAAGCACAGCTGTGTGATCATTACTGTAATTATGAAGTGACATTCAGTGTTAACTTTATTTTACTGAAGATTTTTAACCAGTAACAAAAAAGGAGGTGTCAGTATATTAGCAATAGGAAGAGATGTTGATATTTAGCAATTTAGAATATCAAAACTTAACAATAATTCCAATACAGGTTTTATTCAAAGGAGAAAAGATCTGATAGACTTCATTTCATGTACTACTAACTAAAAAATATATCTTTTAGCAATAAGAGAAATATATTTTATCTTTCTTTAAAAAAAGAAAATGAACAATTTAAGGTAACACAGCTTCTTATTCTTTAAAAAAAAAAAGAGAAACACATTGGAAAACAAAATAGAAAAAAAATCATCAGTAGTGCCACTCTTCAGAGCTATCTAAATTGTAACAGTTTGCCCTATTTCCTTCTAGTCTTTTTTCTTAGGTATAGACAACATATCTTTACGCATAATACGTATGCAAAAACAGCTATGATATTAACTGACCTACTTGCTATCCTCTATCAGGAAAAATGAATTACATCATGTCTTTTAAAAGAACAACTACAGCCGGGCGCGGTGGCTCAAGCCTGTAATCCCAGCACTTTGGGAGGCCGAGAAGGGCGGATCACAAGGTCAGGAGATTGAGACCATCCTGACTAACACGGTGAAACCACGTCTCTACTAAAAAATACAAAAAACTAGCCGGGCGAGGTGGCGGTTGCGTGAACCTGGGAGGCAGAGCTTGCAGTGAGCTGAGATCTGGCCACTGCACTCCAGCCCGGGCGACAGAGCGAGACTCCGTCTCAAAAAAAAAAAGAAAAGAAAACTACAGTTTCCAAGGAAAAATGTTATTCCTATAGGCTAGGACGCTGGAATGCCGCTTCATGTAGTCACCTAGTCAGTCCTAGAAGCTGAAGTGTTAAGTACTGTTATGTTACAAAGAAAGGTATGTTTGCAGGATTCCTTTCCACTAGCTTGCAACCTCTCATTACCTACCACTCATGATCATTAGTGTCAAGCTGATACTGATTCTTCACAGGAAAAAGGCTCCATGTTTGCTTGAGGCACTGGCAATTGGTCTATGCTCTGAGCATTCAAACAGGATTGCCCTTGAATAACATAACATTACTGGTACAAGGAACATGAATACATGCTGAAGCAAAGGGAATTTAAATGTTCAAGAGTGGCAAAAAAACGAGAGGCCTCACTTTACATTGGTGAGGAAAAGTTGGTTTTGTCAGAGAACATTTCTGAAGCAGCTAAGTAACTGTATTAACTGTAGCCTACCTACAAGAAATTAGTAGTGTTAAATTTGCAATAGGTTGCAAACATCATATTAAATTTTATTAGATTAATGGCTTTATAACCAGGTGGCCCATGGTTGACAATGAGAGCCATAAACAGTCTTCAGGAACTTGCTACTGAATATTCTGACAACAGCAATAAATAGTAAAAGCAAGGTTCCCATACCTGACACACTTGGGACATGAATAATATAAAAAATAAATGGAGCTATATTTAGACTTGTGACAGCTGACCTATGCTATTCTCAGCCAAACTAGACATCATCAATTCTTACAGCAGTTTAGCAGATGTTAAGGGGGCTCACACTTGAGTACAGAAAAAGAAAAAAAATAACCACAGTATTTCAGATAAAAACGTGATAGAAGGTAAACATTAAAATGTGGGGGGAAGCTAAATTTCACTCAGAAGAGAAACACTTAGAACTGCACAGAATTTTCAGAACTGAAAGAAGACCACAGTAGATATTTACTCCTATTCTGTGCTTTCGAAATGTGAAACAGAGGTCCGGAGAAGCTACGTTATTCAGATCAAAACTACGCACAGGTTCTACAAACAGAGACTACATTAGGAAGCAGCTTCTAGATATATTCATTAACAGCATCAGCGCAGATATTGATAGCTGCATCCAAGAGGGCAGAGGATGTTTTTGTGTGCACCTGTGTACGCACGTGTGTGAGAGGGTGTCTCTCTAGTTAAATGCATTCTCTAACAGTTATTTCACACTATGTAAGCACATGACGATCTCAAAATCTTGTTTCATTTAGTAGGTGATAAAAGGAAGAGCAAAATGCAAAACTATGCAGCAGAAATGTCACAGTATGCATAAAAGCAAGATACACCTTGATAGATCCTTTGGTGACTTAAAATAGATCTCTTGTTTTCTAATTTCCTCCCTTTGATGGGTCTCACAGAATGTTTTCTCCAGTTCTCCAAATGCTTGGACTTGCAAACATATTAATATTTAGTGTATCTCCTTGTGGGTGATCCCCAACAGCCTGTGTTGTGCACAGGTCCATAAACCAAGAGTCCATCATCAGATTCAGCTGAAGACAGCTACCTCCCACCAACACAGGCAGAAGAGAATGTCTTCATTATGTGCCTACCTGACCTGTGCAGGAGCCCCACCTCTAATACAACACAAAAATTCATGATTAAGTTCAGAGGGAATTTAAAAACCAATAAGTAAAATGTATTTTATCATGAATGCTAATAATTCTGCTCGAATTGATAAGGCAACAGATTTTTGTTCTGTCGGCTGATTCCCCATGGGATGCACAAGAGTGAAATATAAGAGAACCAAATTGTGAAGACAGAATGTTTTGTGAAATCACAGTCCATGAAGGAAATCATCTGTGATCTAGCACAGTTCTCAACTTACAATGGATCCCTGGTGCCACTGGATGTGATAAATAGTTTATTTTATAAAGTTCTGAAGTTATCTGTAATTGTTTTAGGTCTTAAACACATGGGGTATGGCACAAACTGAATTTAAATTCCTGAGAACAGGTGACTGTGGAATTAACTGCACCTACAGAGAAGCTGACCATGTACACTCCGCAATTACATATGGCAGGATACAGGAAGAAAGGGCGAATAAAGGGACAAGACGAAAATGGGGAAAAAGAGCGAAAGACAGAAAAACACAGGCACTGCACAATATGCAGAACAAGTGCATATTATGATACTTTCTGTAGGAATAAACAAACAGGTCAATGACCACACACGGGGAAAAAAGCAAGGAAAGTAGACAAAGGGTCAGGCAGATGCAGCAAATAATCAATATTATTGAAAACCTTAACCTATCACTGCTAAGCTAAATGATACAGGAAACTCTACATGCACATTTGAGTGGAAGAACCTTTGTGAGAAGCAAAAAAAGGTGGCCCTGTGGGCAAGATGCAGCCCCATACAACCATGGTTCCTCTGTGGAAGGAAACTGTACCCCATTCTCAGGAATGAGGGGAGCAGGGAGACTCTTGTCTTAGCAGAGTGCACCAGGCCAGTTTCAAACCCCATTTGTTCTCAAGAAATTAACACCAGATGCGCTGTCCCAGTGACCCTGCGTGGCACTAGTAGATGGCCTGTATTTCCCTGACAAATGAGCAGAGCTTAGTGGTTAGGAGCATGGGTTTTGGGACCTGAACCTGGTTCACTCCTTACTTCTACTGGTTACTAGCCATTCAGCCTTAAACACTTGACTTAGCTCTGAGACCTCAATTTCTTCATTGATAAACTAGTAAAAATACTGCTAAAATCTTTGTTTATAATGATATAGAAGAAAGCCTTGGAATCTCTTTGGCAAACAGTGAGAATAAATAATAGCACTTTTTGCTTTTTTATTCAAACCATTTTTTAATGTCATTTAATCCTGACAGCCCACTCAATAAGTAGGGACAACTAACTGCATTTCATACACAGGAAACAGATTCAGAGGGTGAGGTGGTTGGGCCATGATTTCAGTCCAGCTCTCTGTCTTCAAAGCCAGTTTTCAACGTTCCGAAGTCCACTCCTCTAATACATGTTTTCTCC
>NW_016804438.1:596378-600614 GCF_001698545.2 Rhinopithecus bieti | reverse complement strand
AAAGGAAAAAAAAAAACAAAAAAACAAAAAAAACAAGCCAGAGAAAGAAATTTTAAAAAATTGTGCTCTATCAGTGGTTTCCAGGAGGTTCACGGTTTTTCTGAAATTAAAATCATTTAATAATTCAAGTGCATCTCCTTCCTCTCCTAGCAAAACAAGTATTATTTTTGCTTTGATGGAAAATGAAATCTCTCCCACTGAAATAATTACCTCCCAGATCTTCCACTGGAACAGAAAATGGCAAAACACCACTCCCAGTATCCTAACGAAGGGACTAAATGATTCTATTATTTGGAACAAAAGACCACCATGAACTCAGACATAAGCTATCCGTTAAGGGCTATAATATCATCATACAAGCAAGACAGTGTTTTGGCCCAAAAATGTCATTAAAATTAAAACTTTCTTCATTGAGATATTTATATATTTAATGGAAGATACTTTAAAACTAATTGTGCATTATATTTTATATTTAATTGTCAGGAGACCATTTAAAATTCTGAGATTACATACAGTCCTCAGAAAACAGTAATTACAGAAAGAAGAATAGTAAAACCAAAATAGAAAAGAATTGAACTACACCTTTTCTTCCTTTCTGTAATTTTTAAAGGGTAACTCTTGAGTAACTGATTTTGAAAGCAAAGAATACTCTTTCATGACATCCATCTTGTCTAAAATTTCTTTTAGTTACTATATGAAACAGTAAAAACTGATAGTGACAGAAACTCCTTGAATAAGTTCTGTGTTTTCTTCACACAAACCCTCTTATATTTTAAAGTGAAGAAGTAAGATTGTTTTCTGTAGGCAAGACTAAAAAAAAGGCTTACCATTAGTGACCATCAGCGATTGGGAATTTAGCTGACTTTGATTCAGACAGTGTGGTGGGGATGGGGATGGATGGGTAAATTCAGACAGTGTGGTGGGGGGTGGGGACCGATGGATAATGACTCAAAAGAGGCATAAGGGGGCTTTGGGGGTCCTGGTGGTGTTTCTGAACTAAGTACTGATTACACAAGTGTGTTCATTTTGAGAAAACCTATCAAGCTGTACATTTAAATTTGTGCATGTCCCTGTATTTATGTCACGCTTCCACAATATTTACATTAAAAAATGGACTTCTACACAATGACAGCATAGTCATTTGTCATGGCATAGAGGAAATAAACCAGCCATCACCCAAATCCTTATGGTCTTATTTCATCCTGATAGGTCAGCACTAATGTGCGCTAAACTCTTCTTCAGTATTCTCCCTGAAAATATGACCTGCTCTCAGAAAAGCAAGAAGTCCAATTGAAACAGAAGTTCCTATGGGTAGGTAATGGTTTGACCCCTGATCCCACTACCACGATTGTTCCAGTTCTCTAATGATTTCTCTGCAGGGGTCATTTACCAGTTCTGGGTCAAAGACCAACATGGCCATTAAGTCAAGGGGTCACCCAAGCAGTGCTGGATGTATTTGAAAGTAACTGTACCATAAAGGCACCTTTCCTCAATTAGAGATGGTTTCTGAATTTAAAATAAAAGTATAAACCACATCATCATCATTTATATTAACGAATTCAGAGGCATACACATATGGAATGATAGATCCCCATTATGGTACAGAACCAGTAAATACCCAGAGCCAAAGTAGTTTTGGCTTAAAGAAAGAGAAGCAATTTTACCTTCCTATCTTCAGTAGTATCACGTTTGAAAGCATTTTCATTTTCATTTTCATTCTCAGATTTTCCTTCAAGTTTTCATTACTTTGAACTTCTTTTAACTTACATTCCTCATGACTTCGACCAGCACGGTTATATATGGGTTAGATAGGGACTTGGAGAGATGAATTTCCCCAAATATGATAAAATGCTGCTTTAATACTCTTTTAACTTAAACACTACTTCCTTACTTTCATATCTATAAATATAACTATTTGCAAATAATAATTTTTGTTAAACAAACTACTCCAGTAGAGAATGGGTTGAGCCATTTGGACTTGGAAATGGAGTATCTGTTAGAATTATAGTCAGTTCCTAATAAAACAACAAAAGACAGTAACTTCTTCTACTGCTTATTTGTCCTGAAGAGGAAGGAAAGGGAGTAGTCATCAAAAAAAGAGGGAGAGAAAGTGAGAGCCCGGGCTGAAGGGCAGGGGCAGGCCAAGGTTGTGGCTGGGGTGCACGCAGTATCAGGCAGAGGCCAGAGCCTGGGGTTAGAAGCTAGATCCACCAGGGTGGAAGCTCTAAAGTATAATCCACTCAGCTGGTCAGGAGTGGGTGTGGGGACAGTGGGGCATGACACTCGTCAGGCGCAGCAGCGAGAGGTGCATTTGGAAGTGTTCTCGGTGCATCCAGCCAGGGTTGTGCGTTTTCCACTTGACGGACTTTGTATTGGGTTACAAGTGCTCATGAATAAGAAGCATTGGAAGAGTAAAAATTAAAACAAATCAAGTCTTCACCGTTCACGGGGAACAATGATACACTCAAACCATAGAAGAAACCCTAAGAAGAATGTTTCCACATCATCATAAAAGCTGAGCATAGGTTCTAAGTGTTTTATTTTGCTCTTTAATATTACAGACTAAACATGCGTTCTGGAGAAAGGAGCTTTAGATTCTCACAAAAAAGAACTATTCCTGTTCAGCAGACATATGCAAAGTTAGCTTAAAGAGCAAGGCCAACTCCTGAATTGGCAGTACCTATCATCAGACCAGATATACTCAGCTCAGGAAAAACTGTATCAGTCAAACGAGGGGCTGATCAGCCAGGGAAGAATCTCAGAGGTGCTGCAAGACAAAGATGACAATGGGGGAGGGAATCCAGGCCAGTGAACATTAGAGATGACTGCACAACCAGAATGGGATTCCTACTGTGGAGATGCAGGTTTCCGGCTAGCCTAGTCGGATGCCGCAAACCTTCCGATTATTTAACCACCCCATGTTCTGATGCCCCCCTCACAGACTGGCCTCTCCCTGCGGAGGTCGGCCTGCAGGTAGAGCACAGCGGTGCCAATCAGGGTGGTCCGTGAGTCTTCATCTGAGAGGGGTCATCTATCTCTTAGTATTCTCCTGGTAACATTGGTTTCTGAGTCTTGTAAAATAGAGAACTAGACCTTGGTCTTAAAGACATTTGCTAAAGGAATGTCACCCTGTGATAAGTCATGAAAAACTAAAACCCTCCCTGATAACACACTAGCCATTTGGATGTTGTACAAGGACTAGATTGTCAGGTCTACCCACTGGCAGTAATTCCATACATAACAATAACATTGAGAAGTCTCACTCATTAGAAGTACATTTCATACGAGTTTTATATTTTACACACATTTTATGTTGGTAACTCACACGTGCCTGGTAAGTTAACATACTATTCTTCCACACTCAATTCTGGTATAATAGAATTAAACTCACCTTCTATAGACAAGTCAAGCAATAGCACAACTATCTAAAAACATATCTAACAGAGGAAGAAATGGCCCCTGTGATAAGCATCTTGGTGTGGAAAAGGCACTGGCTTTTTCTTAGCTGCATGCCCCACTGTATCAGCTACCTAACCTGTAAGGCTGTTTCCTCCTTTGTCAAAGTGGCATGATACCACCTGCCTCTTAAGGTCGTGTGTTAAAAGAAATGCAGAGCATCTGGTATTTGCTTGCTGCTCCTAAGTGTAAGACCCCCAGCCCCCACCCCTTCTACCCTTACTCAACATTTCACACTGGCATGAAAAAATGGCTGGTGGCTCATTTACCTGTCCTGGAAACTGTCCTCTCTCCCTTGGAACTTGATGGTAATCTAAGATTCAAATGTTTAAAAGAAAAAAAAAGGGAAAAGCCACCACATTAAAGATTCTCTACATTCTTCAAATCCAAGATGAGGATGGTCAGTAGGATCCATCCGTCCTCATTCTGAAAAGTAACTTATTTCTTTAAAATATATTTTAGGCTGGGCGTGGTGGTTCACGCCTATAATCCCAGCACTTTGGGAGGCTGAGGCAGGTGGGTCACCTGAGGTCAGGAGTTCAGGACCAGCCTTCAAGACGAGCCTGATCAACGTGGTGAAACGTCGCCTCTACGAAAATACGAAAAAATATTAGCCGGGCATGGTGGTGCATGCCTGTAATCCCAGCTACATGGGAGGCTAAGACAGTAGGATTGCTTGAACCAGGGAGGTGGAGGTTGCCGTGAACTGAGATGGCGCCATTGGACTCCAGCTTAGGCAACAAGAGTGAAACTCCATCTCAAAAAAAAAAAAAAAAAAAA
>NW_016804438.1:569205-593667 GCF_001698545.2 Rhinopithecus bieti | reverse complement strand
GAAAAAATGGCTGGTGGCTCATTTACCTGTCCTGGAAACTGTCCTCTCTCCCTTGGAACTTGATGGTAATCTAAGATTCAAATGTTTAAAAGAAAAAAAAAGGGAAAAGCCACCACATTAAAGATTCTCTACATTCTTCAAATCCAAGATGAGGATGGTCAGTAGGATCCATCCGTCCTCATTCTGAAAAGTAACTTATTTCTTTAAAATATATTTTAGGCTGGGCGTGGTGGTTCACGCCTATAATCCCAGCACTTTGGGAGGCTGAGGCAGGTGGGTCACCTGAGGTCAGGAGTCCGAGACCAGCCTGGCTAACATGGTGAAATCCCATTTCTACTAAAAATACAAAAAATTAGCCGGGTGTGGTGGTGCACACCTGTAATCCCAGCTGCTCGGGAGGCTGAGGCAGGAGAATTGCTTGAACCCAGGAGGCAGGGGTTGCAGTGAGCCAAGATCGCATCATTGCACTCTAGCCTGGGCAACAAGAGCAAAACTCCATCTCAAAAAAAAAAAATATATATATATATGTATATATGCATATATATGTATATATGCATATGCATATACATGTATGCATATATATATTTAAAACATACCACATTAATAGATGCTAACAAACACCACAGGAGGAAGGCAAGAAGCGAGTGCTCATCGGACCACCGTCATCAGTTTCTTATGGTATCCTGTCCTCATACCTTCTATGAATATACAAGGGAAAATTTAAAAACCAAACTTCTGTCTACAACAATTAACAAAAGGAGAAACAGGCCATGTGTGGTGGCTCACACTTGTAATCCCAACACTTTTGGGAGGCCAAGGTGAGAGGATTGCTTGAAGCTAGGAATTCAAGACCGGCCTGGGCAATATAGTGAGACCCCATGTCTACAAAAAAATGCAAAAAATTAGCTAGGCATGGTGGTATGTGATTGTGGTCCCAAGTACTTGGGAGGCTGAGGCAGGAAGACTGCTTGGAGGCTGCAGTGAGCTATGGCGCCACTGTACTCTAGCCTGGGTGACAGAGGGAGGCTCTGTCTCTAAAAAAAAAAAACAACAACAAAAGAAAAGGAGAAACAGAAACAGGGGAACATACAATAGGAAGAGAAAGCAAAAGAATCTAATGTTGTAGCTGTGTACTTGGAAAAGTAGATTCGGCTTATCATGACTGCTTTTTGTCAAACATTTTATTATCTCCAAAAAGTGACAGCAGTGACAGCACGCATGGGCTGTCTTTAGCTCCTTTCATTTTTGCTGTCTCGCTTTTCCCACTGCAAACTCAGTGGTTATTAGCTGCCGGAAAAATTTACCATGGTGATTCTTCCATAAAAATACTTTCTTCCTACCACACGATGCACGTTTGGAAAAAAACATGGCATAGACATCTCAGTTTAATTGTTCTTAATTGGGTCATCTGAAAAACAAAAACAGGCTTTTTTATGCTGTGAAAAAATACACAAAGGGTGGAATCAGCTATCTTTTTTATTTCCGGTATATTATTTAAGGAATGGTACAGAGTAGGCACTTTATTTGGATGGACTAGAGTCCTCAGAAAAAATATGGGAACTCAAATTTGTATTTCAGAGAAATAACAAGTTTTAAGTGTATGTGCTATGCAATATTTGGAATTTCACTAAAATTTTATTCATTGCTTATGTGAAAATTCGACTATAACTGGGCAATCTTTTTTTTTTTTTTTTTATAAATCTGACAACCCTGAGATGGTAAAAGCAGTAATAACCATGAGTTAAAATACCCACGCCCAGTGCCCAAACTCCTCCCCACAACTGTGAGATGTCAAGCAGGGGACTTCACCTCCTGGCTCTTCTGTTCTGTTCTCTATGAAATGGGATATCACCTGCCACACCTCGCAGGGTTGACATTAGGAGCACTTCCACATGCTCGGTACCATTCTAGGTGCTGCTGATAAGTAATGTAACTCTATCTTCACCACTTTTTGAGATACTTAACTATTATTGCTCCCATTTAACATTTTACTGTTATAATTGCCCTTAATGCAAACAGCTAACAAATGTAAATTCAACTGCAGCCAGGCTCTTAATGCAGTAAAAATAAATATACGATAAAGTGAAGAAAGACACAAATAGGAGATATTACAGTTAAAGAATTAGAAGGAATTAAACTCTGACAGAAAAAAAAAGAAAAAGATCGCCTCAGTTGAGGGGACAGCCAGAGTCAAGAGTCCACAGGAGGTGAGACAGACCACAGAAGACCCTCTGCCCATCCAGAGGTGCCACAGCAGGTTGCGGGGTGGGGAGTGGGCAGAGCACTCCACTCTGTAGCATTTTTTAAAAAGGCTGAAAATAAAAAAGACCAGCAGCTCCACGGGGAAGAAGCTGTAAAAGATCATTTGTGAGTTAACTAACCATAGATGGGCAAAATTAACCTTGGTGTGGACAAGGAATTTGTTGAGATGGAAAGGAAGGACAGCCCAGAGAAGCTGAGAAGGAAAAAATAGCAGGGGGTTAAGGACTGAATCAAAAATGTGTAACGTAAACCCTCAGCAGATATTTATTAGCATCTCAGGATCGTGAATCTGTGCCAAGACAGCATGGTCGGGTCTTGAATGTGATGAGACAATGAAAGAATAGTAAAAAAAAAATAGTTCAGATTTTGCTTCACATATATTAAAATGCTTTCAAAATAACTTTAAATCTGTATGTTAACCAGATTGAAACTTTGTTGTTGTGTGTGAATTTGTTGTTATTGAAAAGTATTATTTAAGAAAAACTACTAGTGAAACAAGTGACATTGGAAAATTATTTATTCTTCTATGGCACTAGACCTTGGAATTTTACATTTATTAATCAAAGTATGTAATGTTTGTGTTTGCATACAAATACACACTACTTTGCAAATAATTATTAATGATTATTTTTGTTCCAGATAATCTTAAAAAATTGCGCATGTGCCTACTATACCCTATTACAATGCAAAAATTGAACACTTTCTGCTTTACCATCGTATTGGTTTCTGAATTCAGAGCTGAGAGGCACTATGCTATATAATTTACCTTAAGAACTGTCTTTATCGACTGATGGATTGTTTTCCCAGATGTGGACTTATCAGTGGTCTCTTTAGTACTGGTATCTAGACAGGGAGTTGGCAGTAAAATTCCTGTTTCACTAATTACATTCTTTTCCAAAAGTTCACCCTGCCTCGGTGTCCAGGTAATTGCAATTAAGTCAGGAATCTGGTAATTAGAAATTCAAGTGCCCTGCCAGGAACAATACACTTCCTCTTGACATGCTGCCCACAAGAACTAATTCACTTGGAAAGGACAGAAGCTGATGTGAAGTGGCAGTGTAGATGTTGATTAAGCAACAAGCACTGAAATAAATGTTTCCCCTCCTTGTTCTAAAACAAAATGCATTCTATCTCATTTAAACTCCTAGAAAGCATTTTGTAAATTCTGAAATGCACAGACAAAAGCATAATCACTAATATTCAGAAAAGCTTGCTCTCTCTCGCTCACAAAATCTTTCCCAGGCCAGGCAAGGGCTTTAGAGCCCACCAGGTCTCCCAGGCAGTAGAAGTGGTGTGCTAAGGAAATTTAGGATCAATTGTATCTTGCTAATCATTGTTTAACCCCAGAGCTTTCCACAGGGCCTGGTCCACTGAAAACAATTAATAAATGTTGAGTAAACCAGTCTCAGAACCTCTTTGTTAATACTCTAATCTCAGAAATCTTTTGGTAAAATATAAGAATAAACATTTGTTTGACTTACCAATAGATTAATTTCCATTACATGAATCAGACTGTTAACAAACCTCATATTCTGCAGTATATTATCAAATATTTACAAATAATTCACTATGTAATGAAGATTTCAGGTAAGAAAGGAAAACACAAACACAGTAAGTAACTTTATCTCTCTAAAAAGCAAGGGCCTAGCTGATTCTTTAAACCATTTTCTAGCTAATGGAATAATTTCACCAGCTTCTTTTATTCCTGACATCACATAACTCTATTATATAACAAACTGTTAAACATGATAATGTAAAACTTCCATTTATACATCAATTTACAATTTTCCAAGCACTTTCACATTTTCTCATGATTCTAAAGATACACAACTAATCAGTATATCGTCTCTTAAGTCTTTCTCAAGCCAACAGATACCACATACTGTTGATAATGAATATATTTTAATTTAAAACAAAAAAAATTTTCCAAACTAAAGTACCTTTGGCTATAACTCATCTCATTGAAACATCTAGGCAAGGTGTTTTAGGGCCTCCAAGTCTTTCCTACCAAACTCTTCAGCCCCAGCTAGATCTGCCTATTCATTTCCGCCTGTCTGTGAGGCTACTCTCCTCCGCAAGGAGCTAAGTCAAATCTCCTTCAATGCCTGATCACCCCAGACCACATGGTATTTTCCCTCTTCTGTGTCATATTAACCACATATCACTGGTCAGGTGCTACCCAGCCCCATCTCTCCAACTGCATTGCCAATGATGAGGGCCAGAACCACGTCTGCGACCGCTAGTGTCCTCATCACCCAGCACAGGTGAGTGAGGCAGGAAGATGCTGTGAGCCACAAGCTGTCTCCCGCGGATCACATGGCTTGCTTCCATGCACATCAGGCCATATGAAAGAGGGTGACTGACTTCACAGTTGCAGGAAATAAATAATTTGGCACAAAGATCAAGATAAAGTAGGGCTGGGCATGGTGGCTCACGACTGTAATCCCAGCACTTTGGGATGCCGAGGCATGTGGATCACCTGAGGTCAGGAGTTCAAGACCAGCCTGGCCAACATGGTGAAACCCCGTCTCTATTAAAAATACAAAAATTAGCCTGGCATGGTGGCATGTACCTGTAGTCCCAGCTACTCAGGAGGCTGAGGCAAGAGAATCACTTGAACCCGGGAGGTGGAGGTTGCAGGGAGCTGAGATTGTGCCACTGCACTCCAGCTTGGGCAACAGAGTGAGACTTTGTCTCAAAAAAAAAAAAAAAAAAGGGGCCAAGATAAAGTAGTTTGAGAAACAGTTGCTGATAATAATTTAGAGAAAAGCCTGATGGCGTTCAGGTGGTCATCTGAGCATATCTGAACTTTGTGGCCCTACTGGAGGTGAAGTGAGGGTGGTAGCAGAGAAGGCACCATAGGATCAGAGAGGACAATGACTTCGGTGTGCATGGAAGTTGGGTGTCTGTCTTGCCTTACTATGCCACTGCTTTCCTTAAATACTACAATTTATCTTGTAGTCACAGAAGTTCCCAAAAAGGGGCATATCTATAAAATACTCCATCAAAACTCAAAAAATTTTGCAAAAGAAAGAAAATTAATTAGTAATTTTCATGTCAAGATTAGTAATTCCTCTGGAATATCAGAAAACCACTCAATCTACTCATAGAGTATGCTGTTGGTATCATCAACCCTATCTGAAATTAATCCTCCTAAACTTTTGTTTGATTCTAGAATCAAGTACAGGAAATATTTATTGCTATTTTAAAATTTTGACGCATTTTCAAAAATAATGAGACTTGTTTTATATATGTTTTAAATTTTCGGTTCTATGGAATTCCCCACCTACAGGACTGAAATCAAGTGCGTACAAATCCTATTTAAAATATATTATTTTTCTCTAAAGTAATTCTGAAAGGAATCGGTGTTAGCAAAATAAATTCAAAATAATGAGCCAAACATGGTGGCATACACTTGCAATCCCAGCTACTTGGGAGGCTGAGGTGGGAGAATTGTTTGGGCCTAAGAGTTCAAAGTCAGCCTGGGCAACATAGTGAAACCTCATCTTAAATAACTATCTATCTCATCTATAGAGTTACAGATATAGATATATGTATACATATATACCTGCAAACATAATTGAAAAGGATAAGTTGATTTTTTAAAAGATAAAGGATAGTTCAGATTTTTAAAATATGTTGTATTATATTTGATTCACAAAATTTAGAGAAAAATATATAATTATTTAAAAGTTAGCCACATGCAGTGGCTCACGCCTGTAATCCCAACACTTTGGGAGGCTGAGGCAGGTGGATCACAACGTCAGGATATTGAGACCATCCTGGCTAACACAGTGAAAACCTGTCTCTACTAAAAACAGAAAAAATTAGCCGGGTGTGGTGGTGGGCACCTGTAGTCTCAGCTACACGGGAGGCTGAGGCAGGAGAATTGCTTGAACCCGGGAGGCGGAGCTTGCAGTGAGCCGAGATCACGCCACTGCACTCCAGCCTGGGCTACAGAGTGAGACTCTGTCTCGAAACAAAAAAAAAATAAATAAATAAAATAAAAATAAAATAAAAAATTCAAACAACTGGGGTGATAAAATAATCTGCACAACTCCCATGACACATGCTTACCTACATAACAAACCTGCACATGTACTCCTGAACTTAAACGTAGTTAAAAAACAGAAGAAAAGTTTTAACAAAAAAAAATTTAAAACAAAACTCAATTTCCTAAGTTTCTCCTTATATGCTCCAAAAATGATAAGTCAAAACTGAATATCAAAAATTTTAAAATACTGTTTAGACAAATTTTTTTTCTGAGCATTTCAAGTCTATCAAACTAACCAGACACAACAGGGCCTTCTTTTTCTATTGTTTGCATGCCTAGGAAGATTCATGAGATCATAACCAAACATAACTACTGGGAGAAACTGAGATCATAAAAACCTTCAACAGAAGCACTGAAAACAGAAACGTAGCGCATTCTCCACCCACCCCAGAAGTGCATCAACTGCACAGTAAGAGCCTGTGGTAAGAAATTACTTATCTTGCTCTATGGCAAAGGTTCAGAAGCTCACAATAAAACTGCTGCTATGATGGATAGCTCTGTTAAAGATGCTTATCATTTATTTTCAATGTTGTCAGTCAAATATGTTCCATAATATCCCACTCTCATTTTTCCAAAGCTGCATTTTAGAAAAATTCAAGTTAAGGACATTTTGAGTACATATAGAAAAAAACTTTGTATCTCTAAAATCTGAGGGCAAATGTGAAATCAGTAGCTGTGGGAGGCGGATTTTTAAGATGGTTCCTAAGATTCCCAGCCCCTGGTACACACACCCTACATAATGCCTGACCCTAAGTGTGGGGGGGGGGCGGGGTGTGGAGATGACAGATAACACTCCTGTGATTGTGTCACTTTATTAGGTAGAAGGGATTTTGCAGATGTAATTAAGGTCCCTAATCAGTTGACTCTGGTTTAATAAAAGAAGATATTCCTGGGTGGGTCTGACCTAATGAGGTGATCCCTGAAAAGAGGTGGGGGAGATTGAATGCAAATCTCCTCCTGCCTGCTGCAATGTTGTGGAGACAGCCACGGAACTGCAGGTCACCTCCAGAAACTGAGAAGGGTGCTGGGTTAGCATGCGGCATGATGGTGGGAACCTTAGAACTCCAGCCACAGGGAGGTAAATTCTGCCAACCAGTGAGCTTGGAAGAGGACCCCAAACCTCAGATGACACCACAGCCCTGATAACACCTTATCTCAACTTCATGAGATACTGAGTAGAGGACCCGGTTACTGGACTCTTAGCTACAGAAATTGTGAGAAAATTAGGAAGAATAGTTTAAAGCTGCTGAATTTGGGGGTAATGTGTTACTCAGCAACAGAAAATTAACACATTTGAAACCTCACTTACCTTTCAAATCTCACCAGAGGAGATCTGTAAGAATTTTCAAATTTTCCTTTTTGTTAGATAAAATTAGCTTTCTATTGTTATCAAGAATATTATAATCAAATTTAAGGACAAAAGAGGATTTACTACAGTGAGCCATAAAGGTTTGAAATTTAAGGTGATATTTACATAGATGTTTTCTTTTAAAGCAAAATTTTGAGTAGCTACTTCTAAAAGAGTACTTTGTACAAGTTCTACCGGTGAATTTAAATGACAAAGACAGAAACAGAAAAAAAAAAGATTACATTACTGGAAAGAAGGAAAATCAAAGGCATAAAAATAAGATGGGCAGGCCGGGCGTGATGGCTCACGCCTGTAATCCCAGCACTTTGGGAGGCCGAGGCGAGCAGATCACGAGGTCAGGAGATCGAGACCATCTTGGTGAACACAGTGAAACCCTGCCTCTACTAAAAATACACACACACACACACACAAATTAGCCAGGTGTGGTGGCGGGCGCCTGTTGTCCCAGCTACTCGGGAGGCTGGGGCAGGAGAATTGCATGAACCTGGGGAGCACAGCTTGTAGTGAGCTAAGATCGTGCCACTGCACTCCAGCCAGGGAGACGGCCAGACTCTGTCTCAAAAAAACAAAAATAAAAATAAAAAAAATAAGATGGGCAGACTAATGATTATTCCCTAGTTAACCAATTAATGATCTGTATCTTTTCTATAGCAGTACATTATTGGAGACCTGGCTTGAAGTAGAAGGAAAGATAATTACTCATCATTTCCCAAGGGAAAAAAATGCAAATGGCCTTCTTGTCCCCAGAGGAGGCACTAAGCTCCACCTGAGGCACCTGCTGGCTTCAGTGGTGAAGTGGCTCCTCTCTGGAAAGCCCCCCTACTTCCCGGCTGATGCCAGCTGAGGAGGATGCTTGTCAGTGGTGAGTTCTGTTCCCTCCTCTGCAGGTTTAAGCTACAGGTTCCTCCAGTTCTAAAACTGAATGGAAAATGGACCCAAGTGATGTATCGGTGTGAAAAGAGACCCACCACTGGGGATGAGCGAGCTAGTGAAATGCTGCTGCAGAATGAGGTACGGCGGTGAACCATGGACAGGAGGGAGGTATGGGTGAATAGATATTTATGTGTTTTATGCTACAATAAAATGTATAATGTCTGCATCAATTTCAAAGATTTCTGCTTTAACCAATCTGATAATCACCCCCGTAACAGTGACATCTAGTAAGTGGGCCTAGGCTGTGGTTCTTTTGCCTTTCACAGCTCAATGTGAACAACTGTTTACACAAACCTTGCTCTTTAGGTAAGAACCACTTCCTCAGACATAGAACAAAAAGCCCCAGATAGGAAGCGAGGAGATGTGAGGTCTAGGTGGTTACTAGTCCTTCCAGGAGCCTCACCTCCTACTTTTATAATACAGGGATAATGGATTACATAATTTCTCTTTTTTTTTTTTTTTTTTTTGAGACGGAGTCTTGCTCCAGGCTGGAGTGCAGTGGCCGGCTCTCAGTCTCACTGCAAGCTCCGCATCCCGGGATTCACGCCATTACTCCTGTCTCAGCCTTCCCGAGTAGCTGGGACTATAGGCGCCCGCTCTCGATCGCCCGGTGTTTTTTGTATTTTTTAGTAGAGACGGGGTTTCACCCGTATTGACCAGAGGATGGTCTCGGATCTCCTGACCTCGTGAACGCCCGTTCTCGCCTCCCAAAGTGCTGGGATTACAGGCTTGAGCCACCGCGCCCGGCCTAGATTACATAATTTCTCATGTCCCTTGTAGCTCTAAATCCTATCACCAGATTTACATATTTATTATAAAATAATATAAACACATTATTTCAAAAAACTATAACTCACTACCATTTAAAAAACCAGCTATTTAATTGGGCAGTAAGAACATTAAAAGATGCTAAGGAAATTGAAGACAGTTTGATGCTGCCTTGTGTTACAAATCTCAGTTTTAAGATACAGCATTTCCAAGTGGAAAAACCTAATCTAAGGCAAAGAATCACACAGCTTCCGGCCATCTACCTTCTTTTTTGTTTTTTTTCAGACAGAGTCTGTGGCCCAGGCTGGAGTGCAATGGCACAATCTTGGTTCACTGCAACCTCTGCCTCCTGGGTTCAAGTGATTCTCCTGCCTCAGCCTTCCATATAGCTGGGATTACAGGCACACACCACCATGCCTGGCTTTTTTTTTTTTTTCAGTCGGATTTTCTATCTTGTTGCTCAGGCTGTAGCACAATGGCGCTGTCTTGGCTCACTGCAACCTCCGCCTCCCAGGTTCAAGACATGCTTCTGCCTCAGCCTCCCAAATTGCTGGGATTACAGGCACGTGCCACCAGGCCTGGCTAATTTTGTATTTTTAGTAGAGACAGGGTTTCTCCAAGCTGGTCAGGCTGGTCTCGAACTCCCGACCTCCAGGTGATCCACCCATCTCAGCCTCCCAAAGTGCTGGGATTACAGGCATGAGCCACCGTGCCCGGCCTAATTTTGTGGGTTTTTTTTTTTTTTTTTTCGTATTTTTAGTAGAGATGGGGTTTCACTATATTGGCCAGGCTGGTCTTGAACTCCTGACCTCAGGTGATCCATCTGCCTTGGCCTCCTAAAGTGATGGGATTACAGTCATGAGCCACAGTGCCTGGCTCATCCACTTTCATAAAAGAAAAATTTCATGCTCTCATAATAAATCAAACTTATAGAACGGCTTGATATGATATTACATAAGCAACAAAAAGTCACAGACATGATTCTTTTCCTAATCTTATAAAACAAAGCAAACCCCATTCAAACTAAGGTCCTTAAAGAAGGAATCATTTCTACGTTCAAGTGATAATAATTATAGCCAAGATTTAGGAACAAAGTTGCAGGACTGAATAATTGCCTAGTATGAAGTTGAAATTATAAACTACTAGTATTAAAAAGATGTAGAAAAGTTAATAGTTTTGTATACTGCTCTGTTTATACTATTGACAAGAGAAACCAGTCAAGACAGCACATCCCCAAAGGGCTATTGCTATCTTCAGTATAGTTAGCTTAAATTCTGCATGAAAGGCCAGGTGCAGTGGCTCACGCCTGTAATCCCAGAACTCTGGGAGGCCAAGATGGGCAGATCACCTGAGCTCAGGAGTTCAAGACCACCCTGGTGACATGGTGAAACCATGTCTTTACTAAAAATACAAAAAATTAGCCAGGCATGGTGGTAGGTGCCTGTAATCCCACCTACTTGGGAGGCTGAGGCACAAGAATTGCGGGAGCCCTGGAGGCAGAGGTTGCAGTGGGCCGAGATCACACCACTACTCTCCAGCTTCAGCTACAGAGTGAGACTCTGTCTCAAAAAATAAAAAATAAAATATAAATAAATAAATACAGTAAAATAAATAATTCTGCATATTTTACACTGTTGTAACTCAGCCTGGTGAAAACTGCTCTTAGGGCTAGGTTTGGTGGCTCACACTTGCAGTCTCAGCACTTTGGGAAGCTGAGGTGGGCGGATCACGAGGTCAGGAGATCGAGACAATACTGGCCAACATGGTGAAACCCTGTCTCTACTAAAAATACAAAAATTAGCTGGGCGTGATATGCCTGTAATCCCAGCTACTCAGGAGGCTGAGGCAGGAGAATCACTTAAATCAGACAGTCAGAGGTTGCAGTGAGCCGAGACTGCACCACTGCACTCCAGCCTGGTGACAGAGCAAGAGCAAGACTCCATCTCAAAAAACAAACAGACAGACAAACAAAAACTGCTCTTAGGTGCTGTTGTTTGGTATAGGTTGCTATGCTTATCCAATCTTTGTCCATTTCTTAAATTATTTGAAGCAAAGTGCATCTTTTCCTTTGTAACTTCTGTTTTGCTTTACAAGATATTCTGTATAAGCAGCCTTTCAGATTATGCCTGTGTGAGTTACACAGCTACAAGAGTCCACTTTGGAATTCCAAGGACACTGATTAAAATATCCATAAGGATACTTCACTTTGTTTCACAAGGAATGTGCAAATAAAGGTGCCAATTATATTGGGGGAAAGTAATCAGCCCCAACAAAACTTATTTGAGTAGCATAGAGTGGCATCTGTCTACAGTTGACATCCAGTCCAACAGACTTGATTCCACACAGATCTATTACCATTCAATATCCTAGTTGAAATCTATTCCCTGATCAATTCTTCTATATGAGATAAGTCACACTGGTTGAGAAGCTTGACTGTCTAGAGATAATTCAACAATATACTTCTTCATTTTACATATATATATATATATATATAAAACTTCTGCTACCCAACCTTTATTTTCCTTTCTTCATCTACAAGACAAAACAGCACAATTGGAGACATCTTCCTACATCATTACTTGGTAAAATACAATGTACCTGGAAGCCCACAATGTGTAGAAGGCTTCAGCCTTCAGTTTTTAACAGTTTTTTTCTGCAAACTGCTGTCCTGGCTGCATTTTCAAAATATTTACGTATTAATTAACTGGGCAAAACTAAAATAAAGCAAAACACATCTAATCATGTAAATAACCATACAAATTACAAGAGAATTTTAAATACTTTTATGAAATATGGCTACAAACTAATATATCATGTGACAAAAGAAACAACATGAAAAGAAATACACCACTCTCCATAATTATTTTGCATAAAATATCAATACCTAAGTGTGTGGCGCATGAGGACTGTACCGACTGCCTCAGATCCTGTTACTCAAGAATCATCTGTACGCTCTCCAATTATATTTTTTTCATTCTCCTGGTATTATAAATATTCATCTTTTTTTTTTTTTTTTTTTTTTTTGTTTTCCCCTCGCCTGCATTTATTGAAAGATACACAGGCACAAGAAGTCTAGCATTCAAACATTCAAAAGATACAAAGTATAAAATTCAGAATTGTCACATATTACATTTCAGTATAACCTAAAGTACAGTGTGAATTTAAGAGGTTACAGATTACAAATAGTCATCTAAAATAAAAACGATTCCTTTAACATTTCTTTTTTTTTTTTTTTTTGCTTAATATGAGAATCCATTGTAAATTCTTATTCCAATTATTATTTACTGAATTCTAAACTGCATTTTCCGTTAGCATTTAAATGGATAAAGGGAGCTGCCTGGAAGATCTAGTTTCGTTGTGCTCATTTCTATCTGCTGTTTTAGTTTAAGGCACATTTTCCTTTATTTCACTTTTCCACAAGCCATAAAAAAACTCATTTCTAATTCATCCGTTCGTTCAGCTTAACCTCTCTTCTCAGCAATTAAAGCACTCTGCGCATCCCTCATCTATCACACAGCCAGCTAAATAATGCATTGCGTCCCCCGCTCATCTTTTATCATCCCAAATGACAGGTATTAGCATATCTCCCCAGTCAATTACAGTGCAGCAGAATAATCACAGCATAATTGGGCGAAAGCCACTCTAATCACCAGCCCTGCAAATGCGCAGAATAAAAACTGAGTGGCAGTTCAGACAGGCCTTGCTCTTGTCCATGACTCTAGCCAACAAGCCTGGCAGATCTCCATTTCCTGCCTTTTAGAACTTATCCTTTAGGGAGGTCAACTTCTCTGTGCCTCCTATGTAAAAGGAAAGAATGCATACATATGTGAATGGGAAATATTTACTGTGCGACACACATATACATGCATCTATTAATATTGTGCCTGTGATGTTTACACATACTATTACATAGCACATCATAAACATTTCCACTGTCAATCAGAAAACAAAAAAAGTCATTTTATGAGTATGATGTCATTAGAAGTACTATTACAGGATTCATATGAAGGTAAAACAAAAAAATTAACTTTTTAAATGAAGGTTATTTACTACCAAAATCGAAGCCCTCTAAGTGTCTACATGATAAAGAAATACCTTCTGCACCATAAAACTCAGGATTTCTTCTTCCCAAATTATTCACTTATCACAAGTAACTTTTTATTTTTGAGATAAGAGTCTCGCTCTGTTGCCCAGGCTGGAGTGCAGTGGCGTTATCTCTGCTCACTGCAACGTCCGCCTTCTGGGTTCAAGCAATTCTTCTGCCTCAGCCTCCTGAGTAGCTGCGATTACAGGCACGCACCACCATGCCCGGCTAATTTTTGTATTTTTAGTAGAGACAGGGTTTCACCATGTTGGTTAGGCTGGTCTCAGGAAACTCCTGACCTCATGATCCACCCGCCTTGGCCTCCCAAAGTGCTGGGATTACAGGAGTGAGTCACCGCACCCAGCCACAAGTAACATTTTTTAAATTGAGTTATCTGTTGTTCTTCCTTGTGGGGGGACTGGGTCCAGGGGGCTTTATTTATGATATACAAGGTGGAGCTCCTTTGGCCCCTCCCACCCTTCTGGGCATCTGAGATGGAAACTGGGGGTGGAAGACCCTCAGTGAGGTGGGGGCTGAATTGGGCAGGGACACCCCACAACTGAGAGTGTCTCTCTTCCTTATGCTGGGGCTGATGGTCCAGGGGGCCCTTACTCCTTGGAGGCCATGGCATTGTCATTCTTGGACTGCAGCAGCATTCAGTATATGTGTGAAAATCATGATGATATGAAGTGCAGGTTAACACATTAAGGTGATTGAAGAAAAGACACTTATCCTTTTATAAGGAGATTAAAACTTAAATAAGACAAAAATAGGAATACAATGTGAGAAGCATTAATACGTAATGTGAAGATTTAAAAAGAAATTCTAGAAATGTTTCGAAAATTTGTTTGAAATTAATTTTAGAATACTTCTTAAAATTTTATTGACTTTACCATGATATTTAATGTGTAATAGGCAATCTAAGCCTATATCCAGTTCTCATTATAAATAATATGTATTCATTTGCTGTTCTGTTCTTCACACCCCCTCTTCCTCAATGAGATACAAAAAAAAAAAAATATTCTGAAAGGAAAATTTAATTTGTGGAAGAGTGAAGGGAGGTTAAGAGACATTTCTTATAAAAATACAAATGTACATGGCTTCTTAAGAAACAGCCAAGTAAATGCTTTAAACTGCCATGTGTAGCTAGGGGAAAACAAAAGAAATTTCCTGTAGGACTTAACTTCCTCTATGCCAATTTCAAGGGCTAGTCCCGCCCTTCCCCTTCTCTTCTCTTCTGTACTTCTCTCCTTCCATACTTCTCTCCCGTTCCTCACACTGACCCCTCCTTTTCACATGGCCATCTAAGGCCACACCTACTGCAAGCAGAAACCTGCCCAGCTACCAAAGGAAGGTCACACCTGAGGAGCACTCTGGCCAGAGAGAGGGAAGGCTACACCCCACCTTGGCCAGGGTCTAGAATCAGCCCAGGCAGAGTGGCCTTGCTGGGCAAAGTGAGCAGTAAATCAAGGCAGCAAGTCTTTTTTTTCTCCAGACTGAGTCTTGCTCTGTTACCCAGGCTGAAGGGCAGTGGCATGATCTCAGCTCACTGCAACCTCCACCGCCTGGTTCAAGCGATTCTTGTGCCTCAGCCTCCTAAGTAGCTGGGATGACAGCCGCCCACCATCACGCCTGGCTGATTTTTGTATTTTTAGTAGAGATGGGGCTTTACCATGTTGGCTAAGGCTAGTCTTGAACTCTTGACCTCAAGTGATCTGCCCGCCTCAGTCTCCCAAAGTGTTGGGATTACAGGTGTGAGCCACTGCGCCTGGCCTCAAGGCAGCAAGTCTTGGTGACCTGGCACACTGGAACACAGAGCCACTGCGGGCTGCATGGATGCTCTGCTGTGGCTGTGCACAAACGAATACATTACACACGGCAAAACTCTCTGCTTAGTGATTCCATTGTAATCAAGACACCAGCTGAATTCAGGAAAGCATGCGAACAGGCAACTATGACAACAAAGCAAACAAGACATGATATTTATTACTCTTATTATTTAGAACTTGTAATATTGTCAACCACAATTCTGTCAGACAATGTATTCCTTCAATACATAGGAACACACTAAGGCAATAATACATTATCAAAAGCCAACTGTTAAAAGACCAGAGTAAAAGCAGAATTTAGACAAAACAAATAATCTCCCAGACTTTTTCTTGCTTCCAAACTTGTTATTTTAAGTTATAATGTGAAATGTTTTATTTGCATTATCACTTTCAGAGCTCTGCATGCATTTCTGTTGGCATATCTTTGCAAATGGACCCACAGGATGCATTACTTCGGTTGTAAAATGGTACTTTTACTGCTTATTTGGGAATATATTTTACAAGTATTTATCAGTGATACATCTGTTATCCAAGTATTAATTCAACAGGTTTCTTAATCTAAATCTGATTTTTAAAAATCATCCCTGATATATTCTTTAATTCACATAAATGTTCTACTTGGCTTTAAGCATCTTCCAACATATTGGCTCTTTCAACACCAGCCACGTTGACATTCTCAACTGACTTGCAAAAATTGACATGGCTTGGGAAGAAGCCAAATTTAAGGCAGGAGGAGGGAAGGAGGAGGGCTTTCACCATCTGAAGAAACAGGATCTGCTTTAAAATTTGGCAGTGCAGACAACCTAAAACACACGCAATCAAAATCACCCCCATCCTCCCTGGGATATTTTCTTTGCTTCTTCCCAACAAAATCTCAAGCAGCTTGATGATTATTAATATGATCACAGTAACTGTATGCAAAGGAATTTTACAGGCAAGCCCCGAAACATGCCTCTAATTATATGTGCATGTCCCAAATGAACAGGTGTTTGAGGGTGGGGATAAGAGAATATATGCATTTTTATTATTACTAGAAAATTAAGTCCTCAAAAACTAGTGCCAAAATAATGTCCCCAGAGAAAAAGGAAGTCAATCAAGCTCCAAATTATACAAGTAAATAAGCTTGCTTCCAGCATAACTCCTTGCTCTCTTGAAAAGACCACTTTTCAGACACATAGCATGTGAGGCCATGTTTAATTCCTAATATGGTTTTACAAAAATGAACAGAATCTGACAAAGGCAGGCATGAACTATACTAAATTATGGTTCCCTCCACTGACCATATCTTCACCACCACTAGGGCAGGGCAAACATTTCTGCACAGTGGACTTAGTAGATCTTGGGACAGTCGCCATGCTGTCAATGAATCTATCTAAACACTCTGCCATCTACCATCACCTGACAGAATACTTGGTCCAGAAGAAATAGAGTTCCTACTACACTAAGAACTCCCTTGATCATAATGTACTACTTCTGATTTTGCATATAATGCCAAAACATATTCTGGAAACATCACACCTTCTTTGCTGGGCTTTGTGGCCTACTGGGTACTCTCATGTCCTCCACAAACATCTTGCAATCACCTAATACTTCACAGAGTGTGCTCATACCCATTCCAATTGGAATAAAACACTTTTAAAGAAAAATACTGTTTTCACTATTTTTTTTTTTTTTGAGACGGAGTCTCGCTCTGTCGCTCAGGCTGGAGTGCAGTGGCCGGATCTCAGCTCACTGCAAGCTCTGCCTCCCGGGTTTACACCATTCTCCTGCCTCAGCCTCCCGAGTAGCTGGGACTATAGGCACCCACCACCTCGCCTGGCTAGTTTTTTGTATTTTTAGTAGAGACGGAGTTTCAGCGTGTTAGCCAGGATGGTCTCGATCTCCTGACCTCGTTATCTGCCCGTCTCAGCCTCCCAAAGTGCTGGGATTACAGGCTTGAGCCACCGTGCCCAGCCTGTTTTCACTATTGAAAGTTTATCTAAAATGATATTAGAGTCCTAGTACATTGGGTTGAACCGTATGAAATTGCCAACATTACACCATTTTTTGAGCTGTGAAATGTCAATTCTGTAAGATGTAACCTAATATAGAGTTCCTAAACTTGAGAGGACTGATTTAAAAAACAACAACAACACAGACATTGCTGGAATTTTTTAATGAAGTACACAGGCCTGGGAAGCAGCAACTTCTAGTTGAGTTTTACCACTAGATAGTGACTAAAATAAGTCACCTTGCCTCCCTCAGCCTTCTTCATTGTGAAAAAAAGAAATTGGAAAAATCTTAGGTTACATTTTCTCTTTGAGAAAATGATGAAAATAACTGGCCAAGGCAGCTCTGAAGGAAATTAGGAAAGAAGATTAAAGGTGGCAGAAAATAAAATCCTATATTTTATCTTTCTTTTAAAATTTTGCCTGGCTTCACTTAATGAAAGGATTTGTTTGTGGACAACAACACAACGACAAAATTCTATTTTTCTCAAGACAACGAGAATACCTTAGTCTATGAAACATCAGCAGGAAGAAATGGAAGAATAATAAATGGTAAAACAGTTGCACTTTGGATGAATACAGGAGGCCCGTTAGCATTAAGGACCCACAGAATTTTAGGGCTGGAAAGAAATTTAATGATGTCTAGAAATCAATTCTCCAACCTTACAATGGGACTTACAGTAGAATATGGGTGTGTTCAACTCCCAGTCAAGTAGTATTAATTGTAAAATGGAAGGAAAAAATTCCTATTCCATATTTAATCCAAAGCCAGACATCAGGTGAGACCCCTAACAGCTCTCAAGTAACTCCTCATTGGCCACTCAAGGCCTTTCATTAACAGAGCTCTACCCTGCCTCTTCACTGCATATGCTTTGGCCTCATAGTCTTCTGTCTTTTCTGAGTTTTAGACTTGTGTATTCCTCTAAAGACAGAATTGAAAAAAAAAGCTAAAATATCCCTTCAAAAGATAATTAAACCTAACAAAGAAAACTGCATCAAAATATTACAGTAAATATACATAAAGTATTTCCCCAAAATCATTTCTAAATAAAAATAAAGCAAATTTGTTTTAAACTCAAACACGTAACTGTTTGAACTACCAGCAGATGGCAGAAGCAGAGGCTGGAAAATTTTCTAACAAAAGAAGAGAAGAGCTCAATATGGATTCCTGGATTCCCACATCCGGGAGAACTTGAGACCCTTGAGGTCCTGGAGAAACACTGCAGATTCCTCTCCCCACACCCCCTTGAATCTTTCTTTTAGAGGAAATAGTACATTTTTTGCTTTAACAATATATATTCTATAATTTTAATTCTGAGTCAATATTGAAACAGTATGGAATAAACTTGGTCCTCTACTGCTCTAAAGGTTTTGAATAGATTTTAATTAAATAAAAAAGATTAAAAATAAATCATATTATGAAAAGTAATATGAGTTCATAAGATTATGAGTTCAAAAAAACTGCTAGTTTTGTTTCAATGACATTGGTTATCTTAAATATACTTCCACCTAAGTTAAAGTCACACTCACTCAGAGAGTTAGCCAAGTAAATTCACTAGAAAACACGTCCCGCTAAGGGTGGAACTTGCAGTGAGCCGAGATCGATCGCGCCACTGTACTCCCAGCCTGGGCGACAGAGCAAGAGACTGTCTCCAAAAAAAAAAAAAAAAAAACACGTCCTGCTAAGAAGACGCAAAGAGTAGAGAAGAACCAGAGTTAATGCGCCTTGACAAAAAATACATATGCTACATGTTTTTAAACAGAAGATTAGTATATGTTTTCATGTGGTTACACTCATAAAAGAAAGAACTATTTTATTGGGTAGAATCTTACAATGCAAAACTAAACATTCTAAATCCAAAATAATATATTGGTAGCCTGGGGACATATCTTAGGCAAATCAATGAATTAATGACCCATTACAAATGTCACTCTAGAAGGATGCCAAATTTCATGACCCTGTTTAAAACTTTTCTATTCTCAAAATCTAATGAAACTTGTCAACTTTATAATAGTTTCTATTTCTTTCCTAAGCAGAACATCCCCTCTGCTTTATAGCACTTTACCCAAAAGCAAATTCCTTCTGTTTTCTACTATCTTTTAAATCCCTAGTTTTAAAACAATTTTTTAAATGACTGTTCTAATTGTGAAATATGTTATGCTAAAAGCTGTCTGTGTCATCTACATACTTGGAACCTGTATTTTCTAGACCAGCTCAGGCAACGGAACTCATTGTTAAGATGGACGGCTCTCTCTATGCACTATGGTAGTGTGGCAGCCACCAGCAACATGTAATTGTTGAGATGTGGCCAGTGCAACTGAAGAAATGCTATCTGAGTTTGATTTAGCTTTAAATACTTTAGCCCCACATGGCTGGTGACTGCCACACTGGATAGCACACCTCTACAGAACCAAAATGAGCAATGAGAAATGATTAAAGCTGGAAAAATGTAACAAAAGACACAGAGTCAGAAATGACTAAAAACAAATGGACTTTTAACACAATTCAAACGGGAGCCCTCTAAGTTAGGCGGATCAGAAAAAGAAGCTACAAGTGAACCTCCCGCTTTTTCCCAAGGGTCATTATTTGGTTATTGAGCCAGGAGACCCATTCAGACATGGGCTGCCATTGTATTTTTTTCTGTTTCCTCCTTAGCCAGTATGATAAATCCTATAGTTATAGACTGCATCATTTTGTTTTTGTATGAGGGAAGTGAAATATAGATATTTTCATAATGATCAGATGTCAAAAGACAGAAAGCAGCTCAAATTTGATTTAAGTTACTGCCAAATATGATTCCCAGGCTATGTATTTTCCACAATTGAAAATACCTTATTTTAAAATGACAAAATAAATTTTTCCACTTTTATTCTATTTGAAATTATATTTACCAGTGACTAATCCTTCAATTTCCTTAAGTCAAACTGGAATGACATTCCATTTTGTAAAATACAATAAATAGATTCAATTAAGACAATTAAACAACAGAAAAGCATACAATTATATCCAAAGTTTGCATCTCTTCTTGGATTTTTCCCTGACATCAGATCATTCCAAAAGTTGTGTCTAGAATGTAAGATCTGTGGAAGCAAGGACTTACTATTCTTACCACTGCATCGCTAGTACTTGACAAATAACATGTATATCCCATAGATATTTTTGTTTGAATGGAAAGCAGTGGAAAGAAGTAGAATGATATGAATGAATATAACTGCAGAACTTGATTACATATTTAAGATAAGCCAGGTTAAAAGGAACCAACTAGTTTCTGATGCCAGCCATACTCACTCAATAGCTTCAACAAACATTAACAATGAATGTCTTCCTTCAGGTGGGCATTACAGAGCTTAAATAGGAAATGCCAAGCTCACATATTAGCCCAGATAACAGGAGAATCGGCAAGGAAATCCCAGAATAGAGAAGAACACAGTAGGGATATGTTAATATCACACATTTTATGCTCTTAGCAATAATTGTTAACACTATCAGTAAAACTCTTAATCATCAGTACTTATTCACTGTTTACCATGTGAAAGTCAATACGGATATAAAAAGATGAAAAAAATGGATTTTCTAAGCTTACCATATTTCGGGGGAAAATGCCACATAACGGAATTGGGCTAGGCCATATCACGCTGTCTCCCAAATACAAAAGAACACAAAAACAAGTTGGTAGCTGAGAAATTCCAAATGAGTCCTAAAGGCAGTGAGAACTGTTGAGCTCTGAGGATGGCACTCAGAAGGCTCCAATGCTGAGACAAATCATAGAAGAGAGAGGTTACAATGGAGCCTGGAGGGAAAGCAGGATTTTGAAATGCAGAAAGAGGAAGAGTAAGCATTTTAGGTGAAAGGCAAGGTGGAGATTAGGCTGGAGGGAAGCTAAGGGCAGCAAAGGGCATGGGATATTTAAGGGACTATGTTAGTTAGGGGTTGGAAGACTAGTTTGAACGCTGATGTTATTTTTCTCTAAGATATCTAATCAACCAAAATACAGGTAAAAAGTAATACAAGTCTAGGATTTACTTTACCATCTTATGTTCAGATACTTTAGCTTAGACCTTTCTCTTTTGTAGTAATAAATTTTAGGTGCCTAAAACAAATATTAAAAATTATCAGCAAAGAGGATTAAAGTAAGTGTAGCCTTAGTGCGGTTGCTCATGCCTGTAATCCCAGCATTTTGGGAGGCCGAGGCGGGCAGATCACTCGAGGTCAGGAGTTCGAGACCAGCCTGGCCAACATGGTAAAAACCCATCTCTACTAAAAATACAAAAAACTTAGCTGGGCGTCGTGGTGCAGGCCTGTAATCCCAGCTACTCAGGAGGCTGAGGCAGGAGAATCACTTGAACCTGGAAGGTGGAGGCTGCAATGAGTGGAGATCACGCCACTGTACTCCAGCCTGGGTGACACAGTGAGACTCTGTCTCAAGAGAAAAGGAGTGGAGGGCTCCTGTGATCTTGTGGGGCCCAACGATAGCGTAAATTGCATCGTTTTCTTTTCTCATTCTTTTGAGAGCAATACAATATGCTTCCCCTTGATTATCCTCGTAATTCATTTTCAACTGACCTCTCCACGTGTATTTTTAATAGTTTATATCAAATATTATTAAAAGAGTCATAAAATTCAGAGTTTTCTTCTCCCAAAGAACACGCCAGCCAAAACACCCTATCAAAATATTTCTGATTTTCTGGAATTCTGATGTCCATTTAGAACTGGAAGACAGGTATAGCAAATGAATAAATTGGTAATACATATTTCTGTCCCTCCATCTTTCAAAGGGAAAAGTCTTTAAAAATTATTTTGATAACCAAATTACATTATTGTCAAATACGCAAGCACTAAGAATTTACCCCAGGAAATACACTGTATTGAACAAGAGATACATGTTTTCATCTTTGTCATAGCTTTATGCATAATTCACTCATTCAGCAGGATATTTAAGAATACACCCTGGAGAAGGAGGGGAAGATGTAACGTGGGGTGTTAGTGACATATGTAGCAGAAAGGAGAATCTAGGATGAAGTCCTGAACAAATGCAATACTGCCTGTCTGTGAAGAGGAAGATGAGTCTGAGAAATCGAGGCCAGACCCGTAGGAGGCGAATCAACAAAACACTGCTGAGGAAGCCACAGGAAGAGAGTACACCAAGGAAGAAGTCCATTAGGTCAAACGTGCAAGGAGGCAGGCACAGGGCAAGTAGTGGACTGCTCTGCTAGATTTGGGTGTGTCATTATGGACCTTAGTAAGAGGAGTTAAGTGGGGCAGAGGTGAGGGTGGCTAAGAAGATGGGGAGTAAAGAGTGAGAGGCAGGTACAGGGTACCCCCTATCAGTTCCATCAGTTCTCAGGGCATTCAGAAAACAGACAAGGTGCTGGGGCTGACCTTGTTGATGCAAATTCCAGTTCTGTTATTGATCGGTTGTGTGAACCTGAGCAAGTTCTAAACTCTGAGTTCCTGTTTCCTCACCTAATACTAGGGATAACAACAGTGTCCACATCTCATATGAGAGTGGATTAAATAAAAACGTGCTTTTGTCTAATTCTGGACTTAGCTACCTAATCAAAAGACGAAGAACATTCACAGTCATGAAATTTTGAAGTAACTTATTGGATTAATAAGATTTCTTAAGAAGTTTCTTAAGAAGTTTATTAATAAGTTATGTTTACATGTTTTTTTAATGACCCCGGGCTAATTTACATACTCCTTTCTTGTTTACACCCCTTACTATAATTTTCTATACTACTATATGTAGAATCCATAAGCAACAAATCAATGTTTTAGTCTTTTCCCTATGTTTAGTAATATAATCACATATGTACACATACAAATGCTTAGCTGATATATCATCCCATTATCACCAGCAGCTTTAGTTAGTTCATTAATGATATACAAGGCACACTGATCCTATAAAAAGAACCAACCCATGTTGGTGGCTGCTGGGACTTCTGATTTATTTTTCTATAGAATTATAAGCTTTATAATATATTCAAATCATGATCAAAGCTGAAAATAAGAATAGTGGTCTACAGTTTGCAGAACTTTACCAAGAAAGGCATATATTCACCCATTTTTTATTTTGAAGCACCTCTTCTATTCACCTCAAATTCTTGTTCCATTATAAATAGATATAATTTAAAAATAATTATCTTAATTATACCTGTATAGAAACAAACTCAAGAAAATAAAAGTTACTTAAATTCAGAGGGAAAAAACTAGCACCACTGGAAAATAGCAGAAGTGCTTGTTTACTATACTGTGAAACAGTTTCAGCATTTCAAATTCTAAGTTACCTTTAAATGAGAGAAGCCTAACAAAACAATGAATCTCTATTTGTGCAAAATTAAGATGTAAGAAGTAGGAGAACACAGATACTTGCCATTTGACTAGATGAAAAAGTTACTCTCGAATCAACCCTAATAGTCATGGCAGTTTTGCAGGACCGCACACTGGTTTCCCTGGGTTGTAGTTTCACCACATGCACATACAAAAATAAGTCGCTCCCACTGCTGGGTCCCAACATGTACACTCATTTTCCAGTAAGACTGACAAATTCGTGCTAAGTCAATATTACGCTTGTAAATTTAATTCTGCTTAAGAGAAGGCAAAGCATACAAGTATAAAGAAGTAGTAGGAAAAAAGTACAGAAAGATTAAGGCTCATTAAAGATCATCACTAAAAGGAGCAGTGACATACATGGGACCCACACTCCATCCAATAGGCTCAGAAGTGTTCTGTGCATTTGCCAAGAGGGTAGCATGTGTTACCACTGTGACTCAGACACTTGAGTTACCTTTCCCAGTGCTTATAAAAACAGGAAGAAACACCAATTGTGAATATGTTTAAAAACCTGACCAATGCTGAATACCTAGACCTTCAGGAAATAAGGTAATTTTGGCCGGGCACAGTGGCTCACACCTGTGATCCCAGCACTTTGGGAGGCTGAAGCGGGCGGATCACGAGGTCAAGAGATGGAGACTATCCTGGCCAACATGGTGAAACTCTGTCTCTACTAAGAATTCAAAATTAGGTGGGCGTAGTGGCACACACCTGTAGTCCCAGCTACTCAGGAGGCTGAGGCAGGAGAATTGCATGAATCCGGAAGGTGGAGGTTGCAGTGAGCTGAGATCGCACCACTGCACTCCAGCCTGGCAACAAAGTGAGACTCCGTCTCAAAAAA
>NW_016804438.1:525790-569023 GCF_001698545.2 Rhinopithecus bieti | reverse complement strand
TGAATACCTAGACCTTCAGGAAATAAGGTAATTTTGGCCGGGCACAGTGGCTCACACCTGTGATCCCAGCACTTTGGGAGGCTGAAGCGGGCGGATCACGAGGTCAAGAGATGGAGACTATCCTGGCCAACATGGTGAAACTCTGTCTCTACTAAGAATTCAAAATTAGGTGGGCGTAGTGGCACACACCTGTAGTCCCAGCTACTCAGGAGGCTGAGGCAGGAGAATTGCATGAATCCGGAAGGTGGAGGTTGCAGTGAGCTGAGATCGCACCACTGCACTCCAGCCTGGCAACAAAGTGAGACTCCGTCTCAAAAAAAAAAAAAAAAAAAAAAAAAAGAAAAGAAATAAGGTAATTTTGGAATTCAAAATATACTTGCCAACTTCCAGATAATGAAGCGGTAAAATATCAAATTTCCCATTTTTAATTAGATGTATAAACACTTTGGTATAGATAGATCAGCAAAAGCTAAAAGCATCTCTTATTGTGAAAATCACTGGATTGCTGAAAAAAAATTTTCACTGTTGTTTCAACATATTAAATTTAATGCTACGAGATCAGAAGCAGTGGCTAACACCTGTAATCCCAACACTACTCTTTGGGAGTCCAAGACCAGGAATCACTTGAGGCGAGGAGTTCAAGACCAGCCTGGGCAACATAGTTAGACCCAAAGTTTTATAAAAAATTAGCCAGGCATGGTGGCACATGGCCGGCGGGAGCATTGCTTGAGTCTGAGAGGTTGAGGCTGCGATGAGCCATGATCACGCTGCTGCACTCCAGCCTGGGCAACAGAATGAGACCCAGTCTCAAAAAAAAAGTTAAAGCTACAAAAGGAATCTGTTAGGTTGGCCACAGAACAAACGCGGAGCCTTCACACAGCAGGGCGGACTATGAGGGCTGCTAGCTACACTAATCTTCTATAACATTGCTGCATATTCAGTAAGTATGAAGGATTATGAAAATGAGCTCATAAGAACTGACCCTACAGGTTTATTAAAAATGCAATGAATATTCCACATGCATGCTGGGCATTAAATAAAAACTGAAAAATTCACAAGACAACCACATGTTAAATACTGTAAATAATATTGAGTTAGGTTCTATTTAGAATTAATAATTTCTTTTAGTAATTTCTGGCAAATACAGAAACATAAAAAATGTGTTAGGATTATAAACTTGAGTTTTATCAAGTATTTATAAAGTATTAATTTAATTTTCTTTATATATATTTAAGGAAGTAAAATCTTGCTACATTTGTAACCTCAGAAACTTTGCTTTTGGTAGTATTATAGTGTCATCTTACCTGTCATTACTGCACAACTGGTAGACTGGGCTTTTAAAATGTCAAGCACATAGGATGAAAAATGGTAAAAAGAAAAAATATATAAATAGTCCAATTTGGTTTCAAGCCAAAGATGTAACACATGGAGGAGTCATGTGAGGGTCGTCACCAATACCTGGTGTTCTGTAATAGTTTCTACCAACCTTCCTATTCTCCCAAACTGACTTCCAAAGTAACTGATGGCACCTACCCTATACTTCTACACCTCTATATGAAAATGAAATCAGAGTTCTCTAATAAGTGTCTCCCAATTTACTCAAAATTTACCAAATTTAAAAAGCATCAGCAAATATGTATAAAAGGCAAATGTCTCCCAATTTACTCAAAATTTAACAAATTTAAAAATTATCAGCTGTAATCCCAGCACTTTGGGAGGCCGAGACGGGCGGATCACGAGGTCAGGAGATCGAGACCATCCTGGCTAACACGGTGAAATCCCGTCTCTACTAAAAAATACAAAAAATTAGCCGGGTGAGGTGGCGGGCGCCTGTAGTCCCAGCTACTCCGGAGGCTGAGGCAGGAGAATGGCGTGAACCCGGGAGGCGGAGCTTGCAGTGAGCTGAGATCCGGCCACTGTACTCCAGCCTGGGCAACAGAGCGAGACCCCGTCTCAAAAAAAAAAAAAAAAAAAAAAAAAAAATTATCAGCAAACATATACAAAAGGTAAGTAATCTGATCGACAATTCAGGTCTGGAAGATTATAATTTTTAAAAATCTGTAATTCTTCCTCTTGTGTTCTCTATTTCAGAGTGACACTATACAGTCCCTGGACTCATCTTGGGCTCCTGTCTTTTCCTACTCTGCACACCCCAGCAGGCACCAGACCCTGCATACTGAGGTCGCCGGTCTTCTTCCCTCTGACACTGCTTCTACTATGCCAGCTCAGGCCTGTGTTTGCTTTTACCGGGTCTATTCAACTGCTTTTGACTGGTCTCTGGTTTAATCCATCCTCCAAAAAGTGGCCAAAGTCATCTGTCTAAATTGCAAATCTGACCACTACCTGGCTTAAAATCTTTCAATAGTTTACCATTTTCTACAGGAGAAAATTATCTTTAACCTGTCCAGTCTCAGATCTTGCTACACAGGCAGAACTTAACTACTTTTAGCTTCCTCTGATATTTTTCATGGTGGCTGTTCTACCTGAAAATAGCTCTCATTTCTCCTGCCCTCCTTTCTTGCCTCAATATAACCCAAGCCCTCAAAACTCGGCCCAGGGATCCACCTCCTAGAAAGCCTTGCCACTCTCCATTCCACTTGACTCGCAGCCTCTGGCATGTTTCTTGCATGGATACAGCCACCCTGTGGGATGATTTATCTGCTTATAGGCTTAGATCTGTCAACTGGTCATGAGGTCCTCATGGGAAGGAGCTGGGTTTTCAATCTGGTTGTAACTGGACTGTAGGGGTTCTGTCTGAAGCAGGGATGTTTAATAAATCAATGAATTAACACTGGAGCTCTGAACTAAATACAGCACTCTGATAACATCTTACCCTATTTGGTGCCCCTAAATTGGGGCAAAATTTAAGTAAATCTTGTGCTATGCCGAATTGAAATGTAAAAGTGAATTACTACTAAACGGAACTCTTGCTTTCCTGTACTGTTTCTCATATTCTCCACAACAAAGAAGGTAACGAAAATACTACCACAGTCTAAACTTAATCGCAATAAGATAAATCTTAAACTTGTTAAGATTTTTAAACCTCAGTACTTTGATTAAAAAAAAAAATAAGTCCTCTCTTGTTGAGCCTTCAAATCCACCTAGGAGGAACTGACAAAACCTCCACAATGAACTACATCAGACTACACACCTTGAGTCCAAAGGCTGTATCCTCCGAGGCCAAGACTTCAACCTGAAATCATAAGGAAAAACATAATTTAGGCACTATCAAAAACCTCTTTGAGTCTAGCCACAGAAACCAGACACAGGCATGGCCTAGAATTGAGAGTTCTGAGAAAACTGGCATTCAATGTATGTCAGTTGTCAAGAAAGAGAGATCTGTGAGTATCTTCGAGAGCTGGATTGAAATCCCAGTCACCGTCTGGGTTTCAGTTTTATAAGACAGCGGGAGCTCCTATCAAATGAATCCATCTGCCATCATGTGGACGTACTGGTTGAAGTTCCTCAAAAACAATCCAGGAAGTGAGTAGAATCATCCTTCTCACCTCAATCACATGCTGCATATGCCTTTTGATCTTTTACTGACAGACAGTGAGGGGAAGCTGCCCTTTGTAGGGCAACCTCACTATGCATATGTGCTACCAGTAGATTCTTGTCCTGCTCAGATCAGAGTGGGCAGCGCTGGGTCTCTGGAATGTTGCAGAGCAAGAGCTCCTGAAAGCAATACTCTAGATAAGGCAGGCAGAGTCTAAGCAACAAGTTGTGAAATGATGGCAAAACTTCAAGACTGCCTGTCAGTCTCATGCATTAGAAGACAGAGCTCATTAACATGAATTTTAAAAACCTGCGAGGAACAAGATGTGTATTGATAATTACTGTTTTTTAAACAAAATTATTCAGTGTGGTGTGTAAAGCTTTTAACTTTGACTATTGCAAAGTACCAATACACGATGCAAAAGAACAAGGAAAGAAGGCAACAGAACACATCTGAGTATTTTTAAAGAGGAAGACTGGGTGGGCGGGCAGTATCAGACTGTAACAGGCTTCACTGTCAGTTTTAAACCTTTTAAAATTAGGCACGTGTGGCAGGTGTTTAAGTAGAAGGCATATAGGCCTATCTAATGTATCCTGCTATAAAACAAAATAGGATTCTTCCCTTGTAGAAAGAAAATATAGAAAGGAAGACCATGACAATAAGACTTTCAACCAGTATGAAAGTAAAAGGCTCAAAAAAAGAAACAAGGAAGCAAATTGTCTTCTCCAACTGCTTCACTGAAAGCCAGGCTCACTGACCATCCCCTGGCACTGGCAGAGGCTGATGCAGAAAGCAAAAGAAAGATACTACCATTAGGGATGGAGATAAGCAGCCTCGTTTTCATAGAAAACCATATGTTGCTGATACCAAATATGATTTTAGGCTAAAGACTGAAATGTTGGATCAATTAAAGCAGAAAAAATCATTTTACGTTTCACCGACAGCATTTCTGTTTACAGTTTAATTTTCAACGCTGTTAGATTTAGAAACAAGGCCTTATTATCTACTTTTCATTTACGAAAAGGAAAAAAGATTACATGTTTGAATTTCCCAAGCCCTGACTTTCACAATGCTAGATTACTAACCTCAACTATTTTTAAAATTAAAACCTCTAATCAACATTGGAGACTTTAAAGGAAAAGCACGAACAGGAAATTTGCTGAATCTTAAATATTGTGAACATCATATGACATCTGCTTGTGAATTACACATATAGATCATATCTGCATACCTCACCCTTGATGTGCTATTTTAACACATATAGAATTATTTTAAAATATATTACAGTTTAACTTTGCAAAAAAAAAAATCTTCAGAGTGTGAGTTCTGCATATTTTATCATTATTGTAAAAAGTCAATGTAACAAGAAAATTCAATAGCAAATAGAGCTCTATTTAAAGATAAGGCTTTAATATATTTGACAACTTGAGGTGAGAGCAAATCAAAGCTTTCGTGTGAAATTTAGAACTCTCCCTGTGGCTATTTCAGCAGACAGAGACAGTGACAGACCTTGGGGGCGGGATGAAGGAGCCAGTTCTCACCAGGGCACCCTTCACCCCAGATTCTATCTCCAGCAGGGCTGGGGGAGTTGTTTTGAAACTCTTAATACACCTTTAAACGAATTTAATTATAGCAACTCTACAAAAGTATTTGTTTTGTTCAAAAGCACTGTTGTTTAAATACATATGGACCCTATTTCAAGTAGCCTTTACATCCTCTATTTCTGTAAGATTTTAATATCAGTAACTACAGAAAATCAGCTGATTTTAAAAACATGAGATTATCCTCAATTTAATACAAAGGGAATATCAATGTCATACAAGGTTTTCACATTGGGTCTAAAGAGCACTTTTACCTAAGTTGGGAGGAATCCCCCTCTAGTGGGAGCAAAGGAGTATTTCAACTTTTACACTTGATTTCCAGGTAGTAGTCATTAAAGTTACCGGCCGAAATCAGCTAAGCTTTTTTTGTTCCTTTTGTCATAAATTTGAACAACAACAACAAAAAAGTCAATAACTATATTTCATAAGCCAAAATCACCTATCATTCTTATTCATAAACTAGAAGTAGATCTGTGTTAATCCGATTAAAACAAGAACATACAACTGAAAAACTCTGATAAATTCTCAATGGAAAGACTGGATACTGTACTGGGAAGATACAGCGTTGATGTTAAAATATCAATTCTTTGCCTATAATCTGCATTTATCTGCTCTAATCTCAAAAAAAAACCATCACTCATTCATAATAAACACTTTCCAGATATTTATTAAGTGCAATGTTTTGTGCTTAACGTCATAAGAAAATCAAAGTGATGAGTTTAGTTTAGGTATAAATATCTGAGTGAAATGTATTTAAGTATCCATTTTACAGTCAAAGATAAATTCTAATTCAGAAATGAAAGATAAGATTATTCATGGTGTCATTTTCTTTTAAACTTTGATGTGGGGAGACTTAAAATTAGCAGTAAGAAAAAAAGTCACAGGTTTAATCAAATGTAAAATCAGGACATAATAGCCAACATTCTCCTCCTCCACACAGATGCTGTAACAAATGCAGAGACAAATTTGAACACTCTGATGAGACCCATGTTTCACTTCAATGGGAGAGAGAACTTTTCAAGGGTTCCTGAAGTACAGAGGTGTGAAGGGGCAGGTTTAAGATAAAGTAGAAACTTCCTAAAGCCAAAGACAAGGCCCTTTCCATTAACTCACACTTATTTCAAATGTTACAATCAACATTTTATAACACAAGTGCCTAAAAGGATTCCATTTGTAGAGAACCTCTAAGAGCTTTGTGAAAGTTCAATCTGTAAAGTTCAGCAGCAGCTAAGCCATTTACAGTCCTCACTCTCCTAAAGCACAAAAACCTTCAATTGACATCTCTTTCCCAATTACCCTACGCCCCACCTCCACCAAAAATAACACAAATCACCTTAATTTCCAATCATGCCAGTAAGAAAATTGGGAAAACGAGAATTCATGAATTTGGAAGTAAAACTGGCTGTACTCTCCTTTCTCTTTCAAAGTCCTTTTATGTTCACAATGTAAAGCACTCATTGAAAACAGAGTATACTAATTCTAGCAGCATTATCATTAAAATAAAGCAATGCCAAAACTCTGCTGCAATTTATTTTTCTTAGATAGTTCTAAAATCAGAATCACACTGTCACAAAAAGAGGAACTAAAGTGAGAAGTAATGTCCATTTATAACAATGTGTAATGAACCGTACTCATAACTAAAGGAATACAAATAAAGTCATATTGTACTAAAGATTAAACATTGTGATAATTACAACATATACACAGGTTTGGGTAATTATTCAAATCATAGCCTTGCACTGCTGATGAAAATATATACTGGAATAAAATACAATTGGCAGTATCAATCAAAATGCACATGTATACGATTACATATTAACCCCAACAATTCCACTGATCCTGAAGTATAAAAATAAAGATTTAAAACGATGTTTACTGGAGTTGCTTGTAACAGTGAAAAGTGAACATAACGAAATTTTCATTGCCAAGGGAGTTAAGTTTATAGTAAATTACTGTATAGCCGAACATAGAAGACTATGCTTCAATTACAAAGATTGAGGTAAATCTGTGTGCAGATAAGAAAAGATTTCTAGGATAGTCCATTAAGTAAAAAGAATGGAAAGGGTGTGCACAGTAAGCTACCATCAGTTTTTTTAAAAAAGGTGGGGGTGAGTCATATACTTGATGTACTTAGAATGTTTTTGGAAAGAAATGGAAGAAACACATCAATGTAAGAACTTTCCCCACCAACTACATGTGCTTCTTATTCAATTAAAAGAAATTAGTTAACAAAATAAGTCAATAACATTATCCATTGTTCCATGTCAATTAATAGTCATGGAAATGTGAATAAACATCTTATCTTTCAAGGTGGGAAAAATTAAAAATACAGTGATCCAGGTATATGTGTACACCTAGGTTCTTCAACATCTATGGTGGGCCAGCAGCTAAGAACAGCCTGCCCAGAAAACAGTCTTCCATTACATATCAACATCCTCAAACATACTCATGCCCATTTATCCAGCAATCAAGCCGCTAGAAAGAGCTATCTTAAGGTTAATAGTTTGTGATCTACCATTTATATATTAAGCATGTGCACTACATTATTTAAAATAACATATTAGAAAAAAATGTACAAATATGGGAGATGGTTAAATAAGGTATGGCATATTCACATGATAGAGCATTAATAATCACGAAAAATTCAAGTTTTAAGAGATATTTTGTAACATGGGAAAATGCTCATAACTGTGTTCAATGTAAAGAAATCAAAAACAAGAAATTTGACATTTTAAATATTCAAATGTATCCATTTGTTTTCCCCAAGCTTCTAGAGTTTGTGCCACGCTGGAAAATGTCTTCCTCACTGCAGCATTTTAAAAAATATTCATTTTGGGCTGGGCGTGGTGGCTCACAGCTGTAATCCTAGCACTTTGGGAGGCTGAGGTGGGAGGATCACCTGAGGTCAAGAGTTCAAGACCAGCCTGGCCAACATGGTGAAACCCTGTCTCTACTAAAGATACAAAAATTAGCCAGGTGTGGTGGCGCATGCCGGTAGTCCCAGCTACCTGGGAGGCCGAGGCAGGAGAACTGCTAGAACCAGGGAGGGGCAGGTTGCTGCGAGATCGCCCTATTGCACTCCAGCCTAGGCAACACAGTGAGTCGCCATCTCAAAAAAAAAAAAATTCACCTGTTTTCTTTTAATATATTTAATTTTATTTTTTTACATTTAAATATTTGATCAAACTGTAATTTATTGTGAAATAAAAAGAGGAGGGGTGACTCAATTTTAGTTTTCCATTTGAATAACTGTGATGAAGAATATTCCATTATTTTTTCCAGTGATTATAGATATCGTATCTTTACCATAATTAAACATTAAAATGATATAGATTTTGCCTCCAATTCCAAGGCAAGGATGGGAAAGGCAAAATTACTCAAGTGAGCTGTTCCACCCAAAGGGGAATAAGGGCAAGGGGAGGAGGCTAGTAACAATCGACAAGAAATTGATTGAATTTCCAGTCACAATAACGTTTATCTGCAAGGATATTACCAAGAATTTAGACGCCCTTGGAAAAAATAATTTTTGCCTATATTGGCGTCCAGGGGATAAAAATACTCTACTTACAAAGTTTGCTGTATCTGCCTTGATTGGGCCAACAAGTCCAATACACCAATTACAACCTATTTCATTAATCATACTTTTACCTACATTAAGGAAAAGTAGTCACTAATAAATAAACTGCTCTCCAAAACTATGTTCCAGGATTTATGATAATTTAAACTGCAGGAGAAGCATTTAGGTTCCAAAGTTTTAATTTTATCAAGCAAAGAAGTTGTTCCGTGTTTTTCTTTATTATTATTTTATTAACTTTTTGGGATTTTAATCCATTAAAACACAGAACTCTTAAGAAAAAAAAAAAAAAAACCATAGCCATTGCCAGCATTCCTCTTTTACTTATTAATTCTCCTCGTTCTCCTCATTAGCATGACAGACCACATGACAGCTCAAGGACATGGCTTGCTGAAATCACTCAGTGCACGGTTGGCCGGCAATGCAAAGAACACACAGGGCTGCCTCGTGCTGCTGAGTACAGCGGCTGTCCTCCGAATGTATTGGAAATAAACTAAAATCTTGTCTCTATATAGGGACCCAATAAATATTGGTAACAATGAAAAACACATCTATGCCATCAAAAAGCATTTGTTAAACTTAATACTGTAAGACACGATTTCAAGCCAGTGTGATGTTATTATAATTACACTTTTCACCATAAGTGATATGTTCACATTATCTCCTGCACTAGGATGCTGGTGTGTCTTTCTATCCAAGGCTGTTAAATTTAAAACAAAGTCAGTCAGCCCTATGGTCACACCCTTATTTCCAATTATGTTCTCTAACTCAGTGAGGACACCTCCACATAGGATTTACAAAGCAATGAGGACACCTGGTATGAACCAATCTTGAACTCTTGGTATCACTTAGAGACACAGAGACCTTGAGTGTGCAAAATCAGCCACTACTATGCAATGTGGTGTTATAGCCTCTTCCATCCAAGGTGGAGTCTAATTCTTTACCCCTCAATCTGGACAGGATTTATGATTTACCTGGGTCAAGAGACTGCTGTGCCACTTCCAAGTCTAGGACTCAAGAGGCAATTCTAATCATTCTCTTGAAACTCAACCAAACACCATATGAATAAGCCTAGACTAGCTTGGTAACACATGGTCCTATTACCACATTGCCTTAGCTAAGAGCCAGTCAAGCCAACAGCCAGTCAGTCCAAGAGCCAGAGAAGCAGAGCCACTTAGCTGGTCAGTGGCTGACTGAAGTAGAAGGAACAAGCCTAGTACAAATCAGAACTACCTGGCTGAGCCTGGCCCAAACTGTCAAACTGTAGAATTGTGAGCTACATAAATGGTGGCTGTTCTGAGCACTACCACAAAAGCTAACTGATGCACTGTACAACTTTAGATGAAGGAACTCTAGGTACCATGGATTTACAGGCAGAGTTCCAGTCAAGAACACCATGACACTAAAGGAACTTCTGAAAGCATCCATGCAGCCAAGTGCTTCTTCCATCTCCACTCCCTCCTTTAAACCCTCGAAGTCTTCCAAGATCATAAAATTAAGCCGATTTGCTTACCACTGTCCACAAGAAGCTAAACCACATGGCTCCTGCCTGCCTTGCCGGTCCTCGGTCCTGCTACCCGCTGCTCTTCACAATGTTCCCGCTGCACTGGCTTGCCTTCTGTTCCTCCAAATGGCCACTGTTCACCTGAGGGCCTTTGCACTGGCTGCTCACTCCTCCTGAGTTACTGTGCTACCAGATCATCCTATGGCCAGTCCTGTCATACCAATCACTCCTCAAGAGAATCCCTCTCCTTCTTTTGTATAATCACCTGAGATTTTCTTGTTTATTCATTCGTGTATCATCTTTCTCCCTTTACCGAAATGTCAACTTCACAAGAGCAGGCTAGCTCATTCACTGTTGTGTGTCTCTTACCTAGAAGCGTTCCAGACACAGAGTATAAGCTCACTAAATATTTGTTGAATAAATGTATATGAATGAATGCGCTAAAGACTGTAACAAAACAATAAAAATATATGTGTATGAACCCAAATTTGACACAGCTCATTATGACACAGGTGGGGATATAACAAGGTTTAAAATATGCTCTACCTAATATAACTATGTAAGTATAAGTCATATGTACCATGTGGTTGGTGATAACACTCTTGCATTACATGACTGTTACTAAAAATCAAACCAAAAACCAATTTTGCTATATTGAATACATATATATGCATTTGATGCATTTCTCTTTAGCCAAGAGTAGACCTTAAATTCCTATAAACTGATGGCAATAAAATGAGTATGTATGTTGCTCAAAGATAGATCTTTTCTATCCATCCTGAGTTAAGAGGTAATGACTTTTAGACTTGAATCATACCAACAAATGACTCCAGTTAGACTACAGTAAATATTTTATAAAAATATATACAGTTCATAGTCCTTCCAAACAATTTTAAAAAGTAATTTTGAGCTTTCCAATTTAGGTTGGTTGACCACAACGCAGTGGATGATAAGAATATCTGCCTATGCTACAGGGCGTGATTGTAAAGGATACTGACAGGCCCAAATTCTACACAAGAATAGTGGCACTCAGAAGGCTCACGTGGTCACAGTACCATACTTTTTCCATAAATAATTTTCTTGAGAGAGCGGAATAGTGTAACCCTGTCAGTTACATGATGACATTATTTGTAGATTTGGGGGCATTAAGAATGCTATACCTAAGGAAATCACATGTATCAAAGTTTATCATTTCCATACTTCCAGCGTTTATCAAAAAACATGGCTATGGAATCATGAACAATATAGACCAAAATATAGTTATCTATTCATTATTTCATTTGGCCTTTCCAATGCAACACACGCGTACATATAAAACATCTAGATTTCTAAACAAACATTTTGAAAACAGGTCGTATTTTCAATAAAAGCAATGCACTCCCTTCAGATCTTTCTGTAAACCGTATCTTATTAAATTAGAAAACACTAATACTTATTCATTACATTGTTATTTCTACATGATTGATTTTTCTGTATAATTCAAATTAATAACTATTTCTTCTTAACACTGTATATACTTATTCCTAAATTCTAAAACGTTTGATGAAGGAAAATAAAAATGATGGGTGTCCAGGCAGTGAGGGACTGTTAAAAATATTTGAGCACTAAGTAAGTGGTAGTTAATAAACTTTTAAAAAGTGAGATAATATTTAGTCATATTCTAAATATTTATTTTGCATTATGTGATATAATTTGGTCATAATTCAATGCCATCTTCTTTAAGCAATACTTCTCAATTTACCCAACCATTTACACACACACACACACACACACACACACACACACACACACACACACACGTAGTTTATGAAGCCAATATATTATGCCACAGCTTGGTAAGTTTAGATTCTCTAAAACTGTAAGACAATAAATAAACCCTTTTCCTAAATTTTGACATTTCATAAAAAAGAAAATATTACATTTAAAAAATATCTGGATAAATCAACTAAAATACCAAAAGATAAAAATGTGGCTAAGGTACTATTTGATCATACTTAAATCCCTCTCCCAGTCCCACCCCACTGTTGATGTTAGAAAAGCAAAATGGAAGTTGTTACAAAGTCACTATGTAGAAGACACACTGTGGACACACAGGCTGTGACCATCCCCAAGATAAAGGAATGTAAAAGTTAACTATGGTATCAAAGAAAACAAGGTGCAACAAAGATGACTTTATTGATTAGATGAGAATGAAAAGATGTTTGAAAAACAAATACAGTTTTAGATCAACAAATTAAACTTCTATTACAGCCAGCAAATGGCTGTGCATACATCTCATCTTGATTGTGTGTCACTGGTTTTCTTTCTGCTGCCCTGTTCCCTGTCCAAACGTCCCTGTCCCCAACTCTGTCACTTGGGTCCAAATGTCAAAAAACTAACAGATGAGAAAACTTCTTTCTTATCCTAAAATACTTCTACCAAAACAGATGGGGGTTTCAAAACACTGAAATAGTGGTTACAATCAAAGACATTTATCACAGTGCGTATTTAAAATCTTTCAAAGTTCAAATTAAGTAGTATAGTACTATTTTGATTATCAAATTGGAATGGAAAGGCAATTCAATAAAAGAAACAGAAAGAATGTAAGATTAGGTATACTGAAATTTAACCACATAGTTTTAACTTTTACCTTAAAATGAATTCTGGAAACTTATTTTGAAGAATCTAATTAGGTAAACTAATAAGTTCGAAGCTAAGAAAAAAAGACTCTAGGGAAGACAGACACCTTTTTTTTTTTTTTTTAAATTCTTTTCAGATTTCTCAAAAGTCCTACTTGTCCAAAGAATCTTAACTAAACTGGCTCCCCACCAATCATGTCATCTCCCTTTCTTCTCTCACATAAACTGCTTAATACAGCCTTACCTGCTAAAAGCAATAATAATAAACATGTATGCATTACATGGGAAGGAAACTCAGGCTACCTAATACAGGACATTCTGTAAGAGGTAAATTTAGGAAGAGAAGTTCGAAGTTTTCCAGGTAACTGTCACAATACCACTATTCCACTCTGCTCCCCTTCGCCTCTTTAAAAAGTGTATCTTCTAATAGCCAGGCGCAGTGGCACGGATCTGTAATCCCATCTAATAAATAGACCAAGGCAGGACAATTGCTAGAGCTCAGGAGTTCGAGACCAAAACAATGAGAACCCCTCCCCCCATTTCAAAAATAAAAAGGGTCTTTTAGCACAAAAAAAGTCAGAGATGATTACAAATGTGCACAAATTACAGATGCGTACAAATGCGATGATTCTCTGCGCACCTAGGAAATAGGTTTCCGAGGATTCATGAGGCTTAGGTGAGACTGGAAGCAATGAAGAAAAACCTGAAAGCTAGACAGCTCTGAGATGAAGACTGGCCCCAAGAAGAAGGCAGGCGCCGCCACTTGTCTAGACCAAGTGCTCTTGATCTGTAGCTGCTTTATTAAATAAAACTACTTCATATCAAGGGTACATCTTGACATTAAATAATAAAGTCACTTTAAAATACTATTGACACATGATTACAGTGCTCTCCCAAAGAATAAATTACCTGAACATGGAAAAGAGGAGGAGTCTTTTGGCTCAACCACAGAAAGCAGTATTGCTTGGAAAAAGAAAATATAAGTGATTTGTCTCTTTCCATGATAAAAACACAGGAGTCAAAGGAGAGATCTGATTTTTAAAAACAGGCCAGGTGCAGTGGCTTATGCCTGTAATCCCAGCACTTGGGGAGGCTGAGGCAGGTGGATCACCCTAGGTCAGCAGTGTGAGACAAGCCTGGCCAACGTGGTGAAACCCTGTCTCTACTAAAAATATAAAAATTAGCCAGGCATGGTGGCGGGTGCCTGTAATCCCAGCTACTCAGGAGGCTGAGGCAGGAGAATTGCTTGAACTCAGGAGGCAGAGGTTGCAGTGAGTCAAAATTGTACCACTGCACTCCAACCTGGGCAACAGAGACTCACTCAAAAAAAAAAAAAAAAAAAAATATATATATATATATATATATATATATATATATTCCAGCTGAAATATATATATATTCCAGCACAATATTACAGCCACTTTGGAGAAGTTTGGCAGTTTCTTACAAAGGTAAATGCAGTCTGCTATATGATCTAGCAATCCTCTATTTCTAGGTATTCACCCAAAAGCAATGAAAATATATTCACATGAAAGCCTTTATGAGTGTGTTTAGGGAGGCTTTCATCATAGCTGACAAAAACTGAAAACAATCCAAATACCCTTCAACTGATGAGTGGATAAACAAAACTATGATCATATCCAAACAATGGAAAACGACTCACGAATGAAAAGGAATTGACTTTACTGACACAAACAAGGACATGCATGACTCTCAAATGCACTGTGCTAAGTAAAAGAAGCCTGACTCAAGAGGCCACCCACTATATGATTCCATCCATATGACATTCTGGAAAAGGCCAATCTACACAGAAAGAACACAGATCTGTGGCGGCCTGGGTGTAACAGGGAGGAACTAACTATAAAGATAGAGGAGAACTCGTTAAGGTAACAGGAATGTTCTACCGTCCTACTAGAATACTGTCCTGCCTTACACATCATTGTTACGCATTTCTCAACATAGTAATCCATCCACAATGCTCAGAAAACTTTCATCTTGTCCAAATATTCAGACATGAATTAAAACAATATCCCATAGTTTCTCATCTTAAAATTCCTTTAGTTTCCACTATGTAACACATCTTTTTGTTTTGATGAAGTGTTCTAGAATACAGAGTTAAATTTTACATTTGATAATTTCTAGACATTTCTGCATGATTTTGGAATTGCTACAATTTTCTTATGGAGGAGGTCGAAGTTTTTGAGATTTTTTGCTTTGGAGTAAGGGATCATTTATCTACTATGTTTCTTTGTTATTTAATACAACTGCACATAAATGTCAACTTTAACATGAAAACCGGCAAATCAACTTAAAATCAGAACTGCAGCCAATGGTGAAGTTGTCTGTACAAGTGCAGGCATGAAAATTATTACACAACCTTCAGATCTGAAGCATGGCACTTAACACTTCATCACCGTACCTTTTTCTTATAACTCAGAAATGTCCAGAACTACACCATGAAGTTCCTTTCTACTTAGTAGCAAAAAGCACGAAATGTAGTCTCAAGGATGAAAAGCTAGATTTTGTTTTCTTTCTTTTCCTTTTTTTTTTTTTAACAGAATCTCACTCTGTTGCCAACGCTGGAGTCCAGTGGTGTAGTCAAGGTTCACTGCAACCTCTGCCTCCAGGTTCAAGTGATTCCCCCTACCTCAGCCACCTGAGTAGCTGGGATTACAGGTGTGTGCCACCAGGTCTGGCCGGCTTTTTGTTGTTGTTGTTGTTGTTTGTTTGTTTGTTTGCATTTTTAGTAGAGATGGGGTTTTGCCATGTTGGCCAGGCTGGTCTCGAACTCCTGACCTCAAGTGATCTGCCGGTCTCAGCCTCCTCAAGTATTGGGATTAAAGGCATGAGCCACTGTGCCCAGCCCCAAAAGCTAGATTTTGATGTATGAAACATCTACAGCCAGTAAGCCCTTTCAACATTTTAATATTAAGCAGACTCAATCTGTCCACTCAACTTTGTTCATACAAATCTGCTTTTTAAACAAAAATGAGGTTTCTGAAATAATTTACAACCAAACATAAAAAGAAACTTGTCACTTGGCAGTAAGATTCATTTATGTTATGTTTTTCCAAGAGTTTATAAACAACCTTGGTCAGTGTTTGGGATGAAACGACCCCAGTTCCTGAAAGAGTTAAACCACATATCGTTTTTGTGGCAGGAAGGGTATAAGAAGCAATGTTCCACAGAGCGGCACTTCAGCACTGCTGATGAAAATGTTGTAAGACAAATCCTTCTTCTACAAAGAGGCCTTCAAGTTAAGTAACATCTCTGCATAGGCAGATAAATCTCATGTGAAGTGTAGGCTGAATGCCATGGTTTATGTTACCAACTATTTTAATAAAATTCACTATTTTAAAATGGGGAAATTGGTGAAAGTTTAAAGTATAAATAACCTGAGATAATGTAGCTACAACCCACATGCAAAATTGGTCAAGCCATACACTTGCTTGAAATCTCACTTGAATGTATTATTTATATCAAGACTACCTTTGGCAAACCTAGGGGAGCACAGGACTCACCCACTCACTATCATATTAGGTAGGTAAAGTTTAACTTCAAAATTTGCTGTAAACTTTGCAAATGTTTGTAGCAAATAGAAATTACTGTTGGAGGAGAAGTCATAAGTGACTCCCAAATAGATAAACCTTGTTGATATTTACTTGGGTTAAGATTTTAAAATCCAAGACTTTCCAAATAACATTAAAATAGTGGCTGCAAACTAAACTTTGATGTACCTACAACGTCAGACCCATTATGACCAACCTGCGGCAGGTCAGTGTAACAGAACATGCCAGGACAATGGAGGGAAATCATTTTTTTACTCAACTCTCGTTACATTGTTTTCAAATTGCTCCAGTTTATGTAAAATAATTTGTATTGTTTTCTTTTTTAATTGTACTTATGCCTTCTGAGATACGCAGAAAATTAAGCTTTTCCATAAATTCAGTATTCACAAAGCTGGGGAGTTAAAAGCTTGTAAACCCCAAATTCACTGACCTGCATCAATTTAACCACTATTACAAGAGACTGCAGCTCAAAACCTAAAAAGAGTTGCTAATCCTGCCCTATAGATAGTGAGTGTTTATTCTCACAAAGCATTTGCTTTTCCTGTTAGGAAGCGCAGGAGTGAGGAGAGGATATGGAATACGAGAATACCTCCTAGTATGCAACTCACCTAAATAATATGAAATTTAACTTAATTTAAACTGGAACTGACAAATGTCATCAGTTAACAACAACGATCAAGGTTAGAAATGTCCCTGCAATCCATTATTTTTATAAAATCTATCTGTATACAGATCACAAACACAGAAATTGCTACATGAAAATTTCTATGCATATTCACACGTGCGGTAATTACTACAAGGCATAAAAACAAACAGAAGAATGTTAATATTTAGAACTCTTCAAGGCCATTTCTCTTAAACATTTCAAAATACTTTTGGATTCTGTCTCTACATCAACACCGAAAACTTTAAACTACATTGTTATAATGGATCATCAATTAAATTTGCAGAATTCCAAAATTAAGTTGCTTTGAGTATGATAAAAATACACACATACCAAGTTATAAGTTATCTGCGTAAGAAGTATCAACAAGAGAATAAACAACTAGAATTTTTCTCACAGAGTGAGAAAAAAGTGTAAAAAGCAAAGCGGCCATCGCTGATTGCTACTAGTAGGATAAAATTCATGTCTTGGTTAATCTATTATAGTTTTATGCGTTGTTTAGCTTACTTGAAAAAGTCGTCAAATGCCCCTAGATTGCAGATTGCAACGTCCTACCTAAAACACCTACAAGTGACCAAGAGACCACCCAGTGATCCCAAAGTCTCCAAGGCAGAGACAGGATGAAAAATAATATCCCGACAAGACTCTTTAGCATTTAATTAAGAACAGGAAAGCACAGGCAGGAGATGAAACTTTACAAGCCTAGGCGTTTCTCGGCTTTAAAAAAAAAAAAATGCTGTGAGTTGGTTTTCCCAGCAAGGAAGGTTGATGAGCATGCACTTGGCTCCGAGATGCAGCTATTAACACAAAATCCAAGGGCCTGGCTAAGCCGCCCAGTCTCGGTGCGTCGGGTAACAGCCAATGGCGGCGGCGTGCCAGCCTCGCCCCGCCCACCCCCCGTCGGCCCCGCCTCCAACCTCGCCGCCCTTCCGCAGGCCCCGCCCGTTCTCGGCTGCCTGGGCTCGCGGCACGGCGCCTTCCTCTATAGTTCCTGGCTTTTGCCCACCGTCAGCTGCTCGTTTCAATTAGCGCGAATGAGTTCCAACTCATCCAGCCCTTAAGTTTGGGTGGTGGTTTTGAGAGGGGGAAAGATGCACCAAAGGAAGCAGGGGAAAAATAAAACCTTAAGCGCTGGGCGCGCCACGCGGGACGCCGAGGTTAGGGGCGCGCGGCGAGGTAGGGGGGCAGCGGCGCGAGACGGCGCAGGGGAAACGCTGGATGCCTGCGTGAGTCTGACCGCGCCGGCTCATGTGAACGCGAAGCTGTGTCAGCAGAAACTTTAGAAAACACGCTGTGCGTGAGGCCGCCGCCTCCCGCCTCCAGGAGGAGCCTACGGGCGCGCGAGGCGGACGGTGCCTGCAGGCGGCAGCCGCGCTCGTCCGGAAGGGAATGTGGCTGCCGCCGGCGCCTCCCTCCGCAGAGGCCCACAAAGGCCCATCTGTGCGCGGTGCGGCGCGGCCCGGGGAGCGCCGCGGCGCCGTCTGAGGAGCCCGGGCCTGTCCGGTCAGGCTGGGGACGCGGTTGTTTTCGTCCCCCTGTCCCCGCCCCCACGAGCCTACGTGAGGGGTAGGGAGGGCGGCGCCGGAACCCCCGCCCGAGCCGGGCCTGCCAGCAGAGGCCGCCGGGCTGCTGTGTGACTCGGTTCTCGCCGCCCTCATCCTCTCCCGGCGCCTCTGCAGCAGGATTAATTCCGCCCACAGCCTGGTGGTCCCACGCCCCGGGGGATTCCGGGATCCGTCGAATCACTGGTTCTCCCTTCGGAGGTGTCCGGCTTCTTCCGTGGGCGCGGGCGAGTCTCACCGCGGGGCCGGCGCGTGAAGAAAACAAAAGAAACCAAGGCGAGCTGTGGACGCGCAGTGAGGACCGGAAAGCGAGGCCTGAGAGCCGGCGGCCTGGAAGCGGCCCTGCGTCCTTCACACCCTCTCTCTAAAATCCCCTCTCTCAAGCCAGGCTCTGGCCACGAGTGAAAGCGTGGCCGAGGAGAGAAGGCCGCCGCCGCCGCGCAGGCATCCGGGCGGGGAAGGGTGGGCGGGAGATTCCGGGCCGCTGTTTCAAGGCAAGCGCTGAAAGTTTCCGTGTCCCAAATCTCTAATTTCTTTATCAAGTTCTGCAAAGAAGCAACATTCCTTCGGCCATTAAGATTATAAGAATGTATCGTTTTTAGCCACAAGTTCCAGGTTACTTTTTGAAAGAAAATTAAGGACTCAAGTAGATCAGGAAAAGAAACTACGTAAAGCATAAACTCACGTTACCACTTCTTAGAAACAAAATTATTATTGAGTTATGACCAATAGTTATATAAAGAGAGAGGTGACAAGTCTTTGGTGAGGAAAAAGCCATGGGAAAAAAACTGGAGGAGCAAAAACAATTTTGAGGAAATTACAGTTTGAAACCACCACCATTTAATATTTTGACTCGGGATCTGAGTAGGAGAAATGGCCAAGCTAGGCTTCTCTGTTGTTTATGTGATGCCATCTCATTCAGTTCTACCTACTATTTATAGCTCCAACAGCATCAGAAAGACAAAAACATGCCTGGTGGCTAGAGAATTCAAACAACCCCTTATAAAAAAGTTAAAGTTTGGGTTAATTAAAAAAAAATTCAGATTATATATTTTTAGGTTCCAATTTACAGTTGTGTGGTTATATATTATCGCAATAAACGATCTGCCCATGGACTGGTTTTCGGTTTTGAGACATGTTTAAATTATATCCCTTACAGAGTGCTCAACTTGCATGGGGGTAAATGACTAACATAAAATGACTACAAGGTTAAAAAGCAAGAATAAAGAACTACATCCATTTTAGGTCAGTTCTTCATCAGAGAAGGAATGTTAAAAATTTATTTCCATCCAATTCATTTTCTAAGTATTAATTTTCCTAAATAAAACATTTCCCTAACGGCAAATTTGCTTGTTATGTCTATTCCCTCCTTCCTGAAATGACTTTCTTCTCTCTGACAGCTTTGTCTTTTGCTACTTCTTCATCCTCCAAATTGTGCCAATTTGTTTCACTTTTTATTCATCTTTGCTAAAAGAGAAAGGCAGGAGGCGAAAAAACCCTAAAGGACTTGAGATTTTCAGATGGTTCTAATTCTAGAAACATAATGGCTGCATATGAAGGGGAAGACAGGAGTCATCCAGATACACCCAGATTTTCTCTTGGCTTGGTGGGCTGAATGAATGGCATGGTTGTGTCCTCAGCAATTTGACATGCTTGTGGTATATCCGTGGAGGTGATCCGCTGGCAGTAGGAAATACACGTCATGGTACAAGTTGCAGGAGACTAAAGAACATGGATTCGCAATTAGATGACAGTTGAGTTGTGAGTGTGGATGACGGAGTTTTATCATAAAAAGTCATCGCAAAGGATGGAGATGAGAATCGATAGAGCCTAAAAAAGAACCTTCAGGAGTACCAACATTTAATGGACAAGTTCTTCCCTCCTTCCTTGATGAAAGCAAAAGCCACCAGGCTAGAAATTTTACAATTTCAGAACTGCTTTTTCCTCCAAATCTAGAGAGAAATGGGAAGTTGAGACATGGACTCAGGTAACACTATGCAGAACTGAATTTAACTCCTCCAAGCAGTGGCTTTGGAGAAGTCAGGCAAGTTTCTTAGCATCTCTGGGCTTCAGCTTCTTCATGTATATAATGACAGGCTGCTCTGATGGTTGTTATGAGAATGAAATCAGCACTTACCAGATGCTGGCTATGAACATCATCTGACCATTCCTGAAATACAGACTAGCCTCCATTCCCATTACCAATGCCTTGAGACTCGCATCTCTCCTCCTAAGCCTAGAATACTGTGAAACTGGCTCTTTCCAACCCATTCTCCCTCACAGTGCCCCCAGTGTCCTCTTCAGATAACAGATTTGAATATGTCATTCTGCTTAACATCCCTCAGACCATAAGAACTGGGTCTAGACATCTTACCTCAGGATAGAGGGCTTTGGAGAACCTGTTCCTAATCTGCCATGCGATATCACCCTCTACCTCAACTCATTAATGGAATATGAAGCACCCTGTCATGATGTATGTGCTGAACCTACTGTATTTTTTTTCACCCCTTTATTCATACAGATCCCTTCACTTTCCCTGTACATTTGCCCTTTGAGGTCATGCTTCCAAGTCTTCCCTGACGCCCCATGGTTGGAATCTACTGCACTTTATGTACTACTGCACTGGACTGATAGAATTTTACTGTTTTATATGTAATCACATACATGTCTATTTTCCTTTTAACCTCTGAAGGCAAGGGCCATCCATTGTGAATTTATGTATATTTTCCCACCTGAAAAATCCATAGAAAAGTTTGCTACAGATTAATTTAGCTACTAAATTTAAGCAGAAATGAAAGATGTGCTGGAAACCAGAAGTTCTCATAGGCCAGAAATCCAAAACTTCAGATCAGTAAACAAGAATAAGGTTGAGACCTGAAAGTTATCTTTCTCACATGTAGATCAGTAATAATTTTTGACAAGTATCTCTAGGAAGCAGAGGTTTATCATAATAAGGAAGTAGTTATGCCAGGCATGGTGGCTCATGCCTGTAAACCCAGCACTTTGGGAGGCCAAGGCAGGAGGATCACGAGGTCAGGAGTTTGAGACCTGCCTGGCCAATATGGTGAAACTCTGTCTCTACTAAAAATACAAAAATTAGCTGGGTGTGGTGGCGCACGCCTGTAGTCCCAGCTGCTGGGAGGCTGAGGCAGAACAATCACTTGAACCCGGGAGGCGGAGGCTGCAGTAAGCCGAGGTTGCACCACTGCACTCCAGCCTGGACGACAGAGCGAGACTCCATGTCAAAAGAAAAAAAAAGGAAACAGTTATTTTTAAAATGTACTACTTTTTGTTTAGACATTCTTTCCCTAAACAGCCAGTTTCCATTTTATTTATTATTTTACTTTTAGAGACAGGGTCTTGCTCTGTTGCCCAGGCTGGAGTGCCATGGCACGATCGTGACTCACTGCAGCCTCAATTTCCTGGGCTCAAGCGATCCTCCCACCTTAGCCCCTCTAGTAACTGGGACTACGAGCACATGACACCATGCCTGGCTAATTTTTTTATTTTTTGTAGAGATGGGGTCTTACTATGTTGCCCAGGCTGGTCTCCAACTCCTGGGCTCAAGCAATCCTTCTGCCTCAGCTTCCCAAAGTGCTGGGATTTCAGGCATGAGCCACACCGCACCCAGCCCAGTTTCCATTTTAGAAATGTTTAGGCTCTAGACATTTGCACCACAGCAGAAGAAGCTGGAGCTATGGTGACTTTCAATTTCAAAGCAGATTCTGGGAAGCTATGACATTCTACATATGAGGCCTTCTTTACTCATGGATTGTCCTAACTACAGGTTTGTTTTCAGATGAATGCAGTCTGGTCTCAGGAAAGACCCCCAAAGAGGTTAAAAAGCAATTACCTAGAGGAATATGAGTTTTATTTTGAATTTCAGCTAGTACTGCTCATTTGTTACTACTGATGAATTCCTAAAGAAAAATGCTAACTAAATGCCTTAAATCCCTTTGGGAACAAGGTAATAAGTAAACACATATTTGATAAAATCTAATAGTCGTTTAATAGCCAAAAGAAACATATTTTATAAAATCTAATAGTCATCTATTAGCCAAAACAAACAAACAAACAAAGAACATCTTCCTGTGGTCCCAGTAGATGTTTTACTGATTGGAAGTATTACAGCTCAGTGAGTATGAATTAGTTCCCAATCTGCCCTCTCCAAAACTCTCCCTAATCAACAATGTGGCTTTAAAATTTACCAGAATTGTTGATGGATTACCAGAGGTTTATACACTGGGCAGTGACATTCGAAACAAGGGCAATCCACCACTATAACAGGTCCACAAGGAAGGGCCACTCGCTGGGGTGAAGAAGTTGTGTTTGGTGTAGGTTTGTCTAGAGCCACCCTGTCCAACAGAAATCCAACTACATATGTAATTTACCATTTCCTAGCAGCCACATTAAGAAAAGGGAAACAGGTGGAATTATTTTGATAACATGTTTTATTTGACCCAACATACCCCAAATTTTATCATTTCAACCTTTAAGCAATACAAAATTAATGAAATACAGTTAAGTCTTCACTTAATAACATCCATAGGTTCCTTGGAAACCATGACTTTAAGTAATATGCCCTATGAGGAAACCAATTTTTCTACAGGCCAATTGATATAAGAAATAAGACTCAAAATACTTACAATATTAAACATCGAAACAAATGTGAGCTATACACACATTTAAGAAAGATTAGTAAAAATAAGTAGTATCATTATTTAACCAAGTATTCCACTTTGTAAAGTTTGGGGTGCACATGGGCGGGACCCACTCTGGCCAGAATGCCACTCCATTGCAGGGCCACTCACACACCCACAATCACTCACATTGGGACCACGCAGCCATGCCAGGTCCCATAACAGGCACATCTTCGGGATGTAGAAGGAAGCTCCACACAGACAGTGGCCCCAGCTGGGAATTTATATATATTTTTTCTCCTCAAAGTTATAAGGAAACAACATTAAACAAAACAATATTATTCAAGGACTTGCTGTATTTTACTTTGTTTTTAATGCCATGTCTTCAAAATCTGATGTATATCTTTTACTTGCAGTAGATCTCACTTTGTAAAGTAGCCACAATTCAAGTGCTCAACAACCACACTGGACAAATCTAGATATTTGGGGTGGGGATGGCGATGGTGGCACCCATTTGCAATTGAGTACAGAAGTTTAAAATTATATTGAGGGTCCTCTTTTTTAAAAAACTGAAGACATAATTGCATATCAATGTATCAGTGATTACATTACTGATATGAAAATACAGCACAAAGCATTAAAAGGGGAAATAATGATTAATGCTGAAATGTTTCTAATAATGCAAAATAGCAGCCAATAGTCATTTGACGGACACTGTCTACAAGCCAGGCTGGCTCAGGTACTGTACTTAAACTAGGCAAATGTCTTCGAGATAAAAGAACCACTTCTACCAACTCTTCCCCTGAGCAAACTGAAAAACATTTCCATTTGTGAGAAGATGTCTCCCTACAGCTATATCAAGAGGCTCTGAATTGGTCTAATTTTTGCTGTCTCGAAGGCAATGAAGATGCAGGATTCACATCACAGCTTTGTTTTTCTTTTGGAGGGTAGGGGGATGTATGTAGCAGTGGGGTCGGAGTAACGCTGTGATTGGCACAATGAGGACAGGAGAACATCTATAATTTTACTATCGTGCCAGGAACGAAAGCAGTGAAGTGAAGACAGAATGACAGCAAATGCAGGGTTGTACGATAAGTCAGCACCTGGGAAACTCTGAAGTCAGGAGAACCAACTGCTCCCAATAGAAACAGGCTATAGAAGCGTTTTAACTGCAGTGGGTCCCCTTTAGAATAACTCTGATCAGTTCTAGAAATGTCAGATTTAAAAGTATTATCTTCCCCATGGATCTATCAGAGACAGTCTGTCTTTTCTTGAGCAATCTTATTCACACCCAGGAGAATATCAAATATGGCTTCAAATATCAAATATTGTGATGAATCCTAAATCTGTGCCTTAGTTTCCTCCACCCAAGCTCCAGGACTGACCAGACCTCTCCAACTGCACACTAAACAGTCCCATGAGGATGTCCTTCAAAAACCTTGAATTGAACATGTCAAAAACTAAACTAATTTTCTCTCTTCTGCTGATCCCTAACCAACTTCTGTATTGTCAGTTATTGACAGACTGTTTCCCAATCTGCCCAAGCTCAAAACTCTGGGACTTATCCACTTCTCCTTGTATTGTTCCAATCAGAAATCATATCACTGTCTTTCTCTGTATCTCCATCAGGCTCTCATCAACTCTTTATTCTTCAAGTCACAGTTCAGTTCAAACTTATTCCCCAAATATTTTCTAAGTAGCTACCATGTGCAGGACATTGTGTGAAAAACGCTGGATTAAAAGATGCATGTGGCATCAAATGTCATCTCGTCTTTCCCAGTCTGAAGCCCTCGGTCAGGTTAGCCAGCTGCTCTTCAAAATATTGAGTTATAATAATCCGATTGTTTATTACTTTAGCCTGCATGTTCCTGTAAGATGGAGAGTGGCGGCCGGGCGCATTGGCTCAAGCCTGTAATCCCAGCACCTTGGGAGGCCGAGTCCCAGCACTTTGGGAGGCCGAGACGGGCGGATCACGAGGTCAGGAGATAGCCATCCTGGCTAACACGGTGAAACTCCGTCTCTACTAAAAAACATGAAAAACTTGCCGGGCAAGGTGGCGGGCGCCTGTAGTCCCAGCTGCTTGGGAGGCTGAGGCAGGAGAATGGGGTAAACCCGTGAGGCGGAGCTTGCAGTGAGCTGAGATCGTGCCACTGCACTCCAGCCCGGGCGACAGAGCAAGACTCGGTCTAAAAAAAAAAAAAAGATGGAGAGTGGTATATTTTGCTATTCATTTTTTTATTCCTGGCATAATACAGAGACTAGTACAGTATTTTAGTATACAAAAGGTAATTGATCATTTTTGACTCATCATGCTTTAGTTTATAAAGGAAATGTAATGGCTCTAGATACCAATCTAAAGATTCATGTTTAACTGAAAAACCACTGTGTTTCTCATATTTGGAATTCAGATGATCACCCTTCTATCAAAAAGCTGATTAATTCAATGGTGTTGACAATATCACCCAAACTGTACTGCACATGGTGACTCTGTCATATATCTATAAAGCCTAGTAGCTGTATTGGGTGAGATGAAAAAAGTGCTTATATTCCACAGCAACATAATTACAAATAAGCTTTAACCTATTGAAGTGTAGAGTCTCTCTTATCACTTTTGTAGCAGGACCCTAGTTACTAATAATTCATAGTATACCTCCCCTTATTTTAAAACTCATATGATAGCTGATTTACTAACTGCAGCAATCAGGGTTCCTAGAAAGAACAAAAACTGAATTGAGCTAACTAAGGAAGTGGATTTCATTAAAAATATTGGGTTTGTTTACAGAATCCGTAGTGGAGAACCAGGATTGCACAAAAAAAGCTAAGAACCAAGGGAGACTGGTCAACAGAAATAATTTGCCCAGAATGTCACCACCAACAGTTCTAATAATGGACACATGATGCTGACAATATTGCTAGACTCCAAAGTCTGTGAAGTTTAACCAGGCAAGAGCTAATGGCTGGCCAGGCCTTAGTCATTAGTCACATGCTCCCTCAGTAGCATCTAAGATCTGTCTCCTTTGGATTCAGTAGCAGAAAATACATGCTGCGTTTTAAGTTCCATACCTTTCTTTCGTCCCCCAAAGAAAGCAGGTTTATATGCTAGTCACTAGAAACAAAACAAAAAAAACCCAGCAATATTCAAATATTCAATAATGTCATCAAAAATTTCATGATGCCCAAAGGTTTTGTGTGTGCATTAGCAATGTACAAAGTCAAGGCATTGATCTTGAGCAAAGCACCGAGTATAAGATTCCCATAGTGCTAGCCTATGTTACTGAACAGACTCAAATGGCTGACTCCTTTCATTGATTTTTGCTTGTCACTTCTATTCTGTTCAGGCCTGCCACTGAATTCCCTTCGTGCTGATATGTAATTTGGCTATAGTGAAATCAGTTTCTAGTCAGTAGAGGAAAAAAGGTAAGTCATGAGATTGTGTGCAGGCACCCCTCAACCTTCAGTAGACATTCAACCAAAATCTTCCTGTGGTATTTAATGTGAGTGTTGGATACCAGGGTCACTTTGAGCAAAAATGCAAAACACACACTGAAATATTTGGCTCGTGACAGATCCTGTTTTCAGTGTTAACTAATCTGGTAAATGCCTTTTAACTAACCCAAGGAAGTAGATATGAAGCAGTAATAAAGCACCTAGCATTTCTATTTTTATCATTACCTTCGACTGAGGTCTCAACTTCAGGGCACAACAGTTGCAACACAGAATTCTTTTCCTGCCATCACTCCATCTCACATGAATGGTACTGAGTCCATAGGCTTCAGAGAGCTCTGGATCTAAATGTCATGCAATAGAGGAGGCCACTCCTGGGATCATCTCAGAGAGTGAGGAACCTAGGTTGGGACTGAGTTTTGAAGGCACTAAATGCCTCTGCAATTACTGCCTTCAAAGTGCCTTAGGCAGCACTAGAGTGGCAAAATGGCAAGTTCAAAACTTCACGACGGCAGGGTACAGTGGCTCACACCTGTAATCCCAGCACTTTGGGAGGCTGAGGTGGGCAGATCACCTGAGGTCGGGAGTTCAAGACCAGTCTGACCAACATGGAAAAACGCCATCTCTACTAAAAACACAAGATTAGCCGGGCATGGTGGTACATGCCTGTAATCTCAGACCTCGGGAGGCTGAGGCAGGATAATTGCTTCAACCCAGGATGCGGAGGCAGTGGTGAGCCAAGATCATGTCATTGCACTCCAGCCTGGGCAACAAGAGCGAAACTCCATCTCAAAAAAAAACAAAACAAAACTTCATGCCATACTTAAAAAACCTCACCATGTAAGGTCCCATACCATTCCTATTATTTGCGCGCATTTGTTGCTTTCATTGTTAATTTGCAGTATTATTCATAGATCTGAAACGAACTCTGGATATTAACAGAGTACAACTTCTTATTTCATAGATGAGGAAAACGGAAGCCAAATAGGATAAATGACTTGTCTAAGGTCATGTACAATTATTTGAGGAAATTAGACTAAAGCCTAGGTCTCTTGCCCCCTGGCTGTTACTCTTTGTACTACAGTATACCATCCCAATAATATCTTATATTTACAGTTAGTTACAGTCAACCACTGACAACCAAGGCCAGTTGCATATAGGCAGCCTGTGCATACCAGGGAGCCCTTAGTTAGCCTCCAGTATACCATATATTCACCAAAGGTAGCCCTAATCCTCATCATGTATTCTCAATCTAAGTGACTTTATTCTTAGTTTACACTTGACTTGTTTGCTGACAATGGAGCCCTCATAATTGCCTTATCGCCCCATTCCCGTGTTCTCACAACTGCCTGGTGGACTTCTTCAACATGGGCTAACTCATATCATTTCAGTTTTTTTTTTTTTTTGCTTTTTAAGTCCACAAATTAAGCACAATTATTATGTTATATCATGTTTGTTTGGCTTTACTGTGCCATTCTATCTGTTTACTATGCCATCTCACATCTCAGGTATTCCTTCTGGGATAATTTTCCTTTGTCTTAATTAGATCCTGCAGAAGTTCTTTCAGAGGAATTTCAGAGAGATCTTTGGTAAAACTCCCTCAGCTGTTGTTTACCTCTAAATGTTTTCATCTTGTCATACTTGAAATAGTACTTGAACAGTACTTGAAATAGTCTTGCTAGACTGCGATTTTATAGAAATTTATGTGTTTCTTCTGAGTTCCATGGTATCACTGCCAGTCTAACTATTTCTTTATAGATGAGCTGTGCTTTTTCTCTGGCTGCTTTCTAGACTTTCTCTTTGTCTTTGATGTTCTATAGCTTCAGTCTAGGCATAGATTTCTTATTCACTCCTGGAATGCAGTATGCTTCCTGAATCTGTAGGTTCCTTATTGTCATAAATTCTGAGAAATAACTGTACCTTTTGAAAAATGCAACACAGGTATCAACCAAAATAAAATAGTAGAGAAAGACAATAGTAATGTCCTATGGTGCTTATCCATGCAGATTCATTTGTAATAAAAGACAAATCCTCTGAAAATATTCACATTAACACTATACAAAATACATAAAATACAACTACAATCAAACTATGGACCATTATGTCTATTGTGATATGGTTGTTCATGGACCATGGTTCATAAAAACATAACTTTCTAATGACAAGAATTCTTTCCTCAAGACTTTAAAGTGAATTTATATCACATTTTCATTTTATACTTCACCATAAAAATTCCCATAGCATAAAATAATGCAATATTTCACACCAATTAAGCTTTCTTTTCAGTTTTTCCACTTAGTTCATTTTAACTAACCAAGGCATAACAGCTACATAATTTGTTTTTGGCTCTAACTACTGACTAAAGGTGTAGAATTCATATGGAAGGGAATTTATCATAGAACTACAATACTTTTTGGACAATTAATTAGAGCTTGAAGGAACTAAAAAATTCTCAAATAGCAATCTAATTATCTTTTGTTCATTTTTCCAACTCTTTAAATGTCAATAATATATACATGCTTTAATGACAAGAATACGGAAATCCTTGACCATGATTAGTCACCAAGAGTTTATCGTACCTGCACTAAAAAGGTAAAAGAGAAAGCAGAACAAATGAAGTGCAGAATGCTTTCTCCATTCAATTTGCCCATTTTATACCCCCCGCAAAGCAAAACCCCGAAAACACACACCATAGGGAAAAGAAAAAAAAAAGAAAAACTATGAGAGGTGTCCTGGCCTTCGGATCAGGCTGTTGGAATTAACTGCATGAGTCATCTCCCTTTTCCTTCATTAAAAAGTTAAACTAGTAATTTCCTGTGATACTTCTATTAGTGATCACAATCTATAGATTTCCTACAGAAGGAAAAATAGGAAAGTAGCAATTTCATGGCTAAAAACAAAAGAGGTCACGCGTACTTTCTTCCTTTATTTTCTTTGAGACAGAGTCTGGCTCTGTCACCCAGGTGGAGTGCAGTGGTGTGATCTCCGCTCACTGCAAGCTCTGCCCCCCGGGTTCGGGCCATTCTCCTGCCTCAACTGGAACTACAGGCGCCCGCCACCAAGCTCTGCTAATTTTTTGCACTTTCAGTATAGATGGCGTTTCACCATGTTAGCCAGGATGGTCTCGATCTCCTGACCTCATGATCCACTCGCCTCGGCCTCCCAAAGTGCTGGGATCACAGGCGCCAGCCACTGCGCCCAGCCTACACCTACTTTCTTATAGTGAAGGATTAAGCACTTGGGAAAGATTTTTCAGTTTCACATATGCAAAATTTCAATTTAGATAAACTGACACAAGTTGCTTTGCCTAAACTAAAAAAGAAGCCTTGCTATATGAGAACAGTTAAAAAAAAAAAGAAGAAGAAAGAAGAAAGAAGAAGAAGAAGAAGAAGAAGAAGAAGAAGAAGAAGAAGAAGAAGAAGAAGAAGAAGAAGAAAAAGAAGAAAAAGAAGAAAGAAGAAAGAAGAAAGAAGAAAGAAGAAAGAAGAGAAAAAGAAAAAACAGGCCAGGAGCGGTGGCTCATTTCTGTAATCCCAGCACTTTGGGAGGCTGAGGTGGGCAGATCATGAGGTCAGGAAATGGAGACCATCCTGGCCAACATGGTGAAACCCTGTCTCTACTAAAAATACAAAAATTAGCTGGGTGTGGCAGTGCTTGCCTGTAATCCCAGCTACTCGGGAGGCTGAGGCAGAAGAACTGCTTGAACCTGGGAGGTGGAGGTTGCAGTGAGCCAAGATCACGCCACTGCACTCCAGCCTGGTGACAGAGCTAGACTGTCTCAAAAACAAAACAAAACAAAACAACAACAACAACAAAAAAAAAACATAACAAAACAAAACAAACAGGCAATGCATAAATGTTAACAAAGTTAGAGCCTAGAATTCTACTGATCAGGAGTAAATAATAGCTCGGCCCTATTCGAGGTTACCTAAAGACAGAGAAAAACGAAAACAAAACCCCTGAGTGAAAAGCAGTGAATCAGTGGTAGGAGTGTCATCATTTTAGGTTCCCTCAGGTTGCTAAGAAAATCCAAACAGTTCACGATACTTCACTTTAGAAATTCTCTTCTTATTCTAGGTTTCCCTAACACTCTTTTAAATGAGAAGGGGTAAGAGTTACTGAAAGATTGCTTCATAAATTACCAAAGAGCAGAATTTCACAATCTTTGTGTAGGTGACAACCTGTGTTCAAATCCTGGCCTTACAGGGATTGAACTTAAGACTTACTTAACCTCTCTGTGCCTTGCTGTCCCACCTCTGCAAAGAGGTGCCATAGAAGTAACTGTATAGCACAGAGATGTCGTAAGGGACTCGACAAATAAATGCATATAAAACACTTAGAAAAGCATATTAACAAATATGAATATTACCACTATCAATTAAGCATTTGTGAAATGTCTCAACCGATGAGCATTTTGCATCATATTAGCTATGACATTCACGAGAGTATGCGCTGCTCAGATAAAGCTTTTATATCTAATATAGTAACATACAATAAATACTTGCTGAATGAAACTATATATGTAGAACCCAGTCTAGAAACTACACTTGTCTCTAAGTCCTTTCAACTAAGAGAAATGTACTTTCTATATTCAGTACTATCACCTAGTTTAGGGCCAACTTTTCCACTATTCTCTCTGTTTCCTCACTGGCCTCCCTGCCTCTAGTCATCTCTTCCAGTTCATTTAGAGAAGAGTTCCTCATACTAACAGCCTTGTGCATATCACTTCTCTGCTCAAAAACACTCACTTGCATGCCATTACTACCTTGAAGCCTCACTTCCTTTACTGTACCTCCATTCTATTCAACACAAAACTACTGTGTTTTCCAGTGAAATCTTGCAGTTTTTCATCAACAATTATAGTTTCCTACAAATGACTGTGAGCACTACTGTCTCTGTAGCTGATGGTTGCTTCAGTTCAGTGACCAGAGGGCTTCCTTCTCCTAACCCTATCTGAAGAATATCTTTAAGGCCAAGCACAGAGGAATGACTGGTATTTACAAAGAAGCAGATTATTTTACTATATGAGGGGTCAGCCTAAAAGCTAACCCAGTGAATTACTGACCTTCTTTGAGATTGTAACCAAACTATATTCTTAAAGGAAACCCAAATATCTTAACACTGGAGGCAGCTGGAAGCAGTTGGGAAGGTGGGTGTGCCAGTGTCAAACTGAAACTTGCCAGCTCCCAGCACCACCACCCATTACAAACTGTGAGATCTCAGACAAGTCACTGTCAGGATGACCAGTGAAGGACCCATGCTGTCATCTGAGTGCCACCCCCACCCCCCACGCCGACCCCGTACCCAGAGGTCTCTTCTACAGAGAGATGGGCGTCAACGCTGCTAAGTGAGCCATGCTTGGTAAGGCCTCCCACCACCTCCCTCCCACCCAACTCAAAGTCACATTTGCCTAAAATCCTTCCAACTAATAGGGATTGCAGTAATGAAAAATCACAATCACAGTGATCAGGTGTCCCAGTCAGAAAATGATGTCTGAGTTAAGCTAAACAGATCAGGGTGCAAATCCGTGTTTTTTAACCCCCTACATGGACTTTGAACCAGAGCCTTTGAAGACAGAAGATAACAGTAACTTTGGAATGGGGGAATGGCTTTCAATAATACTTAGCAGCATCGAGGTTAAAAAGAGAAAGATTACAGGAGGTCCCTAGAGTAGTCAAATTCAGAGCGACAAAAAGTAAAATGGGGTAGCCATGGCTGAGGGAGTGAAGAGTTAGTGTTTACCGAGTACAAAATTCCAGTTTGGAATGATGAAAAGACTTCCGGAGATGGATGGATGGTGGTGGCGGCTACACAGCAATGTGAATGTACTTAATGCCACTGAACTACATGCTTAAAAATAGATGAAACAGTAAACTTTATGTTATGTATATTTTACCATAACAAAAAAGTGGGAAGGAAAGGGAAGGAAGGAGGAAGAGAGGGAAAGCAAGAAAAGGAAAAAGAAACCTATGCATCTCTGTAATAGCATTTATTTGCAGAATTTAATGTTTTGATGAAGCTCTTTGCTTAATTTAAACTTTAAAAAGCTTTTAAAACTTTAGGGCTTCCTTAACTATTGCTGCAAAATTCTTGTGGAACTTCAAAACACTGATGTTCCACAAATTTTCTTTGCAATTATCTTCTTGTAAAACTCTCTGACTCATTTCTTATAATTCTCTACTTTCTTTTATTTTAATATTTCAAATTCTAGGGCTCATCCTTTCCGCTGTGTCTATGTGTACACGTGCAAATCTGTAACAGAAGCTAAATGGTTTGCTTTAAATTAACAAAACATTTCCAAAATATGTAGAAAACATTAATGTATTTAAAGAAAAGCTTTAGAGTGCCTAAAATTGTTGACCCCAGTCTGGCAGCAATTTTCAATACTTATTAAACAATTAAAAAGCAGAAAAGAATAATATTTCAGGATTCTTTCTCTTCATTATGAAAGTAATATAAGTACAAATACAGAAAATTTAGAAAACTTGGGAAAATTCCTGAATTTAAATTTAACATTAAAAAGCATTTTTCTAACTTCCTGAAAGTTTTAGTAACCACTATCTTTAGTCTCATAAAATTTCCATTTGAAGGCATGTGTGAAAATTCATTAAATTACGTCCCTTCCATGAGTCCTTTAGGGGTGTTTCCAATTTTTCACTAGTCTAAATAAGATACCAAGAAATGCCTTTATACACATAGCTCTCCCATGTCCCCAATATTTTGGATTATTTCCTTAGGAAACATTCTCAAAGGAGAATTACAAAGTTAAAGGATGGGACCATATCAGAGTTTATCAAGTTTATCAAGTTTATCATGCCTCATAAACTTTGTGTGTGTGTGTGTGTGTATACACACACATGTGCCCAGAATACACAGCATTTTTTCTTTAGAAAACTGATAACATTTCCATTTAAGCAAGAGTAATTTAAGATTACTTCCGCATGAAAAAAGACAAAAAATTTCTGGTAAGTAAACTTTCTTGTGAATAAAGTGTCCTTTTTCCACTCTAAAATAAAAAATTCAATTTAGAAATTGCAGCTGTGTGCTGAAAGCTTCTTCACAAAAAATGATAACAGTGCAGGCTCTTCTCTGGTCTATTAAAATACTACATGCTGCTGTGAGTATCTGCAGCGAAGTAAAGTATTTCTTACTTCTGATTATACATTTCTTGTTGACATCACTCCAATGTTAAAAAAACCTAAAGAAATTTCCTAATGATCAGTAATTGAAATAAATTAACACTGTGTGTTTATTGGTAACTAGGTTAGTTATTAAAAACATTCTCCTAGGCATATGCAAACGATAGCTGCTTAACTGGTACTGCTCTCCAATGACATCTCTATACTGTAGTGATATTTTATAAAACAATATAATTTCAACCTTATGCTACAATTCTTTAAATATAATTTCTCTCTTCAGAGTGGCCATTTTGTTGCCCCAGGAGAGACAGATGGAGGGAGGGAGGGAGGGGGGGGGGGTCAGGGAGGACCTAAGACAGTATTCCACATGCACCATGTCACATCAGGTTACTCTCATCACCAGCATTTCCATAAAACGGCTTGCAATACACTGAGACTCTGATATAACATCATCAATCAACAGATTGTGTGAAACTGCCCATCAACGACAGAGCTCAGAGATGGTTCCAGATGGTCTCTAAATCTTAGTTCCCTGAGGTAAGAATATGTGCTGTACGTTTCCGTAATAGTGAGATCAGATACCACTGAACTTCCACGAAATAGCAAGGGCAAAGGAGCGTACTTTCCCTGGCTCTCTCAATGGGGGATGTCGTGGGGTGGCAAGAATAAGAAGGGGAATAGAAGGAAGGGCAGGGGAAGACAGAAAGAAAAGAGGAAGAAAACGTGAACATATAAAAACCTCTTAAAATAGCAACGTCGTTATGGCATACATTTCCAAAGCATAAGAAACAAAGTCAAAAACTATTAGTGGAAAGCGACCCCAGAGAGTTTTAAGTTCTGGGAGTTAGGAGGTAGCTGAGGAGACAGAATATGGTGGAAAAGGTAGAAATGCAGGGCGAACTTCTAAAAAGCATTTTTAAAAGATCTGAAGTTATTTTGTTAGTTTATGAACTTAAAATGCATTATGTTAAATTCCTCTGCTCATAAACTTTACGGTGTTGGATGTGGTGAGTAGAAAGGAGATTGGGGAGGAACTGCCATTGCTCCTTTCAACGTTCATGAACAAATCACTAACAGAAGTCCTGCGGAGAAATAAGTTTTACCAATTATTTCCTTACTCGCCTACTCTGGGCTTTTCATCTTGAGCTACAACTTAACTATTCTCCCTGGCAACCCAGTAAGTATTGTCATTTTTGATACAAATAAATCTTTTGTGTTAGAAATGTCACTACATAAGGGCCTGGCACGGTGGCTCACGCCTGTAATCCCAGCACTTTGGGAGGCCGAGGTGGGCAGATCACAAGGTCAGGAGTTCGAGACCAGCCTGGCCAATATGGTGTAACCCTGTCTCTACTAAAAATTTTAAAAAATTAGCCAGGCATGGTGGCCCATGCCTGTAATCCCAGCTACTCAGGAGGCTGAGAGAGGAGAATTGCTTGAACCCAGGAGGTGGAGGTAGCAATGAGCCGAGATCCTGCCACTGAATTCCAGCCTGGGCGACAGAGCAAGACTCCGTCTCCAAAAAACAAAAACAAAATAACAAACCAGCCCGGCCAACATGGTGAAACCCCATCTCTACTAAAAATAGAAAATTAGCCAGGCATAGTAGTGCCCACCTGTAGTCCCAGCTACTCAGGAGTCTGAGGCAGGAGAATCGCTTGAATCTGGGAGGCGGAGGTTGCAGTGTGACGGGATCACGCCACTGCACTCCAGCCTGGACAGCAGAGCAAGACTCCGTTTCAAAAAAAAAATAAGAAAAAGAAAAAAGAAATGCTACTACACGTGAAAAGTACACACACACACAAAATAACTAGAGAATCAATTAAATTCTTTCTAACATTCACTGCTGAAAACTGACATAATTATAAGCAATATGGTACAAAGTGTATACTTTCCCAACACCCTCTCCTAACACCGGCAATAAAAGCACTCCAGCCTCAGGGGACACCCAAGTGGTTCACACAGCCAAGTCCAAGTGCTTGGCTGTTCCGAACACGTTTCTAAACTTAAGGTAACTATCATTTCGGGGGGAGTTCTTATAAAAGAGACCAACTTTATCTTTTAAATTATAATTTATATTTTAAAATTTCAAAATCTGTGAAATAAAATTAATATTTAATCTCCTTCCATGGGCCCAGTGTTCTTTGAGCCTTTTTGTCAAGAAATTACACTTCGTAAAATCAAGCAAAATTATGGTATTTTATCACTTAGATCTCTGTTTCTAACATGTGTTCACAGGAAGAACAAAATGGCTTCATTTAACATTTTAGGGCTGCAAAATGATTTCACTTGCTAAACACTTAGCAAACATATAATTTACAAGGCAGTATTAGAGTTCAAGTTCTTTTTTGGCCTATATTTAATTTCCCAAATTGAAGACATTTCCATGGAAAACATAGCATGTGCCCTAATGTTAATCTTGGATTTGGACAAATTAAAAAATCTTGGATTTGGACAGATGAAAGGCAGAGATAAAAGGCTCACACCTGTAATCCCAGGGCTTCAAGAGAACGAGAGGATTGCTTGAGGTTGGGAGTTCAAGACCAGCCTGGGCAATATAAATATAGCCAGACCCCATTTCTACAAAAAAATTGTTGTTGTTGTTTTTTGTTTGTATTTGTGTTTGTTTGTTTTGACATAGGGTTTTACTCTGTTGGCATGCACCACCACACCCAGCTAATTTTTGTCCTTTTTGTAGAGATGGGATTTCACCATGTTGTCCATGCTGGTCTTGAACTCCTGGGCTCAAGCAACCCTCCTGCCTTGCCTTGAACTCTCAGCCAAAATGAAAAAAATATTTTTAAATTAGCCAGGAACAGTGGTGTGCACCTGTAGTCCAAGCTACTTGGGAGGCTGAGGCAGAAGGACTGTTTCAGCCAAGGAGGTAGAGGCTACAGCAAGCTATGACGGTGCTACTGCACCCCAGCCTGGGCGACAGGGCAAGACCTTAATTCTTAAAAAATAAACAAATAAATAAGGAGACACGATGTTATTTAATTTAGCTGCCATTAACACTTTACTGGAAGTAGCCCATTCCCTTTTGAGGATGAAACAAAAAATAACCTTGCTCCTGTTCCCATGTACCCTTATCCAGGCAGATAAGCCCAGTCAGAAAACCAGGTATCTCCCTGGCTCCTCCCCTCCCTCCCTCGCCTTTACAGCCATACATTACAAGGCCTGTGGATCTTCTTGCTTTTCTCCACCTCTGCTGTTGCTGCCTAAATCTAGACCACAATGATCTCAATCACAAATGTCTACAATTTCTCCTCTGGCAGAGCCCCCATGTAAGGCTGTCCGGGATGTACAGTTCGAGGTGGGGGCCAGGCATTCACATGATGTTCCCTCACTCTCTGCAGGACCCAAACTGCATGGCTGTGTTGTCCATACACAAAATCCTCCAGGAGCATCCTTAGCTCCAGTCTGGTCCCTTCCAATCCATTCTCCCCATGGCAGTCAGAAGGATCTTTCTGAAATTCAAGTGTACTCAGGTCATGTCCCAGGCGAAAATAAAATCTCTTTTCAATGGCTTCCTCTTGCTCTCAGGATCAAGGCTAACCTCCTTACAGGAGATTCAAAGCCCCTCTGTGATGGGGCCCCAGCCTTTATACTCTCTACCATCCTCCCAGCCTCCCACTTCCTACGCTTCCTTCCCTAATGGATGCTGCTTTCCTTGGAATTCCTGGACTATACCATGCCCTGGCATGTTTCTGGTCTCAGCTGTCCCCTCTGCCTACAGTTCTTTTCTCATTCTCGTGCCTGGCTACTTGTCCTTCAAGTCTAAGATGTCACTGAGATGTCTCCCTACTTAAGGAAAGATTAACACTGTTTTCTACATAATCCCATCTATCAATTTGCATTTTACCTGCAAGATGTTCTCTCCCACTGAATTATAAAGTAACATGAGGGCAGGTCTGTTTCCTGTTCATTACTGCAGCTTCACTTCTAACACAGCAGATGCTCAACAAAAATGGGCTGAATCAAAGATCAAATTAACAGTTTCAGGCAGACTAAATTAAAATACACCAGCAACTATTTAGCAATTCTAAGAAATTATTTTAATGTTTTTAAGGCATTTCCCAAGGACAAATGTATCACAACCATAAAATAGATCATAAAATAGAATGAGGAAGCCTCAGAAACTTGGAAAACAGCAATGCAGTGGCTACACAGTTAACTTTGTTTCCTTCCTATAAATGCAAAGCAGGTGTGTGTATTACAAGTGTCAACTTTGTATAAGAATAAATTTAACATATGGAAATTTTTAGTCCTCTCACAGATTAGAAGGCTTTTAGAATCCACAGGTTAAAGGAGAAGCCTCCAAACTAAAACAGTAAACAGAGAGTAAAGATAACATAAAGATACCTTTGGGAGAAATTCTTTTCAAAACTAGAGGTATAGAGATCTGCAAAATGAACATAAAATAATAAAATTTCAAAAATACCACGTTTAACTTTCAAAGTTAAACATTTATCTCAAGATAGCAAGTTGTATCATAATTATGAAATCTGTTTCTCATCCCGACTTGGCAATCAGGAAACACGAGGAACTTTTCTAAGTTCTAGTTACTAAATTAAAGCTAATATTTATTTCTACCATACTTTGCAATTTATAAAGCACTTTGAAATATACTCTTCCAGCTAAAAGACAGCAACCCAACAGCACAGGCAGAGCAGGAGCTGTATGGATTTTCATTCACCTGCACGCCCTCTCAATAATACAACGAGGCACCTCTGGAAACGAGCAGCGTGCAGAGCCCTCACCGCCTGCTGTTGGTAAGGTGTGCAACCTATCGCCAAAACTCAGTCCATCTCTCCTCCGGCCGAATTCCTGGGGAATTCTAGGAGACCATCATCTCCCGCTTCACCGCCTGCCATAGGCTCCACTTTCTCGGAATCTTAAAGCTGAAGTAATGAGTCAACCCACCAAGGGCAAAGAGGGGGACAACTGCATTTTAAATGCTTATAAGCCCAGGAATACAAAAACTTCCACTTTCTCATTTTGTTTTCTGTTTTGTCAATATAAATAAAAACCCTCATATAGCTCAGATGTAGTACTGAGTAAGATATCAAACGAGGTTCCCTGGCATTTTAAATGCTCAGTAACAAATGTCTGCCACATTCTTTTGGGACATTTAATAACTTAAAACAGGAGACCATGAAGTAGCTGCTTCGACAGTCGGTCTCTCAGGCTGCTCTCCCTGAGAAAGGAGACGTCAGACAAAATGTGCCAAGTGAACCAGAACCTCACATCATCTGCGGCTGGTGAGAGGATGGTTCAGATGAAAGCCTGCTCTTCTCATATTTACCTAGGTAGACTGAGGGGGACCTGACAGAGACTGAGCTCCAAATTAATACAGATTCAATCTTGGCTCCACTACTCATGAGCAACCCCTCTCCAACAGTCCCTTCACCTTCAAAATGTGACCATTTCAATCTGGGTGCTGTGGCAAAGATATCTTCGAAAAAGAACCCAGGGCTGGGCGCGGGGGCTCACGCCTGTAATCCCAGCACTTAGGGAGGCCAAGGTGGGTGGATCACCTGAGGTCAGGAGTTCGAGAACAGCCTGACCAACATGGAGAAACCCCAGCTCTACTAAAAATACAAAATTAGCCAGGCGTGGTGGCGTGTGCCTGTAATCCCAGCTACTCGGGAGGCTGAGGCAGGAGAACTGCTTGAACCCGGGAGGCGGAGGTTGCAGTGAGCCGAGGTCACGCCATTGTACTCCAGCCTGGGCAACAAGAGCAAAACTCCGTCTCAAAAAAAAAAAAAAAAAAAAAAGAGAGAAGAAAAAGAAGCTAGAACGCAGCATGTGCTCAGCCAAGCATCCACGCCCACCCCGTTTCCTTGCTGCATGACATTAAGAGAACAGCGTTAGAGATTAAATGTGTTTCAAGTTCTAAAGAAACCGATAGCTGTAAAATGTGTTCTAGAGCATTTAAGATGCTATGAAATGTTGCCACAACAGTCATTTCTAACCTGGGCATGCTTTATTAGAAATGGGTGTTTAGGCGGGGCACAGTGGCTCACGCCTGTAATACCAGCACTTTCAGAGGCAGAGGCAGGTTGATCACACGAGGTCAGGAGTTTGAGACCAGCCTGGCCAACATAGTGAAACCCCATCTCTACTGAAAATACAAAATTGTAGCTGGCCGTGGTGGCTCACACCTGTAATCCCAGCTACTCAGGAGGCTGAGGCATGAGAATCACTTGAACCTGGGAGGCAGAGGTTGCAGTGAGCCGAGAACATACCACACTGCACTCCAGCCTGGGCAACAGAGTAAGACTCTGTCTCAAAAAAAAAAAAAAAAAGAATAATTAGAAATGGGTGTTCAGAAAGGGTGTAAATCCAACATAATTATTGGAGGAATCACTCGTTCTACCCCCAAAATGCTGGTGGGAAAATGCAAGAACATTGTTCCACATCCATATAGCATGCTAAATATCAAGTAAATAATTACATGTGAAATCAGGGTTTTAGGATTAGTCCTATAATTATTTTCAGACTATAAAATATGACACAGTACTTCACAATATTTCTTTTCCATTTCTTTTTGGTTCATAGTACACAGGATGTTTTTACATTTACTTGACTGTTCTCACATCCCCATCACAAAGAAACAGATATAAAATAGATCTTCATTTGATAACTAAGATAAGTTTCCAGAGGCAAAGCAGCCTGCTTCCCTCTGGTTCACAGTGATTTTTCTAGAGTGCTATTCAGAAACATGGCAAAGAAGCCTGCAGGCTCCAGTCAGCTCTAGAATTCATTCAAGGAGGGAGACTCTGGCCCTGGCTCGCTCCTTCTCCGACCTCCCAGGACCCACCTTCAGTTTCATCCCACCCATTCCTGTAGCAGGCCCTTTTCCTCGGCCATCCTTCTACCCGGAATGCTCTCCTGTCAAACCCTTGCCTAGGTGGCTCCTTCTCCTTCACATTTTAGTTGCAGATTTATTTCCTCCACCAGGTCTTCTCTGACTGCCCGAAAGAAATTAGCCTCCCACTCACTCACTGACTCCATGTCAGTGTATTTCACTCTATGCATAGCAAGCATGTCTTTCTGACATTATCTTTTTAATTTATTGGTTGTCTTTCTCCTCTAGAACACAAGCTCCCTGAGAGCAGCAACTGTGATTTCTAATTTCAGCATGTTTTATTAGAAATGGGTGTTTAGGCCGGACACGGTGGCTCAAGCCTGTAATCCCAGCACTCTGGGAGGCCGAACAATGGAACTGTTTTTCCACTGCTGTGTTCCTAGTGCCTCAAAGTGTGCTGGCACTGAGAGGCAGGTAGGTCCTAAATATCTGCTGAAAAGGTGAGCTGCTGACGGGGCTCAGTGGCACCTGTGTGCTCACGTACCCAGACAACACAAACACTCATGCTTCCTAACAGAACATCCTGCTGCCTGTGTTTCTCAGGCTCTTCACCACTAACATCAGTGTGGGAAACCAATGGCAAAAATGGAAAAGAGAGTGACAATGTCTTGAACCCCCCGCGAGAGCAGCTCTTGTTTTGTATTTGCTGACTGCAACAACAACAATGATGGTGACTGCTTTATTGGGTCTTTAAGTGCTAGGGTCACACCCTGGCTCCTCTAACCTTTTGAAGAGCCACTGTTACAGAGGGATTGTGACCTTTGTTGTATACATGAGGAAGTTATAACTCACAGAAATCAAGAATCCTCTCCAACGTCACATAACTTGTGCACAGTTGGGCTTTACCTGACTATGATTACATGCTGTTAACCACCATATCCCAAGGATAACTAGTTAATATGAAGGTTTTAAATGAAATCCTAATGTACGGACCATTACAGTAAATCCCTACACTGGAAAGCAGCTGTGCCTCATACATAAGTAAAGGGCTCATGGAGCATCCAGTCTCCAGGCTAGTGTGACTGCAGCACTACCACGGCCACCAGGGTTGAAAGTCTCTGGCCCAGAAGGTTTGAGGACATGTCACATGAAGCTAAAGTCACAACTGAAGAGAGGAACATAAAAAGTTGCCCCTGTTCCACCTTGCATTCCTTCCAGTAGCTCTGCTGAGTTACTTGGAACATGTTCTCACGCCAGCGAAGCCTGCTGAAAAGGCTCCACAGTCTTTTCTCAAGGGCCGCGTTCCACCATAATTGGAGGAAAAGAATGCTTTCTTCCTCTTTTCCAGGCAGAATAAATACAGCTCGAAGTTGCCATTTTATCACAGAATAGAGGACCAGAGAAAATGCAGTTGTTTATTTTCTCCCTACTACTGTTAAACAGACCAATTTAGACATGAATAAAGACACGTAACTTTCATGTGCGGTGCTGCTTCCATCGCGGCTCCCCCGCTCAACCATGGAGCTGGAGAAAGCCCATCTCCAGCCTCAGGATGAGTCCACTGGTGTGAGGCTGCTGCCGGCTGCACAGCCGCGCTCAGCTCGCAGCGGTCATTCCTCCTGCCCATTCCACCTCTTGGAACTTTTCTCAACTTCTTTCAAAAGAGAACAAGAGCCGGGCACGGTGGCTGACACCTGTAATCCCAGCACTTTGGGAGGCCGAGGCGGGCGGATCACGAGGTCAGGAGATCCAGACCATCCTGGCTAACATGGTGAAACCCCGTCTCTACTAAAATACAAAAGAAAATTAGCCGGGCGTGGTGGCGGCCGCCTGTAGTCCCAGTTACTCGGGAGGCTGAGGCAGGAGAAGCGCTTGAACCCAGGAGGCAGAGGTTGCAGCGAGCAGAGATCGCACCACTGCACTCCAGCCTGGGCGACAGAGTGAAAACTCTATCCCGGCCCGCTCCCCCGCACCGCTGCTCCCACCGCCCCAAATAAAAAAAGAGAACAAGATTGGGAGAGGGGAGCAAAATAGAAAAGCTAGATCTAGGCGCACACTACTGTCACATCACGAACATCCTCAGAGTTGCTTTCTATCCATACCAAGAAGCACAGATGCAAGGACCGCCAGCCTGCACGGCACCCATAATCCATGCTCTGGAGTCACGATGACGAGGCTGCTCTTAAGCATTAAACAGAAAGAGGTAGAATAGATCCCGTATTATTGTCCCATAAGAATTTATTTGCACCCATTCTTCTAACATTTATAAACACTTTTCTAGTATTCACATTTGCAGATAAACAATTCCCTGGGATAATGATGTCTTTATGCTTATAGTTTATTTTATGTAATTGCAGTCTTCTACTAAATCTTTCAGAAATAATATATGTATACAGAGTTTCATGCCAATTCTTAATAGGAGAATCTTTAGATATTCAAATGCATTCCTTTATGCTAATGTAAACTTAAATATAAAGTTCTAGAAATGATGGTTCTTGTGGAAAACAGTATGGTATGGTGGAAATAACAGCAAAAAAAAAACAAAAAAAAAAAAAAAAAAAAAAAAAAAAGAAAAAAAAAAAAAAAAAAAAAAAAAAAAAACAAACTTATT